>NC_139035.1:16227802-16643533 GCF_964662115.1 Mustela nivalis
GTTGTACTATGGCATGTAGATTATACTACTCCTAAGTATATAATTATTTATTTCCTTCCCACCTGTGCATTGCTTCCCTGTCATCAGAAAAGGTGTCCTACCACCCAGTTTGGCTTTGTGGCTTGTTTTGGCCAAAGGAATGTGAGCAGATATGACACATGCCACATCTATACAAAAGCTTTAAATGTATCTGTGGGGTCTGATTCTGTCTGTCCTTACTTCTGCCCCAGTGTCTATCCACATCTCAGAATGAGAATGAGAACATACATGAAATTGAAATGAACTGAGCCCAAACAACGCTAGCTAACATAGCAGACAGAGCCTGATACAAAACCCTCCTGAAATGTGAGCGAGAAATAGATGTAGGTATCAGCCACTGAAATGCGGCTAACCACAAAAGCTGACTAGTACACACAGTACACCTAAGCTCAGCAATGTGCATAATTTACACAGAAACAATAATATAACTACTTTATACCTACATTATAATTACTTATAAAATAATAATATTTTTTTTTATAATTTTTTATTTTTTATAAACATATATTTTTATCCCCAGGGGTACAGGTCTGTGAATCACCAGGTTTACACACTTCACAGCACTCACCAAAGCACATACCCTCCCCAATATTTTAACATTGATTCTATAGAGATTCAATCAGAAAATGAAACTAAATGTTGTGATATAACTCTTGGGGAGGTGGGAAGAGGAGAGAGGAATACAAGTAAAAGAGCTAAATCCTAATATAGCAGAAAAGAAAATCAATAATGGTTAAAGTTGGAAAATCAAGAGATACATGCATGCTATTTAGAAATATGCAGGTAAATTGCAAAAGAAACAATGAAAAAAACAAAGTTTTTGCCTCAAGGGAGCTAGAATCAATGTGAGAAGGATTCAGGTAAGGGAATACTTTTTTGTTAGAGGATTTATAGTACTGATTTTTGTTGAACTACCTACATGTATTAATTTTATAAAAATCTTAACTCCCAAGTACAAAACCAAAAAATAACAAAATCAAGGGGAGCAGTTACATCTGATTTACTGGGGGGGGGGGGGGTATTCTAATCCTGAAAGGCAAAAAAACACCCTAGTTGGATCAAAAGACCTGGTTTTATTATTTCCCAACCTGGCTTTTACTTTTCTCTAGCTACATCTTTCTTAGCTGTTTGTTTCATTACTTAGGGGAGAACAAACATATTACTGGTCCCTCTGTACTGCAGAATTATAGTCTTTCCTGGTATCATTGACAACGTATTACAGGAAAGACACTGCCTAACAATTAGATAATATTAAAGGCTAACCTGTATAAAGAGCTGTCAATATGTACACTGATTTATCTACTCTACACATTATCTATGATCACTGCATGTCTTCTTCCTCATAATTATTATCTTTCAGTCATTTTGATCATCCTTCATTGCATTATTAAAGAATGAGTAGGGGCGCCTGGGTGGCTCAGTGGGTTGGGCCGCTGCCTTCGGCTCGGGTCATGATCTCAGGGTCCTGGGATCGAGTCCCATATCGGGCTCTCTGCTCAGCGGGGAGCCTGCTTCCTCCTCTCTCTCTCTGCCTGCCTCTCTGCCTGCTTGTGATCTCTCTCTGTCAAATGAATGAATAAAATCTTTAAAAAAAATAAAAAATAAAAAAATAAAAAAAAAATAAAGAATGAGTAAAACTCAGTTAGTAAATTTTGTTCCCCATTTAACAACTATAATCCAGGAAAGTTTAAACTCAATATATGAACAGTTTTATTCACCAAACAAATAAATTAAAAAACAATAATTTTACAAAATAATTTAGTATAGAATCCCTTTGCATAGCAGGCCCACATTTAAATGAATGGATTTACCAGGGTGCTTGGGTAGCTTAGTTGGGCCGACTCTCGATTTCAGCTCAGGTCATGATTCAGGGTTGTGAGATCAAGCCGCACATCAGGATCTGAGCTGGGTGTGGAGCCTGCTTCAGAGTGACTCCCTCTGCCCCTCCCTTCCCCATCCCATCTGTCTGTCTTCCTCTCTTCAAAAAAGAAAGAAAGAAAGAAAGAAAGAAAGAAAGAAAGAAAGAAAGAAAGAAAGAAAGAAAGAAAGAAAGAAAGAGACTGATTTATCAAAATTCTGACACACTGTTTTCTAGAAATATATTTACTGAGAAAGGACAATATATCTATTTGAAGTGTAATGACAGAAGACACCAAAACTACTTATAAATATTTTTAAATTACCTATTGATTTCACTTAATAGGTTAACAGTCCCTCCCTGTATCGTGAAGAAACAGAAGTTACTGGACTGCAGCAAGTTTCAGCTAATAACTTAGACAATATCAACAGATAGATGGATACAGACACAGAAAGTATCTTAACTGGGAAACACCATTTCATATAAATATTCTGATACAATCTTAACCATACTATACTTTAAGTTGTAGTTCATAGGCCATTGGAAAAGAAGCACCGGGGTAGAACAACAAAGCATAAGAAAATAATTAAGGCATGTTTTCCATACCTCTTCATCTTTCATATTCACATCCACATTTTTCGATTTGATGACTTTGGTTACATGGTCAATGTTGTTTTCCCTGCAGTAATCAAATATGTTTTTGTCTTCTTCCCTAATTAGAGTAAAAATAAAAAGTGTCTCACTAGGTAATACATAAAAGTCACATATTTTTAACACAACCTGTTTACTGCTGACAAACATCAATGGAATCTGCTCTCATAAAGAATTTTATATGAATAATAATGGATTTTCCCTAAGACATGATATATCCATTCTCTAAAGACTAAAGTTCTTAGCAACTATAATAGGGAAAAGCTTCATCTACTTTAACAAGTTATACCAGTATAATGATATAACACCTTAAGTAGATTTTCTCGGCCCTCTTTCTCTCTGCAGGTCCTTCTACATGCTGACAAGCACACATTTCCTGACTCAGAGTTTTCAATAGTAGCACTGCAGTAATGAGGTTATTTGCTATTGTCTTTATAGAGGTCTCAAAAGATCAGGACACAGCTTACTACCTGTCTTACAGGATAACATAACAAGTTTGTTGCTACCCAGGTTTAAAGTGTGTGCGTGTGCATGTGTGTGTATACACACATACACATACACACACATACACATATACACTAATGTAATTTTCTTAGAGACAGAAAGCAATTTTCTTAAGGGAAAGACAGAGCATCACAAAATTCAGAAATCTTTCATGAAGTATTAGAAACAAAGACTAAGAACAAAAACTGGGATGCATATTATACCCAGCACTATTCTAAGTAAATTGGTGGACTAAATTCATTCACTCTTATCCAACAACTTCACAAAGAAAAAGGTAAAAAGAGATCACATAACCTGCCAAATGGCATCACATTTATTACAGGCAGAACAAGAACTAGAATTCACTCAGATCAACTGATTCTGTATATAGTACATTTTTTTTTTTATATCAAGCTACATCTCGACTAGTCAGCGGGTCTATTCTAAAATCTATTATTAAGTTATTAAAATTATTATTAGGTTCTTAACATGAGGTCTATGAGTTCTCAAACATAGTACACAGAACTGTATAAATGTGTATGCATTTTTCTCAGTGTGTTGTGTGTATGTGGGGGTATGGGAGCTTCAATAAAGAGTCTCAAAAAAATCACTAATTCGCAAAAGGATAAGTAATTTGGAATATTATCAATGAAACTGTTCTATATGTGGACTACATTTTCTGGACAGGCATATAAGAATGAAATCTGAGTTCCAAAAACTATACTAGTATGTTTTATAACCTGTGGGGCCATAGGTTCCATCCACCAAAAATGAAAGCAACTGGCCTTAGAGGAGTCCTTCTATCTTAAAAACCAATTTAAATACTTTATACCCTATAAAAAGCTATTTTAACTCAGAGGTAATTAACTTAAAACACCCTACTCTGGCATTAACCATCTAAGCCTTCCATATGCATGTGATGTATTTAATTGAGCACCTACTACATGCAAGACACTGTGCAAGACTGTTGATGACATAAGGATAAACAAGAAACTTTAAGTTCAATACATGTAGAGTACAGCTGGGATGAGAAAATCTATATACGACTAACATAAGGTAAGGATGATTTTTTAAAAGGCCTGTAAGAATACAGAGTTCAGCTGGAGAAAATGAGGTAGACTTCCAGGAAGAAACAGGTTTAAAAGGAGTATGAAAAGGAATATAAAAAGGTCCATTTTGCAGAGGAGAAAAATGCTCTTCCAGATCATTACTCTGAAAGAAAACAGAGAAGTCTGAGGCCAAGATCCCGGAATGGAGAACTATGACTTTTAAAATTAAGGCTGTATGTAATACCACTTTAGCTATACTTAGCTCTCACAGAAAACACTGTTTCTATGCAAGCGTATTAAAAATTCTGACTTGGGAATAATAGGGACCCACTATTTTCATTGAATCCAGTAAGAAAAGCCCCTCTAATTCAAGAGGCAGCAACTCTAACTACGAGAGAAAGGACTGTATCATTTTGAATCATAACCAAAAATGCACTACTCCCCGGCTGTTTCGAACCTGAAAACAATGGAGAACTGGTGGTGGGGCACAGGAAGGATGGTAAAGAGGACCCCTAGGATGCAGGTTACCCATACCCCGTAATGCATAAGGGTTATTCACAGATGGAGAGGACCGTTCTCAATCTCTGAGGTCTTTCTTCCTGAACCCCAATGTGTATGTATACTTGGGCCTTCACCAGTAAAAGAGGAAATACAGTACAAAATTATTTAAACTTTTATTTACTATATTTTATACTTTCAATGTTTATTATGCATCACTTACATAAATTACTTTTGTTGGGGTGTGTTTTGGAGGGCAGAGGTGTTTTTTTCATCTGAACACCAGTTCGACATCTGCTGTTTATCACCATAAAATCCGTCAGGCACATAGAGGACTTACAAAATGCTTATAGGTACAATATACAATGTAAATTAAATATCACAAAGAAATTGAGTAAAATCACCACAAATGTGCCACAAAGATAAGGGAAAAGACAAAAAAGAAAATGGGGCTTAATTAGTTGGGCTTAGTCAGTTGCTAAGAATTATCCCCACTGGAAGATGGACAGTATTACTGGCCAGCAACCAAGCTGTCTTTATACAATGCCACCACCTAGTGTCCAAAATGGAGAAACATCTGGAGCAACATCTTTCTACATCTCTTTTCTTGCTTCCAACAAGACTATGTACAGTTCACAGATACAATTCTTTTCCCGTCTACATTTCCCTGTTAATACAGCATTCTGCAGGCAATCTTTCCCTCTATAATCATACTTGCCTTAAATAAAACATGTGCAAATGAATTCAACCATTACCAAACTGAGTAGAGCCTAAACAAATTAAGTGCTCTTTCATATCTTCTCACTTTATTTTCCTTTCTCTTACAAGTCTCAGCCAATTATCTTTTTCCCTCTCTTTGCTGAATTTGAGTGCTAAAATTACCATATCAAGTCTCTATGGATAAGCAAGAGTTATGGCCAAGATACTACCTTTAAAGATATCCCACTTTATCCCTAGCGAAAGACAGAAAGTGTCTCTCTCTCCCCTCCAAATTTTCTAAAATTTACAGAAAATACAATTGTATATCCAAAGGGGGGCGGGGAATGAATGGTCTTCTTTGAAATTCCTTTGAAATATGAAGACACAGCCCTATGGAAAAGAAGAGCGGAAGAGAAGGGAGGAGTTTAAGTATGGTATCATGCACCAATCACAGGAAGAACAGATCCCTGCATACTCCTAAAAATGTTATCTGTACCACTTTCAACAAAGATTGTATTTTCCTATCAAAAGAGTATTTCCAACAGGTTTCCTAGTAAGCCACCCAGAGTCCATTAGTTACTATTTCACCTCCCTTCTAGAATTAAAAAAATGCATTTATGGTACTAGCTCAGATATGTAACTATTCAAGAGATACATTCAATAAATATTTCAATATATATATATATATATATATATTTATTAAACTCTCAGAAAAAAAATAGTATGCCAGTAAATAGACAATGAAAAATTCTTTATTGAATGAAGGAAAACACAAAGTAGAGTAAGCCAATACCTACACAAATACAAGCACATGTCATTAATTCCTCATGGGGGTACACAAACACCTTTAAAGGACTATGCAGGTATGAAAAATTTAAGCTAGAAAAAAATTACAATTTTAAGTGAATCAATTTTCAGCTCAACTTGCAAATAAATGCATTTTCCTCTTAACTGATCTACTTGAAGAGACTCCTGTGGTAAGTATCTCACCACCATTGTCCTTTTCAAATTTCCCTCGGTTCTGATCACTCCACTCATAGGTTGTATCAGAAAGGCATATGCCTCTCTCCTTATTATGCTATATTTCTAGGAAATATATAGAAAAAAATAAAGGACTTTGCTAAGACTTAGCAAATGACTATTAATTAAACCTGTTACTCTTTTGCATAGAAACACTCCATTTACTAATATACTGGGAACGGTTTGGGGGGGGGGGAATCAATCCTACACTGACTACCCCAAGATATAAAACCTTCCTTGGTACCAAATAAAGGGACAATTCTTGTGAAAAACTGGTGTTAGGAAACATTCTAGAGCTAATGTTAGAGGATGGGAGAGTTGAAATGAAACAAAAAACAGACTTGATGCTGTACTGTCTCATTTTAATGAAAAATAATATTCATCTGTTAAATAAACTATTTTTAAAAGCCTCATTCATCTCATTAAGATACATTTTCAATTAAATTTTACTTATGTTTAATAATTATTTGACAGTACTTATGATGTATATCGATTAGCTGATTAGAAACAATTACAATGATAACTCATGGGAAAAGACATAATGCATAAAGTTTGGGGTTATAGAAAATTGAATTTAAAAAAGTCCAACTTAACATACATATTTTTGTTACAGAGAATTATGATCATTATGATAAGATTACACAAAAATGTATTACTTTAAAATTGTGAAGGAGAGTTAGAAGAAAAAGAGAAAAAGAAATAATGAAAATTTTCTGTTAAAGACCTTGTTCATGTATTTTTTTAAAGGATTTATTTACTTAGAGAGTGAGTCTGAGTGGGGGAGGGTCAGAGGGACAGAGAAATTCAAGCGGACTTCGTGCTGGGCATGGAGCCCAACAAGGATTCAATCTCATGACCCTGAGATCACAACCTGAGCAGAAACCTGGTGTCAGATGTTTAACTGACCACACCAGCCAGACACCCCTTGCTCATGTATTTTTAAATCAAGATCAGAATTTTATTTTAGTTAAACCTTTTGAGACAACTGAAGATTCACATGCAACTATAAGAAATATTACAGAGAGAGACCTTGGGTACCATTTTCCCAGTTTCTTTCAGTGGTAGTATATTCATGCTTTTTTTTTTAGGATTTAATTAATTTATTTATTTGAGAGAGAGAGAGATCACCCAGGCACCCTAAAAAATGGACTGTCATTTAAAATACTTAGATTCATCTAGGGGCACCTGGGTGGCTCAGTGGGTTAAAGCCTCTGCCTTCAGTTCAGGTCATGATCTCAGGGTTCTGGGATCGAGCCCCACATTGGGCTCTCTGCTTGGCAGGGAGCCTGCTTCCCATTCTCTCTCTGCCTGCCTCTCTGCCTACTTGTGATCTCGGTCAAATAAATAGAAAATCTTAAAAAAAAAAAAAAGCTTAGATTCATCTAAAAGATTTTAAAATATCATTTTGTAAAATACCAGAAATTATGGTCTTTGCAATATACTTAAGCTTTTAAACAAGAATTTTAGATGTTATTGTAAGATTATAATGGAGAACATAGTCTTCGAAAATTCTCTTAGGGACCACAATAGCAAAATGTTGCTTTGAGTGTCAAACTAGCCCCAAATTCTATAAAGTAGAGGCCCAAAATAAGGAGTGGGCTAATCAACTAAGGATGATTAAATAAAAGCACAATAGAAGAGCTGACACTATGGGCTAACTTTGAAGAATGAACTGACCACCCAGGTGGGTTATGAAGAAATAGAAAGAAGCATATTCTCAAGAATAGAAAGAAAAGGAAAAAGCATCAACAAAAAGAAGTGCTCAAGGGATCTGGCTACGGTAGGGTGTTGGGAGATAAACTACAGAGACACAGATCCAAAGAGCTACTTAATTCAGACACTGACCTCAGCATATCTAAAACAAACAAAAACCCCTGGAAAGGCCACTATTCACAAGTAGGAGGTATAATTAGCAATGAACCATAGTAGGGGGAAAAGTTGTGAGGCCCAATTATGAACTCTGACCAAAAGAAACAATTAATTGGAGGCACAAAAAAAGAAAAAGAAAAAAAGCATTCTGAGGTTATCTCTCTACTGGGAGAGTTTGTCCAGGCCTCAAATAGGACCTTAGCTAAAGCAACTCCCAGGAAATGGCTCACCTTCTCTCTATTCACATATTCACAAATAATCATCTATTAATCTGTCTGTCTGGGTTCCTCAATACTCAGAGAGTATGCAGGGAACCTAAGTACTTGTCTCACTATTAAGATACAGCCTTTGGTATTTTAGTTTACATCTCAGCTTCAAATGAGCTTTATTATTGCTACTCTGTCCCTGGAGTATGTATCTCTCTCTAGATCTCTGAGATTGAAGAGTGAACATCATAAATTCACAGAAAAGACACTATGAAGCTCCTTGGGAGCTAGTCTTTCTGAAATGAAAGCCTGTTCGGTGTCTTACAAAATTCAGTAGTACTACTGCTGAATACTACTTCTTTGCAGGAATTTAAGTTCCTAATTTATCTGACAAATGTATGGTCAGAAGTTGTTAATCTGGGGGGGCACCTGGGTGGCGCTGTCAGTTATACATTCAACTCTTGGTTTCGGCTCAGATTGTGAGATCGAGCCCCATGTCGGGCTCTACACTCAGTGTGGAGTCTGCTTAAGATTCTTTCCCTCTTCCTCTCTCCCCCAAGCTTGCTCCCTCCCTCTCTAAAATAATAAATAAATCTTAAAAAAAAAAAAAAAAGTTGTCAATCTGAAAGGTAAAGACTTGCTATTCTGTCCAAATATAATGTCAAAAAATAATGATGTCATCTCACTGATCTTGTTTTGACTAGATTACAAACATTCTATCATGGTATAACAAATACAAAGCCCAAAGTCTAATGCTGATTCTTTTTTATACTGACTTTATGTATATTTTGTATGTAAATTATCTTTATATATATATCTATATATAACCTTTAAGACTAAACTATCAATACTTTAGGAGCTAAGATAAAAAGTCTACACAGAAATTAAGATACACTCTGTATTTTTAAAATTACAAATATAAAAAAAATTATACAAGCATATTTTATTTTTGCTTATACTTGCTTCTCTCCTGAACAGGACAAATCTGTTCTTACCCAAAGATTTTTAGCAAACCTGGTGTAAGGCTTATCAGGGAGAAGCAAATAGGTAAAGTCAGCTCCTAACTCAAGAATTAGAGTTGTCGTACTCAGCACATCAAAAATCCCCACTTGCGATGAGTATCTAATTAAAATTTTGGATGTTAAATTTCACCTTGTAAAACACTGTTGTCGAGTCTCAATCTTACAAAGACCATAAATGAGAATCTATACTATGACTGCAAGGTAAAATCTTATAAATAGTACCTCTTTTCTGAGATACCTTGGTCGTATACCCTGAGGAGGCAAACAACGTTGAACCAATAACTATGCCCAAGAAGCCTGTCATTCAGACACAGGCACTTAAGAAAAGGCTTTTGTTGTTGCTTTTTGTAGCGTTGTTCTTAACATAATTCCTGTAATCCTAAATGGCAAAAAGACATTTAGAAATTGTTAAGTTACCCTATTTCCTTGATTCTAAAACACAAATTTTTTCATATTTTAATATTTCTGATGAATCCTATAATCTGTAACATTTTACAATTAATCAGCGCATTTTTTCTTAATGGTATTTTAATTATGGCATTCTAAAACCAGGGATGTTTTAGAGTCAATGAAGTAATAAAGTAGGTTCAAAATACACAGTCCTGGGGCACCTGGGTGGCTCGGTGGGTTAAGCCTCTGCCTTCAGCTCAGGTCACGGTCTCAGGGTCCTGGGATTGAGCCCCGCATTAGGTTCTCTGTTCAGCAGGGAGCCTGCTTCCCCTTCTCTCTCTCTGCCTACTTAAAAACACACACAGTCCCAAATGGACTGGTGAATGACTGAAAGAATTTATATATATTGAATCATAATCTTCCCACTCAGAGTGTACTATATCTACAATGGGTTTCAGACAGTTATAGCACATAACCAGTGAGTTTTCCCTCTTCCTGTTATGCAATAATAGCAATGTCCTCTCCATCAAATCGTAACTATTTTCGACTGGGTTACATATATATCATACTTAACTCTAGGTCTAGAAATTTTTTTTATTTTTTTCTTAAGATTTTACTTATTTGAGAGAGAGAGAAATGAGTAGGGAGAGGAAGAGCAAATGAAGGATACTCCCTGCTGAGCAGAGAGCTCAAAGCAGGGCTCGATCCCGGGACCCTGAGATCATGACCTGAACCAAAAGCAGACAGATGCTCAACCGACTGAGCCACCCAGGTGCCCCTAGAAAATTCTTAAAAGCCTCAAATAAAAAGTTCTATTTATTATCTTATTTATGTTGTTAATATGCTGTTGATGTATTTTTCTCATATTTTTGCAAGGAAGCAATGACAAAGGAAAGATCAGTGCCCCAAATATTTCTTGTACATAACTTGATATTCTGGAAAAGTTAGCTAGCCATTATTTATAGACACTAGTTACTAAAAATGCATTTTCACTTCTTAAAACCTGCTTAGCTCTAAAATAGTTGACTGAAAATTTCTGATACTTTAAATGCCTGTACGAAAAAAATGTATTTCAATTCTGATCAACCTCTGGAAAACCAGTGGCCACATCAGAAAAATCTATAGAATCCCTTGGCTAACAGGCTCTATAGAGCTGAGTTACATTCTCAAGCATTAAGGTAAGTCTAAAATCAATAAATTCAATTAATCCAAAAGAAGCATCATCATCAGTACACTGATAAATGAAAGACTATAGTTCGTAATTTTACCAGTAAAGCACATTTTAAAAAACACTAAATGGAAAGGGATTTAAACATTTAAATGGAAGATATTTACTATGTTCATATAACAACAACTATCAAAATTATTTTCACTAATTGCAGAATACAAGGATTCCTCAACCATCTCAGGAGTGGTATGGTAGAGCAACAGCAGAGTACTAGTCATGTGACCTTGGGCAAGTAACCTAACCTCTCTGAGTCTCAGTGTCCTTACCTATAAAATAGGGATATTAACACTTCCAACTCACAGGATTATTCTGAAGATCAAGTGAAATAATACATATAACACATGTAGTATGGTAACTAGCTTATAATTAAAGGTCAGTAAATGTTAGTTGGTATTATTACCTTAAGATTTCAACATATGTTGTATGTCAGGTCATTTCTCATATACCCTTATATAACACTATCAATCAATTCAACTAACAACTACTAATTAGACCTTTAAGGAAATGAAAATAAGCCAATGTGGATGAAACAGCATCAATAAGGAGGGAGGGGGAAATGGCCTTAGGTAAGATGATGAGGGACCCTGTAAGACAGGTTAAGGAATTTTAGATTTTACCCTAAGTGCTATGAGAAACCATTAAAGGGCTTTAAGCAGGAAAGTAATACGATGATATGAGTTATAAATCCAGGAGGAGACTGTAAAGGAAGAAGGAATCCATTCTGTAGTGTCCTGATCAAGAGATGATGATTGCCCAAGAATATTGACAGTTTTGCCAAAGGCACGATAGTGATGATGATGAAAACTAGATAAATCTGGATTATTGTGGAACATGAAGAAACAGAATTTCTGATATATTAAGGAATGAGGGAGAGAGAGTAGACTATGTGACATAGGAGACCCAAGAATGACATACTTTACATAAAATACTCATAAAATACTTACCTAATACATATATAATATCTTATTATGGGTAAAATTTGTAAGTAAAACCATGTAATTAATGTTGTAATGCCTTTTTCACATAGAATTCCAACTTCGACTAACACCAAGCATTTATTACCATACACAGTGCAATTAGCCAAGTTTTCATAAATTGAAAGACAAAGAAATGAGCTGAAATTTCTTGCTCTCAGTATTAAGCAAATAGCTGATAACAAATAAGAATTAAGATGCCTTACAATTCTAGCATCTTTGCTACACTTTTAAAATATCTTCCTTTAAATATGTCTGTAAACCATTTCAACAAACTTTTTTTATATTATGTATATTATGTATATGTATAATATACATACCTTTTATTATAATGGATAGAGTATACCCATAACTTTGTGTATCTTACATGTGCACACACAGGTATACACTAAAAACTTGGTAAAGGAGTCTAAGTGTCTAGCATTTCACAGATACAATGTAACTCTAAGATGGAAAACAGACAAAGGGAAGAAAAGGAAGAGAGGGAAGAAAATGAAAGAAGAAAAGGTGAGAGCAGGCGATGATGATGGTTTTTGCTGAGGAATGACCCCCTGTTCAGAAAGGGCTGTTGATCTACAAACAGGTGGATCCACCTATATGCCTGGTTGGCATCATGACGCTGAGCACACAGGAGCTAAATAAAGCACGTAGGAAAAGGGTGAATATGAGAGCCAGGAGACTCTTACAACAGTTACTGTTTATGGCAAGACCTGCTTGTCCCAAGGGACCCATTTTCACATAATCTATAATTATCTCTTCGCTTTAATCGCCTTGTCATTCCTAAGGCTCTCCTGGGCACTGGAAGAGGAAAAGCTCATTAACTAAACCTTTTCTCCTCTCTCCAGCCACCCATGGCTTTTAATTGCTTGGTGTGTTATTATCTAGGAGTGCAACTGGGATCATTTTCATAAGAAAGGGAGGTAGAGAGGAGGAAGGGAGCCATGAGTCCCTGAGGTATGCACCACAGAAAAACCTTTGCTTTCTCAATTATTTATGCCAGCTGAGGTTTTACAGGCTGAATAAATCCATAACTCAAGTTCATTCTGAGCAGTCAGATTCTCAAGGGGGAGTTGCCCACTTGCCTATACACACTTGTGTAGTCCTCAAAGAATAACCAGAATGTAACAAGACATATGTCATCCAATTTATCACCTATCACCAAAGTGTTAACACAATGTTGATCATGGGCAACACAGTGAAATAGAGAAGGATTTCACTACTACCAGCCAAACAGATGTAGGGAAGCAGGATAATCTTTTTGGTGGCTGAGGACAGTGGTATCAACGGTATGGTAGCATCCCAGAATGACTTAGCCAACTGAAAGCAAAAAAAATCCAAATATTCAAATTTTAAAACACAAAATACGTCTATTTTGTATATGTATATGTATACTCTTGACACTTTGGAGTCTTACGTGGATTTGTCCAAACAGATTGCTATCTAACAATGTGAAGCTTTGAATAAATAACTGAATGGAATTTCATACCACCTGATTTTATAAATCACTTAAAAATAAAACAATATATGTTGTAGCTTTTTCTGCAAATACACCTCTCTCAGGAACATTTTAGAGTACAATTTACGTGTAAGGGATAAGCTTTTACACTTTCACTCCAGTTCGTATTTTTTGCCAAAAATACAAAATTAAAGTATAATCACGTTCATTGTAGTTTATTATACTATTATGCCACTTTGTAATCAGAACTAAAGAGCAGCCAATCAAAAGATATTTCTAAAATATTTTCAAAATCCAATGTTGTTTAAAAATTTTTAACTTTATAAGTCAATGATGAAAGCATCTCTTTAAAATTCTACAGGCTTTTGTGTTTGACCACAGCAGTGACCTCTGGTATTTTCTGCCAAAACAGTTCATTTGTCTCACAGAACAACTAATCAATTCCAGAGCCCATCAATCATCTTAGTTGTATACTAGTCTGGTCTTGCTTAGAGAAGGTCCAGATGGCTGCCTGTCTAAGTGGGATTAATAAAATTCTGATAGATTACATAGCATCAAACTACAAATACAACAGGGAAGACCAAATCTTATTGCAGGGTAGAATGGACACTGTACATGATTCATTTATTGTATTTTTAAATCTTGCCCTAATTTCTCAGTTTACGTGCCAACTTCTAGATAAAACCTTCTAAGCATACAAGTCACTAAAAGTGATTTCTTGTTAAGTGAGTCAGTGTACGTAGTGCAGAAGCATTTGACTCTTCGCAAAACCCTATGCTTATTAATCAGAGCTTCTTCTACCTATCTGTAGTATAAATGAAACACATCTGATCTTAAGACTAGAGCAACTGTCTGTGAGTGAAAAGATTTGTCACTCTCTTGTTTCTATAGTTCCAAACATAGATTCTAATAGTACTGGCTCTTCCTTTCTTATTTTCCATTTTCTCTTACAAAACCAAACAACCTGTACTTAATTCTATAACCAATCCAACATGTGGTTTTAGCTAACATTAGCCCTGTGCCCTGGGTCCCTATTGTGGGGGTTCTGTGCTGAATAACAAGAAAAGTTAACAGTTACATAGTAACTTATTTTGTGCCAGATACTACTCTTAAGATGCCTGGGCATACATACTGATACAATCCATGTAAGTGTCATATGAGAAAAGTAGTATAATTATCCCCATTTTGCAAATAAAGTAACTTGTCTAAGGTCACAAAGCTAATAAGTGGTGGAACCAACATTTCAGTGCTGGCAGTTTGGCTTCATAGTATTTTATACTTAATTAGTGTCACACTATATCTCCCTACAGAACAATTAACCAGCTTCATGATGGAAAACTGGTGTTGGGGGGCATCTGGGTGGCTCAGTCAGTTAAGCAGACAACTCTTGATTTCAGCTCAGGTCATGATCTCAGGGTCATAAGATCCAACCCCACATCAAGTCTCATGTTGGGCTCTGCGCTTATCATGGAGTCTGTTTGTCCCTCTTCTGCACCTCCCCCCGCAAAATAAATAAAATAAAATCTTTAAAAAATTGATGTCAGCGCTCTAGAATATTAACACACAGATCTGTGCCTATGACATTATATTGTCACTTTCTGTGACAGAGTAGAAATAAGGATCAGAACCAAAACAGGCTCAGAACTGGCCCCAGCAGCCCTTGGCTCTAGAACATGTACAATAGGGACGCCTGAGTGGCTCAGTCACTTAAGTGTCTGCCTTCGGCTCGGGTTATGATTGTAGGGTCCTGGGATTGAGTCCCGCATCAGGCTCCCTGCTCAGGAGAGAGCCTGCTTTCCCTCTCCCTGCACCCCTGTGCTTGTGCTCTCTCTCCCTCAAATAAGTAAATAAAATTAAAAAAAAAAAAAAAAGAACATTTACAATAAAACAAAAATGGGCCTTAACTTATCACTTACAATGCACATTAATCAGGAAAGTTGCCAGAATAATGGAGCCCAAGCCTTATTAAATGACTTTATTAGATACTGATTTTTCCTGATCTTTAAAAAAATTTTAGAAGACTATATACATTAAAATATCCAAAACAAACCTTCAAAATACTTTTTTTAGGGGGCTCCTGGGTGGAATAGTTGGTTAAGCATCTGACTCTTGATTTTAGCTTAGGTCATGATCCCAGGATCATGAGGTCAAGCCCCAGCTGGGTTCCATGCTGAGCACGTGCAGTCAGCTTGGGATTCTCTCCCCTTCCTTCTGCCCCTCCTGCTCGTGCTCTCTCTCTTTCTCTCCCTCCCCACTCTCTAAAGTAAGTAAATAAATAAACAAATACAAAATGCTTTCTAGTTCCTTTTTTGGTAATTGGTTCTACAGAAAAGAACGTTTCCGTTCACCTAAGTTTACCATTTAACATTTCTAAAACTTGTCACTTTCACCTCAGTTGAACATAATTCTGCCAAGAAACTGCAATTAATTTCAGTTAAAGCACAACTTCCTTTTGGAAAAATAAAACACCAGGTATATTTCACCTAAGTAAAAACAAAATCACCTAAGTAAAAACAAAATTTGATTATATAAACTTAAACAAATAGCCTATATTCTTTGTTGCAACTGCATTCTTATACTTTAGAAACAACGGGGCCATATATGATCCTTTATTGAAACAATCCAACATTTCAGTTTACAGTAATTTTTATCATGACCTAGTTTATTATAGTGGAATTCAGTTTAATTACAAAATAATTTCTCAAATATAATAAAATAACTAAGTGCTGTTATTTCTGCTCTGCTATTAGCAATGACAAAATTAATGTCTGTAATAGTTAAGAGGCTTTCAGTGGTTCACATTCATGTTTCCTACTGTTTCATATCTTAAAATACGTTCCAGAATATATAAGAAGACTAAAATTTAGATGACTTAAAAAAAAAAAGGCCAAGACTAAAAATCTTAGAAGAATGTGTCACATGACTTTAAAGAACAAAATCCTTTTCCTGATTTCCACATAGTGCTGCAAGAAAAAAAATTATCCAAGAAATTTTATATATAACATATAAAATGTAAGATCCTTGTTAAATAATACAAGATGACCATTAAAAATTTTTAAAATAGTGGTTAAAAAAAAAACCCCACAAAACATAAAATTTACCATCTTAACCAGTTCTAAGTGTACAGTTCAGTAATGGTATTGTCCAACAACCAATTGTCCAACAACCAATCCTCAGAAATTTTTATCTTGCAAAACTAAAACTCTTCACCCATTAAATAACAACTCCTCCTTTTCCACTTCCTCCAGCCCCTGACAACTCCCACACTACTTTTTGTTTCTGTGAATCTGATACTCTTGATACCCCCATTTAAGAAGAATCACACTGTAGGGGCGCCTGGGTGGCTCAGTGGGTTAAGCCGCTGCCTTCGGCTCAGGTCATGATCTCGGGGTCCTGGGATCGAGTCCCACATCGGGCGCTCTGCTCAGCTGGGAGCCTGCTTCCCTCTCTCTCTCTCTGCCTGCCTCTCCATCTACTTGTGATCTCTGTCACATGAATAAATAAAATCTTTAAAAAAAAAAAAAGAAGAATCATACTGTATTTATCTTTTTATGAATGGCTTCTTTCACTTAGCATAATATCCTTAAGGTTCCTCCATGTTCTACAGTCTATGTCAGAATGTCCTTCCTTTCTAAGGCTGAATAAGATTCTATTAGGTGTATATATATCACATTTTGTTTATCCATTCTTCTGTCGATGAACATTTTGGTAGTTTCCACCTCTTGGCTATTATGAATATAGTGCTGCTATGAACATGGGTGTGCAAATAGGTCTCTGAGATCCTGTTTTCAATTCTTGTGTATATAAAACCAAAAGCTGAACTGCTGGATCATACAGTAATTCTTTAATTTTTTTGAGAATCCTCTGCAATATTCTCTTTACTGTACCATTTTATACTCAACATGATTTTTAATCTTTAAAAGAAATAATGCTAATTTCACAATGACAACAACAAATTTAAAACTTTTTTTTCTAAAAAAGAACATAAATATTTTCTAGAAATGGTATAAGCTTCATGGGACTGAATCAATACTTCTCCTTACATACTTCAGCTCAGACTGAAGCCATACTTTAAAAAAAAAAAAAAAAGGCATTTTTATCAGTACTGTGAATAAACCTAGACCATATACATACACACACACTCACACACACAAAGAAATAAGGTATTCTGAGGAAAACTAACACCAACAACAAAACCCCATGGTTTCAGATTGTGTGAGACACAAAACCTTGCCTTACCAACCAACTACTTATGTGGTGGGGAAAGTTACTATCTGGCACTGATTCAGACGCTTATTGACTTCAAAGATAATACATGTAACAAATTTTCCTACTATTTATTATATTACTAGAGATACAACCAAATTAGTTTCATATTAAAAAAAAGTTCTTCACAGATGGAAGTGTTCAGAATTACACACACACACACACATATTTAGATGTATGTATCTCTATTATCAAAAACTAGAAGAGAAATTACCTGATGATTTCTTCATGATACAGAGAACTAACAACAGGCCCGCCAAAACCAGTATTTGCTTCTTTTCCTTTCTTCTCTGGCGACTGCAGGAGGACAGAAGTTGAAAAAAAAGACACATGGGGTAAGGCACTGTGTATTTTAAATAGTTACAAAATACTACTTTTCTAATGAATACTAAAGATTTGAGGTCCACCATTTTTCTAAGGCCCTAGTAACAATTTCAAGATGGTATCCAAAAGGCAAGATGACCCTCAGGTCATCAGACTAATGGAATGAGTCCCCACTCACAAACCGAAGTCATTTCACTACTGCGCTCTGGAGCCACCTCAAGTCCACCACTCCCTTAGCTGATTATAAGATGTCAGCTTTGTTCAGTGTGGAAAATAATGATGCTCAGTGTAGAAAAATTAAAAAGAAATATGACTTATACATACCAGATAAAAATGCAATCATGAAAATCTAGTTAGCAAACTAAAACTTCCAAGAAAAAATTAAACTATAGTAAAAACTTCAAACTCAACCATAAAGAAAAGTAAGTTAAATAAGTAAATAATAGAAGTAAATAATAGAAAAAAAAATAAATATTTTTAGATGGCAAGAAGGAAGGAGAGAAGGTGGAAGAGAGAGAAGAAAGGAGGTTATGGTCTAAAATAAATGAAAAAAGAAACAAATTGTTATTGGAAGACTTTCCAAAATCAAATATTCTGATTCTCAATATTCCCAAAAAGCAGAAAATTAAGATTAGCAAAAGATCTGAACAGACAACTTACCAAAGAAGATACAGATGGCAAATAAGCAAATGAAAAGATGTCCAACATCATACATTGTTAGGGAAGTGCAAATTAAAACAATGATGAGATACCACTAAAAAACTCTCAGAACGGCTAAAATACAAAAGACTGATAACACCTAATGCTGGTAAAAACATGAAACCACCAGGGACTCTCATTCATTGCTGGAAGAAATGCAAAATGGAACAGCTACTTTGGAAGTTGGTTTGGCAGTTCTTCTAAAACTAAACACGGTCTTATGCATACACGATTGAGCAATCTTGCTTCTACATATTTACCCCACCAAAACTGAAAATTCATATCCACAAAACATCAATGTTTAAAGCAGTTGTTGTTCTTTTTATAACTGGCAAAGCCTAGAGGCAAACAAGATGTCTTTCAATAGGTGAACAAATATAATGCAGAACATCTGTACAACAGAATATTATTCTCTGAAAAAATGAAATAAACTGTTCTATATTAACGAAGAAAAATGACAGTAAGCAACTAAAATCATTAATTAAAAAGGAGATTTTACAACTGGTAACATAGGATTAAAAAAGTATTTTTAAGATACTATGAATAATTATACATCAACAAGTTGGATAACCTAGAAGAAATGCATAAATTCCTACACATATATAACCTATCATGATAAAATTATGAATAAAAAAATCTGAAGAAACCTATAACCATTAAAGAGATTGAATTGTGGAGGCCAAGAAAATTAAGGCATCCCACCTCGAGTTTAGCATTAGCACAAGTACAGCCGTTTTAGCTTTGGCAGCCATCTTAGGCCCCTGCGACCAAAGGCTGAACTTTCCCCTACTTTACCTTAGTTCTAGAACCCCACCCTGCTTTAGTTCCAGGAAAGTACCCAACCCTGTAAACAGCCCGGAAGCAGCTAATCAGCTTGCTGCAGGAAAATCTGAAATTTGTAAACAGCCTGGCAACAGCTAATGAGCTTGCTACAGGAAAGTTTGAAATTTTACCTCCCCCCACCCCAACCTCTTGTAATGACCCATAAATACCCCTGCCTTATCAGGGTCCAAGTCCCTATTCCGCTGTGTCAGGTATACTTGGGCCCGAGCTTTAGCTTGTCGAATAAACCCTCGTGTGATTGCATCAGTGATGGCTCCTTGGTGGTCTCTCAGACACGAAAACTTGGGCATAACAGAATCAGAAACTTAAAATCTCCCAAAAAAGAAAAGCCCAGGACCAGAAGACTTCACTAAAGAATTTTACCAAACATTTACAGAATTAACACCAATCCTTCTTTTTTAAAAATTTCCTATGTGTATTTTTTAGTAAATTAGAATAAAATCAAATATATATATTTTTCTCACCATAGCACATACCCTCCCCAATGTCCCTCACCCAGCCACCCCCTCCCTCCGCCGCCCCCCCACCCAGCAACCCTCAGTCTTTTCCTGAGATTAAGAGTCTCTTTTGGTCTGTCTCCCTCTCTGCTTTCATCTTGTTTCATTTTTCCCTCCCTTCTTAAACTCTTCCAAAAAACTAAAGAGGAGGCAGCACGCCTAACCTCATTTTATGAGGCCAGCATTACCTCAATACCGAAGGCAGACACAGAAACTAGAAGAAAACTATAGAGCAATATCTGAGGAATACTGATGAAAAAATCCTCAACTAAATACTAGCAAATTGAATACAGCAGTACATTAAAAGGATTATATACCATACCATGACCAAGTGGGATTTATTCCTGTGAACTTACGGACAGTGTGGTTCAACACATAAAAACTGATCAGTGGAATATACCATATTAACAAAATGGAGAAAAATTGTGTGATCATCTCAATTAGTACAGAAAAAAAAGTATTTGACAAAACTCAACACCCTTTCATGATTAAGGAAAAAAAAAACAAACAACCCATTCAATAAACTAGAAATAGAAGGAAGCTATTTCAACATAACAAAGGCCAAGTGTGAAAAGCCCATAGTAACCTCATACTCAATAGTAAAAAAAAACCTGAAAGCTTTTCCTTAAAGATCAGGAACAATGCAAGGATGCCTACTCCTAACACTTCTATTCAACACAGTATTGAAAGTCCTAGCCGTAGTGCATGGAACACTGGGTGTGGTACATAAACAATGAATCTTGGAACACTGAAAAAAAAAAGGCCTAGCCAGACCAATCAGGCAAGAAAAAAAAAAAAAGGTATCCAAATTGGAAAGGAAGAAGTAAAAAGATCTCCATTCACATATGACATGATCTTATACCTAAAGATCCACTCTACATACACACATACAGACATACAAGAAACTGACAGAACTAATGAACAAATAGAGCAAATTTGTAGGATACACACTGAAATCAGGTAATGCCTGAGAGAAAGAGAAATAAGTAAGTTTTCTAATATTAAAAAGTGATCAGTATTATGGAAAAAATGTGGGGAAGAGAATTACAATTTTAGGGCCTCACAGAGAAGGTCATTCGGATAAAGACATAAGGGAAATAAAGAAGTGAGCGTATAATATAATATAAATAATATAAAATATACAAAGGCCCTGTGGTGAGGGTATGGTTAGAATATTAGAAATGTATGCTTAGAATGTTAGAAAATTTAAGTGTTCTCTGCTGAAGGCTCATTAAAATATATCAGGGGGGAAGACTAGAGGCAAGAACACAATATTTATTTATTATAGTATTTATTTATTATAGTATTTATTATAGTCAGCAATGAATTATCTTTTATTTGTGTGAAAGTATTTATTTTACCCTTTTTTTTGGTATTATCAGTTAGATGCACAGAACAAAATTAACCATTTTAAAGTGTACAAGTGAGTGGGATTTAGTACATTGACAATGCTGTACAACTACTACCTCTATTTAGTCTGCAAACACTTTTATGATCCCAAAAGAAAATCATAAACCCCACGCAGTCGCTCCGTTGTTCCTTCTCCCCCAAAGGCAACCCCAACTTGTTTTTTTGGTTTTTGAGAAGCAATCAAATCTATTTCAACAGCAGCTGCACTACTTTACATTCCTGCTAGCAGCGTAGGATGCTTCTAATATCTCCACATACTTGCCAACACTTGTCACTATCTTTTCATTATGGTTATCTTAGTCTATGTGAAGTAGTTATCCTGGTGTTTTGATGTGCATTTCCCTAATAACTAATTTCATATGATTGTGGGCTCTTCTTTTCAGAGAAATGTCTATAAAAGTCCTTTGCCCATTTATTAGTTATTATCTTCTGTTGCTGAATTGTAGAAGTTATTTATGTATTCTGGATACTAGCTCTTGATCAGATATATGATTTGCAAATATTTTCTCCCATTCTGTAGGATGTCTTTTCAGGTTCTTGAGTACTTCTGAAGCAGTAAAGTTTTAAATATTGATCAAGTTCTACTTTCCTATTTTTTCCTCTGGTTGTGTTTTTGTTGTTGTGTCTAAGAACCCATAGGCAAATCCAAAATCATGAAGATATATCCCTATGTTTACTTTAAAGAGTTTTATTAACTTGTTACTCAGATCACTGATCCCGTTTCAGGTAATTCTCGTACATAGTGTGAGAAAGAAACGCACCGTCATGTTCTTGCGTGTGGATATCCAGTTGTCTCAAGCATTTTTTGTTTAAGAGATTATTCCTTCTTCATTGAATGGTCTTGGAATCCTTACTGAAAATCAATTGATCATAAATATGAGAGTTTATTTACACACTCAATTCTATTCCACTGGTCTCTAAGTTTATCCTTGTGCCAATACCAAACTGTTTTAATTACTGTAGCTTTTTATCAAGTTTTGAAATTCAAGTGTGAATCCTCCAATTCTGTTCTTTTTTAATACTGTTTTGTTCATTTGGAGCCCTCTGCAATTCCATACGAATCTGAGAATTGGTTCTTTCATTTCTGCAAAAATGGAAGTTAGAATTTTGATAAAGATCGCACTGATTCTGCAGGTATTTTGGGTAGTACTGCCATCTTAACACAATAAAATCTCACGAGCTGTGAACATGGGATATCTCCCCATTTATTTAGCTCTTTGCTAATTTGTTTCAGCAATGGGTTTTGGTTTTCAGTGTAAGATCTTTCCCATTCTTGATTAAAATTATTCCCAGGTATCTATACTTTTGGATGCTATTATAAATGGAACTGTTTCCTTAGCTTCCATTTTGGGGGGTTTATTGATGGTATATGTCACTCTTGTATCTTGTAACTTTGCTGAATTTGTCTATTAACTCTAGCAGGTTTTTTGTAAACTCTTGTAAATTTTCTATACATTGAATCATGCTATTCGTCAACAGAAAGAGTTTTCCTTTTTCCCTTTCAATTTGGATGCGACTCATCTTTTTCTTGTCTAATTGCTCTGGCTAGAATTTACAGTACAATGTTGAGTAGCAGTGGTAACAACAAACATCTTTATCTTATTCCTCATCTGAAGAAGAAAGCTTTTTGTCTTTTACCATTGAGTGTAATGTTACCAGTAGGTTTTTTCTAATGCCCATTAACATGGTCAGTAAATTTCACCTTCATTTTTGAAACCTATTTTAACTGGTATAGAATTAAAAGTTGATAGATTTTTTTTCCTTCTGATATTGTCCCTACTGGCTTCAGACTTCTGAAAAAGTCTGGGGTAGTTCTTATCTTTGCTCTTCTGTATCATGTTTGTTTTTTGCCTGGATGCTTTAAGATTTTCTTTGTTCCCCCAGTTTTCAACAATCTGATTATCTTACATCTTAGTATGGTTTTCTGTTTCTCCTGCTTAGGACTCATTGAACTTCTTGGATCTATGAATTTATGGCAGTGATTCTCAATTAGGGGAGATGTTTTTTGCCTCCCATCCTTGCTCAAAGATATCTGGCAACCATCTGGGGCAATTTTTACTTGTCACAAGTCGGTGGTCTAGTGAGTAGTGTCCAGAGATGCTGCTAGACATCTTACAAAGCACAGGACAGCCCTCTATAACAAAGAATTGCCCAGCCCTAAATATCAATGGTGCAAAGGCTGAAAAACTTTGGTTTATAGTTTTCATCAAATGTTTAAAATTTCAGCCAACAATATATTAATTTTTTTCTATCTTTTCC
This sequence comes from Mustela nivalis, assembly GCF_964662115.1. NCBI lineage: Eukaryota > Metazoa > Chordata > Mammalia > Carnivora > Mustelidae > Mustela > Mustela nivalis. The sequence goes on from NC_139035.1 coordinate 16,251,543, forward strand.
TTTGTTTCCTACTTTTCCTCTTCTTATTGGGGCTCCAGTTATATACATGCCATATTGCTTGATATTTTCCCACAGTTGACAGGGGCTCTGTTCTTTTTTTATAGTCTTTTTATGCTCTGTCCTTCATTTTTATTAGGCTCACTTGCTATTTTGTATTCTTTAAATTATGTTAGACTTTGTTTTGGCATGAATTCAGTTACACGGAATCAATTTGATCCTTTCAAGACTCACTTTCAGAGTTCTGTTAAGGTGGGGACAGAACAGCCTTTGGTCCAGAGCTTCACTTAACCTCACTACTAAAGTGAAATCCTTCTGAGGCCTCTACAGTATTATGTTCTATGTACCACATGTTCTTCCCACTCTGACTAGTAGCAAATGAAATATTCTCAGTCCTACCTCAATTCCAGGAATTGTTTGGCTTACTGCTTCCCTGCATTTCTTTCCTCGGCTTGTTAGTTCCCTCTCTCACACAGTATTAGCATTCAGGCAAAGGGACCCCTCTGCACATCTATGGAACACTCTCTCTTTTTGTGCAAGAAGTTGCTCTCTAGTAGTCTGCTTCCATTTTCCAGCTCAAATTACTGGGTGCCTCTTCCCTGCACTGTAGCCTGGAAATTATTTCCAGGCCATAAGCTGAGGCAATATATAGGGCTCATTTTGTTTCCCTTCTTTACTAGTTGTATACTACTTTTATTATGTCTGAAAAATCACTATTTTTCATCTATTGTGTCTGGAATTCTTATAGTTTCAGGCAAACGAGTAAATCTCACCCCCATTACTCCACAGCACCCAGGAGAAGTCCCATAAACATTAATTAAAAAACTAGTATAATATTCCATGCATAATTTACTTAACTATTATCTAATAGTTGTCTAGGTTATTTTCAATTTTTCACTCATAAACAAAGATGATGAATATCTTTGTATATAAAGCATACTATAGCTTTAATTAAAATCTTTAGCAAAAAATGGCTCCATAATCTGATTGATAGTGTATTTTAACAATATCTCTTCTTCCTGGGATTAATTTCTCTTTCTAAAGCTTTGTGCATGGTAGAATGCTGGTAACAACTTTTTTGGAGGAGAAGGGGAGAGATTATGTCTTAAGCAGAAATAATATTTAAAAAATAATCTGCCATTATCAGATTGAATTCAGAATAAAGCTGCCAAAGATGCATTAGTTTTGCTCTCCATGTACTTCATCTACAAGAACGGTAAACTTTGGCTACCTTACCCTCCCATTTCCACTCCAATGAGAGGTTTCTCATAGAGGCTGAAAAAGTTTATTCCATTTCTCTCTACTCAAAATCCATTAGGTTATTTTTATGTTACATCAGCAGTTAAAGAAAGAGCCTCCAATTTGGCAGCCAACAGGATAAAATTTGCCAATTCTTACATTGCCTCAGACTGTATTATTTGAGGCAGTGAAAAGCTCCTTCACTCAAAGGGGAAAGGATAAGTTGTTGGCTGAGTCTTTATCGCTTGATTCAGATTCTACCTTAGCCAGTTGCAGAGTCAAGATTTAAAACCTTGTGAAGCATTCTTTTCCAGCTGAAAAATAACTATTCCAAAGATTATCAGGCTAATATATGCATGGAGGGGGTTTCTTGCCTCCATGTGCTACCTTTTTTGGCTTCTCTTTTATTAGTTTGTTTGCTTAATTTGTTTATAGGTCTAGCTGTAGACATTTGGGTAAATTAAACTCTCTGCCCCTCTTTCCTCCTTTGTAAAAATAGAATATTATTACCCATCCTATGTGGGTGTTTGAAGATATAAAATACGTACGTAAAACAGAATAGTGCCCAGCCCAAAGAGGACACTATATAAGGGTTAATTAATGTAATAATAATTATGAGCCAAAAACACAGCCATTTCTCCAAAGCAAAAGTGCTTCAGTAATAAAGATAGCAAGATGCTTTGATGTGGGGACTTATAATAATGAACAATAAGTCTTTATCTAAGACACTTAAATTTCAGAATCTCTTGCTAAAGCAACCAATCCCAAAACCAAACAAGAAACTTACCAGAACTCTTGTCATTAAGAAAAAAGAAAATAAAAATAAAACTTAAGTGCTCTGCACTTTATATATACTATCCAATTCCAACTTCAAAACAATTCTGGAAAGTTGGCATTTTTACTACATTTCACTTAACATCAACTATAAGAAGTACCATTATTTTCTGTAATGCTAAGAAACAAAAAACATATACACTATCAATACACTATCAATTTTAAGACACATCCAGAATTTTTCAAAAATCTCAAGAACTTAATAACTGTCTTATATTTGCTGAAATATATTTCCATTTTATAGATTAGAAAGCTGAAGATAAGAGATATGAAGTACCCACTGCCACATAGTAAGTGGCAAAATCAAGATTCAAATCAAGCTCTTCTGATGTCCAAAGCCTGTGTTCTTTGTTAAACTATGCTACTTCTTCAAGCAACTTCAGAAACCATTATTATACACTGACAATACTCTGAATTAAAATTTTGTTCAGTTTCTTAAGTGTAATGTAAAAAAAAATTTAAGTACTTGGTTCAGAAGCAAACTTCAAGAGTAAACATGTAACAGATTTTTTGAGGCTGATTTATGATAAATTATGAAAATTTAATCAATTACACAGACTAATACTATAGTCCTTAAAAAAGAATACTATTCTAATAATTCTTCACAAATACTCACTGTAATTTTTTCCTTAAACATGAATATTCATTTCCACATACCAGAATAAGAATATTAATCTCATCTCAGTAGTATCTGTCATGAGTGTTAAAAACAACAATAACAACAAAAACCGAGGAGCTCCTGGGTGGTTCAGTCAGTTAACATCCAACTCTCGATTTCAACTCAGGTCATGATCTCCGAGGGGTAAGATGGAGCCCTGCATCAGGCTCCACATTCAGCGCTGAGTCTGCTTCTCCCTCTCCCTGCTTGTACTCTCTCTCTCTCTCTCCCACAAATAAATAAAATCTTAAAAAAAAAAACCCAAAAAACCTACCATGAAAATGTTATTTGTAACAGTACTAATTCTAAAATTTCACAAGATTGGGGGTGGGGGGTGCCTGGGTGGCTCAGTGGGTTAAGCCTCTGCCTTCAGCACAGGTCATGATCTCAGGGTCCTGGGATTGAGCCCCGCATCCGGCTCTCCGCTTGGCAGGGAGCCTGCTTCCTCCTCTCTTCCTGCCTGCTTGTGATCTCTCTCTCTGTGCCAAATAAATAAATAAAATCTTTAAAAATAGATAGACAACATTTCACAAGAGGGGTGCCAAGGTGGCACAGTTGGTTAAGCGTCTGACTCTTGGTTTTGGCTCAGGTCATGATCAAGAGATCCAGAACTGTGCTGGGCTCTATGCTCAGCACAGAGTCTGACAGAGATTCTTTCTCCTTCTCCCTCTGCCCCTCCCAGTAGGGCTCATGCTCTGTCTCTCTTTAAAATAAACAAGTGAGGGGCGCCTGGGTGGCTCAGTGGGTTAAGCCGCTGCCTTCGGCTCAGGTCATGATCTCAGGGTCCTGGGATCGAGCCCCACATCGGGTTCTCTGCTCAGCAGGGAGCCTGCTTCCCCCTCTCTCTCTGCCTGCCTCTCTGCCTACTTGTGATCTGTCTATCGAATAAATAAAATCTTTAAAAAAAAAAAAAAAAAAAAATAAACAAGTGAATCTCTTTTAAAAATAAATAATTACTTTAAAAATTTTCACAAGAAAGATAAACTTCATAAATACATATATTTTTTCTAAAGATTTTTATTTATTTATTTGAGAGAGAGAGAGCATGAGAAGGGCGAAAGTCAGAGGGAGAAGTAGACTCCCCAAGGAGCAGAGAGCCTGATATGGGACTTGATCCGGGGATTCCAAGATCATCAACTGAGCTGAAGGCAGTCATTTAACCAACTGAGTTACCAGATGCCTGAATCTATTAACCTTAGTCCCTCTTAAAACTACAAACAGTATAGTAAAAAAAAAAAAAATCAACTCCTAAACCCTTAACTACAATGGACATTTAATAAGGATGCCAATTTAATAATCTAGAACTGTTACATAAATGCTTAAACTATAATTAGAAAATAATTTTTAGAGCAAAGAAAGCAGAAATAATGTCTAAGTAGATATTCTAGCCAAGCCTCCAAATTTCAGCATTCCCTACAATTTTTTGCTTATAGACTACATATAATAGCTTAAAAAGTGATGCAGATTTTTTAAATATTAAAAAACTTAAAAATAAACTTTTTTAACCAAGTATTTTTTACCACCAAAATATAGGAGATAATTTTTCCAGATAATTAATATGGTCAATAGGACTCTTAGAGAATCCTTATGATTCACCAAACAAATTTCCTCACTGTATAGCAAAACAAAAAATAAGTTGTTCTTTTACCACTCTATAATGGAATTTAAGAATAAATATATTAATTTTGTCTTCTTAATTTCCTGGCTATTGTCAACTGTTCGGTTCTAGGAAACTTTAAAACAAAGGACAGGGACACCTGGGTGGGCTCAGTCAGTTAAGTGTCCAACTCTTGATTTCCACTCAGGTCATGATCTCACAATCATGAGATCCTGTTCAAGATTTTCTCTCTGCTTCTTCCCTCTACCCCTTCTCCCTCTCTAAAACAAACAATAATAAGGGTACACAAGATTTTTCCTTGTACACATGCCCACTTTCCAGTGTATATAAAGCACTATATGTGAAACACTTACCTTTATGAAGTATTTTTACTCAAAATAATGCTACTTTAAAAGGTCTCTCATAGAAAACTAACCTCAGGTTATTATGAGTTTATAGAAATGTAACAATGATCAATATTTAAATGTTCTTTGGAAAATTATTCTGAATATCATATCATATCATATCTGTTCAGAAATTAGAGCTTTTTTAGAATTTAAGCATCAAAGAAAATAATAAAAGATCAACATTAAAATATTTAAACTAACATTTCTGTAATAATGTAGTAAAAATAAGTTAGAAGAAACTGTATTTTAAGCAAATGGTTACTATTTCTATAATATGATAAGCAATATAACCAAATGATCACAAATGTAAGAAAAACATTAGGATCCAAAGGTTAAACAGACCATGTTATACCAACACTTGGGGAAATGTTCAACACGTCTTACCATTTAAAAAAAAAAAAAATACAAACTAAGCCCTCTAGATCCATCCATTTGTTGTAAATGGCAATATTTCATTCTTGTTTATGGCTGACTAATATTCCATTGTGTGGATGCATACTTGGGTTGCTTCCATTTCTTGGCTATTGTAAATAATGCTGCAATAAACATGGGTGCATCTACCTTTCTTAAATAGTGTTTTCAGTGAAGTAAGTAGGTCAGAAAAAGACAAATACCATATAACTTCACTCATATGTAGAACTTAAGAAACAAAACAAGGAAAAAGAGACCAAAAAATCCCCAGACTATTAAATATAGAGAACAAACTGGTAGTTGCCAGAGGGCAGGTAGGTGAAATAGGTAAAGGGAGTAAAAAGTACACTTATTATGATGAGCACTGAGTAATACATAGAATTGTTGAATCACTGTACACCTGAAATCAATAGAATACTGCATCTTAATTATACTTGAATTAAAATAAATATTTTAAATAATTAAAATTGCAAATTAAAACAATGAGCAATGAATTTTAAACTAATTGCATTAGGATAACCAATCATCCAATTTGGTAAAGCTATAGTGAAACAGGTACTCATACTACTAATAGCACTCGACCTTATAATACGGTATTACTCTTTGGAATGCAATACTGCAATCTTCCTAGGGCCCATAAAAATATTAGCGTACTTTCATTTATTCCACCACTAATACAACTTCTAATAAAACAAAAAGGACAATCCTGAATTACAGTACCTTTGTAGGATTTGTAGAATTCAAGCACAATCCTGTTACTCATCTTTACTTGAAATTAATGCTCTTGAATTTTTAACACTGAAATGTGGATTGGGATAAGATTTGGGGAGGCTATACCACTCCTTTCTGTTATTTTCACAAAGTACTTAAAAATCTGGCCATTGAGATACTTTCAAGAGTACTTGGCTCTGGTCCCCTTTCCCCCTTTTATCTGTTTTTTGTTTTTTTTCCCTTTTGTTTTTATTATCATTGTCCTGCTTGGTTGTGATTAAATTCCCAGTAGATTACTCTCAGAGTAGGGTTTTATACTGGAAGGGAAATTTGGCTGGCAATTTTGGAACAGTGCCCAGACAGCTCTAAAGAACCTTACCATGAACCTTTTAAACTCAGAAATGAAGTGTGCAAAATCCTCTAAACTATCTGTTAGCAAAAAAGTAAAATAAACTACCTGCTGGCAATTTTAGGATCACGCCATTCTCAGGTCAGACTCCCTACTGCTTCCTCCTATGGAGATCCCAATGCTACACTAATCTTGATGGTTTGTTCTAATTTTATCTAATCAACTAGTTCTTAGAGAGATATTGCCTAAGAGCTTTTGGTTATGCTATTCTGGTTATTCTGTTAAGGCAGCATTCGGGAATATTCAAAAACTATGCTACAGCCACTGCCATTCTTCCCAGGATTCCAAAAGCCGCAAGTGATTTTTTATGGAATACATGAATGGGAATACACAAACAGATAGGTTACTAGTACCAAACTAGGTTATTTCCCCTTTTTTAAAGTTTAAACTGGGTGTATTTCTATTCCATTCTCTTTTCCATTACTTCTACCTCTATTCAACCAACTATCTTAATAGGATGAATGGATGATATCTGAAAGAGAAGTACAGAGATTGATAAGGCAAGACCAGTTTATTTTACTAATTTCTAGCCCCAATGTGGAACTTGAACTCATGACCCCAAGATCAAGAGTCAGATGTTCTATTAACTGAGCCAGTGAGGCATCCCAAAGCAAGACAAGTTTAGCGAACATCTGCTATTTGTGGCTTACCAAAGTCTTTTGAACACTATCTCAACATTTTAGTAACTTTCCATGTTGTGGATCTCAACTTTCCAAAGCAGAAACCTGAAAAAACCTCATTTCTCAAGACTACCTTGTAGCAACCATATGCAGGCCTATGACCTAGATTCCATTACTCAAATGCACAAACAAGCCAGTTGGATATAAAATGGAGTTACATGTCACTGACTGCTACAAATTATACTTCTTGATTTACAGCTCAAAATCTAGTTGATATGATCCCATCAACCAAAGTAGTATGTTTGATACAAGCAGAATTCAAGTAATTAAATCAACTTATATTGATTCATATTTTAATTTTAAGTACATAGGAAAATATTAATTGTCATCAGGAAATTCACAAGTAGAAATCAATGTTACTTTTTTTTTTTTAAGATTTTATTTATTTGACAGACAGAGATCACAGGTAGGCAGAGAGGCAGGCAGAGAGAAAGAAAGGGAAGCAGGCCCTCTGCTGAGCAGAGAGCCTGATGAGCCCGATGTGGGGCTTGATCCCATGACCCTGGGACCATGACCTGAGCCGAAGGCAGAGGCTTTAACCCACTGAGCCACCCAGGCGCCCTGAATTAATGTTACCTTATGGATGGATAGCTCTCAAGAAATATGGCATCTATTGTTTTGTGATTGTTACTTTTAAAACACATATTTATGAACTCATCAGATGCGCAAACTTACAGACTGAAAACCTTTAACAAACATCCAAACATTAGAAGTATTGGAGTTTGATGTTTGCTATAGGCTTTTATAAATATCCTTTATGAGATTAAGAAAGTTCTCTTCTATTAACAGCTATTAATGGTTTTTATCCTAAATGTGTATTAAATTTTGTTGACTCTTCTTTTGTCTGTCGAGATGATCGTATCATTTCTTTTCTTCTGCCAGTATGACAAATTACACTGCTTTTCAAAAGATAAACCACTCTTACATCCCTAGAATTAACTCTACTATGACGCTGTGTTATTCTTTTTATTCGCTGCTAGATCTGATTTGCTAATATATTTTTAATTTTTTTTTCACCCATGTTAATGTGAATAACTGATCTGTATTGTTCCTTTTTTGTATCGTTCTTGCCAGGTGTCAAGTTTATTCTGGTCTTAAAGAATGAAATGAGAAGTGTTTCCCCTTTTTCTATTTCCTAGATGAATTTATGTAAGACTGGCAGTTATTTCTTCCTTAAACAACTGAAAGAATGTACCAGCTAAGCTATCTGAGCCAGAGGTTTTCATTGCAGTAAGTTCTTTAAAACTCACCTTCTTTAACAGTATTTGTTCTCCCAGTCCATGAGCCCGGAATGTTTCCATGTCTTAACAGATACAGAACTATTCAGATGTTCCATTTCATAGTTAGTCAGCTTTGGTAAGTTAGTGGTTTACTTGAGATGTTTTAAAAAATGTGTCCATTTTTTCTAAATCATCAATTCATTTGCCTAAAGCTGTTCATAAGATCTACTTATTTTTTGATTCCTCGACATATGTGGTGTCCATTCTGCATTCCTAACACTGACCATCTGTCTTTTTTCTCTTCTTTCTTGATCATTCTTACTAGGGTTTTATCAATCTTTTCAAAGAACCAACTCTTGGCTTTAATGGTCTTTTTCCTGCACACATCTGTTTTCTACTTTATTGGCTTCTCCACTTATCTACTTTTTAAAATTTGATTTTTTGGGCGCCTGGGTGGCTCAGTGGGTTAAGCCGCTGCCTTCGGCTCAGGTCATGATCTCAGAGTCCTGGGATCGAGTCCCGCATCGGGCTCTCTGCTCAGCAGAGAGCCTGCTTCCCTCTCTCTCTTTCTGCCTGCCTCTCCATCTACTTGTGATTTCTCTCTGTCAAATAAATAAATAAAATCTTTAAAAAAAAATTTGATTTTTTGTTCTTTCCGTAGCTTCTTGAAATGCAAACTTAAAGCATTATGTCCTCTTGGGAATTACAATTCATTCAAAGAAACTTATTGAGGATAAATATCTAGAAATATTCTTAACTTTTAGTGGATTCTCTGGCTTCCCATTTGAAAAAAAAAAAAGTAGAAAAACTGATGAATGGTAAGAAAAGGCTAAAAAAAATTTCCTTGGCCTCTAAAAGGCCCTTCCTCTTACTCAGATATAAGCTAAAGACAGACATCTAGGTAAAGCTGTAGTACCTGCGGTATAGAAAGATTAATAAAGAAGCACTTCCACAAGCATCTCCCCAGACTCTGTATTTTAGATCCTCTAGAATAATCAAAAAGCATCTTAAGTAACTGTCTTTGGTCCTACTATATTGCAGAACAGCTTCAAGGAGGAATGAGTAGGAATCTTTTCTACCAATTACCCACGTACTTCACTCCCTTACCAATTTAACGTCCTTATTCAAGTATTGTCCTTCTCAATTCATCGTACCCTGACCATCCTACTTAGAGCTATAACCCAATGCTCTATATTATACTTCAATCCCTTGTCTTCCTGTGTAGAATTTAAGCCCCACAAGGGTAAAAGTTTTTGTCTACTTTTACTTACTGATGTATCCGAGGAACTTAGAACAGTGTCTGGTACACAGAAGACACTTAATAAATATTTGCTGGGTACATGAATAAATGGATAAGAAAAACAAGCCACAGCTTCAAAGAAGGTGTATTTTTACATGAGAGTGATTTTTAAATTTATTTAATTAGCATAAAGAGAGACAGTGAGAGAGGGAATACAAACGGAGTACTGGGAGAGGGAGAAGCAGACTCCACACTAAGCCTGGAGCCTGACACAGGACTTGATGCTATGACACTGGGACCATGATCTGAACCAAAATCAAAAGTTGGATTCCCCAACCAACTGAGCCACACAGGCAGGGCACCCTCCTTCAGATATTTTATTTAGTTCTCACCATAACCCTATAAAGCAAAGATTATTATTTCCATTTTCTGGAAGAAAAACCCCTGAAAGGTAGGAAGTTAATAATTTTTCCTTAAGTTACATAACTAATAAGTGGCAGAGTAGTATTTCAATACAATATGTCTCACTCTAAAATTAATATATAACTAAAATTCACTCTCGGGGCACCTGGGTGGCTCAGCTGTTAAGCATCTATCTGCCTTTAGCTCAGGTCTTCCTCAGCCCCTCCTCCTGCTCACATGCTCTCTCTCCCTCTCTCTAAATAAAATCTGGGGCTCCTGGATGGTTCAGTCATTAGACCTCTGCCTTCGGCTCAGGTCACGATCCCAGGGTCCTGGGATCGAGCCCCGCATCGGGCTTCCTGCTCTGCGGTGAGCCTGCTTTCCTTCTCCCACTCCCACTGCTTGTGTTCCTGCTCCTTCTCTCTCTCTCTCGGTCAAATAAATAAATAAATAGTATCTTTTTAAAAAATAAATAAAATATCTAAAGCACTTAACATAATTCACAGCACAGTCAAAGAGTAAATATAGCTAATTATTATTTTTATCACTAATGAGTGTCTTAACCAAGAGGCATGTATAAATGGATCAATATCAATCTCCAGTTAAGTTTCTCCAGGCAAAGTCAGTCTTTGACCCTATCCTATATACCACCTTCATCAATAGTTGACTCAAGATACAAAAAAGAATGCTAATCAAATTTCCTGACGACAGGATCAATGAAAAAGACATCATAAATAAATGACACACTCATGATCTGAAAAAAACCTAATGTTGAATATAATGAAACAAATAAATGTAATTTAATATGAAGACACATAAAATACTGAACATAACACAATAGACACTGCATAACAGAATCTGTTAAAAAAAAAAAAAAAAGACGGGATTGTAGTTCTCTGAAAGTGTAAAAAAAAAAAAATTAACATTTTAATGTGGCTGCCAAAAAAAAGTTAAAGTAATTTTAAGCTACATCACAGAAATACAGAACTCAAATGAGAGAAAAGTTCTATTCTATAGTGGTAACGCTATATCTCAAATAGTCTGTTCAATTCCAAGAGATATTCTGTAAGAGATGCTAAGAAACCGAAACTTGTTCACACCAGAATGACTGGGATAGTGGTAAGGCTTGATGGCAATGGGAATGGAAAACAATTTTAGAAATTTCAGATACCTAGCCTGAAGAAGAGGAAACCTAAAAGCTGTTTTAAAACTATTAATAAAGGACTCTTGTGTAGGTAAAGAATTGAGATTTAGGCCTAGAAGGCTACAAAACAGAACAAAGGAGAAAACAACAATAATAAAAATAAAACATTGAAATAGATTTTGACCTCATATAGAAAGAAGCTTCTAATAACCAGAGTAAAAAAGTTGGGCTGACTTCACAAATTGTATATTTGCATCATTAGGAATCTTCTAATAGAAGCTAAAAGTCTGTGTTGGAACAACTTGGAGACAGAAAATTAGTACAGACAACCACTAAAGTTCTAAATACAAGATTGCAGTCCTACAGGAATAGAAGTATGATTTTTAAAAGAGATATATAAATGGCCAAAAAGCACACGAAAAAATGCTTAACATCATTACACATCAGGGAAATGCCAATGAAAACCACAATAAGATACTACTTCATACCTGCTAGGGTGACTATAATCAGAAAATCAGAAAATAACCAGTGTTGGCAAAGATGAAGAGAAATCAGAACCTCATACACTGTTGATGGGAATGCAGAATTTGTACCCACTTTGGAAAATAGCCTGGCAGTGCCTCAGAAAGTTAAAAACAGAGTTAGTATTTGACCCAGCAATTCTACTCTTAGGCATATACCTTGAGGAATGAAGATATATGTCCACACAAAATCCTGCACACCACTGTTCATAGCGGCGTTATTTGTAATAGCCAAAAGGTGGAAAAAATGTCCATTGATGTCAATCAATGGATGAATGATACACAAATATCCATCAATGATGTCATCAATGCATGATTGTCCACCAGTGAATGAATGGATACACAAAATGTGGTGTATCCATACAACAGATTATTACTTGGCAATAAAAATGGGGAGACTGAAATTGACAGCTAAAGGGTTATTTCAAAACCTCAGAAAGAAACTCCATACTCTTTAGCCATCAGTTTCAATCTCTTCATTTCCCCCAGCTCCAAGCAACCACTAATCTGTGTCTCTATAGATTTGTCTATTCTGGACACCTCAAATAGATGGAGTCATAATATATGTGGTCTTTTGTGGATGGCTTCTTTCATTTAGCATAGTTTAGCAAGGAACAACAAGGATTCTTCCAAATTGCATCATGAATCAGTACTGCATTCTTTTTTTACAGCCAAATAATATTCTGTTGTATGGATATACCACATTTTGTGTATCTGTTCATCTATTAATGGACATTAGGGTTTTTAGCAGGTTCATATCTGACTGTGGTAATGGCTATACAACTCTGTGAACATACTAAAAACCACTAAATTGAACAATTCAAATGGGTGAACTGTAGAGTGTGTGAATTATGGTGCCACAATTTAAAAAAAAAAAAAAGCACCTAAAAGAGCATAAATTTTTGAGACAGTAGGGGAAGGAATAAACCATCTATAACCTAACTAACCTACAAGCTCATTACATTGTCACAATGATTACTCAAACAATGATAACCCTGGGAGGTAAGGAAAGTGATAAAATGTGTTTAGTAAATTATGATTAAAGAAGCTAGGAAACTTATGACCACATGAAAAGAATTTTCACCTAAAAATAAAAAAGCTTAACTAAAAGAATACATTTAATTAGCTGAAAAGCTCACTTGCATAGTTCATTCCCCAAACCTACAATCAAGGAGGCAATCTCCAATCTAGAACTACTACATTATCAGCTTGTCCTACTGCTGCAATCACAAAATTGAGGAACTTTAGATTATGTAGGGTTTTAGCTAGTATATATATTGTTAAAAAAAAAAGTAACACCAGCTTAGAATTACATTTCCTGAACTGTGGCCAACATGGTCCTAATCCATAAAGGAAATGTATTCATAATTAATTCTTCAGAAATATAATTACACTCGATGAACCTTCAAATCTTCTTTTGTTATTCTCTTATTACTGTCAGATTTATTCAAGTCAAAATAAAAAAAAATTTTAAAGGTAATTTTATAGTTTTCATATTTCAAAGTAGATCAGTTTATAAGCAAAACCTTCAAAAAGTTTCAGAAACTCTATTCTCATTTTCTAACTCTATAACAAGGTACAACACGACTGCCCCCAGGGGAAGAAACTTGGGCAGACAGTAATTGTATTTGACAGCAGCAATTACATGCAAGGTTGGAGATTAGAGGACCATTAATGTGTGTGCAGTAATTGCTCTGGTATTTTCTGTTACTATTGAGGGTCAGCTCAGAAAATTCATGGCAAACTTCACCTTGGATACATTTGGTCCAGGAATTCCGCCCTAAGAACGCACATGAAGAGTATGAATACATTGGTTATAGGCACAGCAAGAATGCAGAACGTTCCATTGATAAGAAACTGATAAAGCATGAAACAGGAACAACTAACATGCAATTCTAAAAGATACTTCTACCTTTATCTTTCAATTAACTATGAAGAATACCAGAAAAACTCACACACAGTGAGTATGACTAAATGTTAATCTTTAGCACAGTCCAGATAAATGCATAATACCTCACTGTAACAAAAGCCTACTCGGTATTTAGAAATTACATTAAATAGAGAGCCTTGGAATTCTGGAGACTCTGGACAGCAGGAACAGCAAACTTATCTGAAAAATAATAGGAAGATGGTAGACTAAAATCTGGTGGTAAAACCTGAATGTTCAGGGCCCCAACCACCTGATAAAAATAGATTCTCTTAGCAAGCAGAAGGGGTCATACCCACCACATGCTATATATGGTCCTACATATGCTTACTCTGGGAAGTCCTAAATATCCTGGTTGGCTGAACCCTCAATTCCTTTCCTAAGAAGGACCTACCTATTTTCAGCATTCACCTGCAGAGTCCTATCAGAAAAAAGGTCTCAATGACCGCATTTCACTTCATCTCAGTGAGAGATCAGAGGTTGCTAGCTCACTGGCCCACCAGACTTGAAAAAAGATTACAGCTGCCTTTGCCTGTCAGTCCATTACTGCTCACAAGACCTGAATAATCACACACACAGGTGCTATGGAAAACTATGATCTGTAGTCAGACAAAAATTACAATCATTTGAGAAAGAGGCTAAGTTGAATCAGAATGAGTAGCTTCTTTTGAGGGAGGCAAAATTAAAGGAATAAAGAAAACTTGGATGCAATAAAATGTTACATACAGACACACATGGACACTAAATGTATCATTCCATAAAAGTCTACTGTAAACACTTTTTTCAATGTTGGTAATATACATTCTAGTTTAAATATCTCTTCTACAGCACAGTAAGAAAGCAGTCCCTCTCTTAAAAACTAAGCTTATCATTGAAAGGCATGTTAGTCAAGGTACCTGCTATCAAGACATTTAGTACTACCAGGGATTTAGGATACACTGCCCCGTAAGAAGCAGATATGTTGCCACAGGTAAGAAACAAAATAAGACAAATAAGATCAAATATTAAAATGTACAGAATAACAATAAATGTAACACTTACAGAGAGGGGAAAATTAGTTTGAACTAGAAGCTTGTGGAGGGCTAAAAAGTACTTACTGATCGGGGGGTAAAAAAAAAAAAAAACACACACGTAGTAGAAACAGTACATAAGGCATTTCAGAAAACAGTATGAGTAAAGAAAGGCATACTAAATGAACTGTTATTTGAGGGACGATGAGAAGGCACGACAGATGGAAGCAAATTTACAGTACATAAAGTTAAAGCTAAGTCTGAATTCACAATGCCACAGATAGGTTACAGAGGACTTGAAAATTAAGAATAACTTATATTTGAGTTAATGGTCCCTCAGAACTTTAGTTTAAAACAAATTTTTGTCATTTTCCTGTTAACCTGCATTATAAAGACGAACACATGTTCCAGTATAAAACTGTTCCTCTCCACACTCAATACAATCACACTTAGAACATAATGAAATTTTGGGCGCCTGGGTGGCTCAGTGGTTAAGCCGCTGCCTTCGGCTTGGGTCATGATCTCAGGGTCCTGGGATTGAGTCCCGCATCGGGCTCTCTGCTCAGCGGGGAGCCTGCTTCCTCCTCTCTTTCTCTGCCTGCCTCTCTGCCTACTTGTGATTTCTCTCTGTCAAATAAATAAATAAAATCTTTAAAAAAAAAAAAAGAAAAGAACATAATGAAATTTTAAAACATACAGTTTTTTTTTTCATTTTATAATTTTTATTTTTAAAAAACATACAGTTTTAAATGTCCTAATAAAGGTAATGATTTTTTCAGGACCTCAGTAGTATAAACCACTATAAATAATTATATTATAACCCTTAAAATCATTTATAGTATTAATATACTGAAAGTGACAACCTTATCAGACAATTTGGTAATATAAGAGAGAGCTTAAAATATTCCAATTTTTCAAGAGAAATCTCTAGTATTTCAGCAATCTGGCTCAAGTTTGCCTTAAACAACTTCTTCTTCTTCTTCTTCTTTTTTTAAATATTTATTTATTTCAGGGTACCTGGGTGGCTCAGTTGTTAAGGGTCTGCCTCTGGCTCAGGTCATGATCCCAGGGTCCTGGGATTGAGCCCTACATTAAGTAGCCTCCTTCTCCCTCTCCCACTCCTCCTCATTATGTTCCCTCTCTCTGTCAAATAAGTAAATAAATTTTCTTTTTTTTAAAATTATTTATTTATTAGAGAGCGAGCAAGGGTGGGGGGGGGTGTGGCACATGGAGGGAGAGGAAGAGAAAGAGAAGCAGACTCCCCACTGAGCTCAGAGCAAGGCCCTGAGATCATTACCTGAGCTGAAACCAAGAGTCCATGCTCAATCAACTGAGCTACCCAGGCACCCCTGCTTTAAACATTTCTGATTTTGAAACCATGATCAATAACTTAACTTACTTGTACTTTCTCCATTATAAGTATAATGTTCCATTTCCTAATATTTTGCCTCAATTATATCCCTGCAGTTTGTTAAGGATATTCCTGGCTGTGAGGAAATGGCAGCTCATAAAGCCAGAGATTAAACTGTTCAATCCCAGTTTAACTAAGGAGACTCAGCTTGAATGAGCTAGGACTCATAGCCGATGAACAGTTTAGCACCAAATATCCTGACGATGATAAGTAAATAAGAAGACTGGTCCTTGTGACTATTCCATTCCCAATATAAAGGTCTCTTTACCAGGGACTAGGATCTCGCTAATAGCTGTTACTACATTTTTTTAAAAAGTGTTCTCATTCATTCATTTTAGTTTAACGATAACCTACACAGTAAGAGGACTTTGACACTCCATCTGAAAATATAAATGCAATGCTAAGATCCTCAAGTTCCATGGGGAAAAGGAAAAATTTAAGCCAACTTGTTATTTAATTCGTGAATTGCTCTTCTTCAGAATTCTTTTAAATGAGGGATGCTTGTTCAAGGAAAAGACTGCTACACATCTAGTTGTATTTATACAATACTCTTAAATTTTAAAAGGAAAAAATCGAACACACATGATCTCAAAACATTTAAATGTGGTAAACTGCATGTCTTTACTCAAGATGTTATTTGGGGGGCTAAAGGTTTAATATAGTAAGCTTTGACTCAAAATGTAAAATAAAGCCATTAGCATGTTATTTATTCTAATTATATTCAATTTTAAAGTAATGAACCAACAACATAAAATTGAAATGTAAATACAGCATATTCAAGAGGGATTTCCTGGGACTATTTATGACCGTATTTCTATAAAAATATTTACTACACGTGTGACTTGGAAGCAGTCTCTCACAACAGGAGTTGTAACCACCATAGCAATTAATAAATTTGGAGTCATTTATTTTCAAAGTACTTATATTACTTGGTGATTTTTTTTAAAAAACTTTCAGAGAGAATGTAGTTAAATATAAATAAGAAGCATGGTATTATAAAATAGTGATTTTTAAACTGCATTGGCCAAAACATCGTAATTGCAAAAGGCAACTTATTAGGTTATTTCTTAAGTTATTAATAGCAAGCCTAATCTGGGTCTATTTTATCACTTCCAAACTGTCAGAAGGAAGGATACTTAAAAGCTATAGCAAATAATGTCCAAGAGTTCTACAATCCTAAAAAACAAACAAACAAACAAACAAACAAAAAACAGTAATTAATGGGGCGCCTGAGTGTCTCAGTGGGTTAAGCCTCTGCCTTCGGCTTAGGTCATGATCTAAGTGTCCTGGGATGGAGCCCCGCATCGGGCTCTCTGCTCAGCAGGAAGCCTGCTTCCCCCTCTCTCTCTACTTGCCTCTCTGTCTGCTTGTGATCTCTGTCAAATAAATAAATTTTTTTAAAAACACTAATTAAAAAAAAAAACACAACATTACTATGGAAGAATTTTGTCTAGCTAGTATAGTCAACTTTCAACACTTAAGGTAAAACTGGTAAACTAAAGTACCAAGTACTTCAGAATATCTTCACCTAAGTGGGTTTTCCCTTTTCCTGAATTTGCCAACAATTATTCCTATCACTACAGTGATACTTGTTCCTTCTGACATTCTATCCTGGCTAATAGAAGCTCTAGAAGAATCTAGTAAATAAGGTCTATCTCAAAACAGAGCTGAGGCAATAGACTGTATTGGATGCCAAAAGTTGAGGAATGAGAATCCTTAAGAAACTGGTAAAACAAAAATAACACAGTTGAAATTATAAGTTTAAAAGAAAATATCCTTGACAGAACTGTTTCTATTTTTATATCTTGATAAGGGTACTAAATCAGTGGGATAAAAAATAAACATTTTAAATATTTTATGATTATTTAAGGATGCATTTTTTACTTACACTGTTACTATCAGAGTATATATCAGAATTTTATTAGAACGTGACATTCACATATCACATTCAGAATTTTAAAATATTTTAAGTTTAAGGGTCTTAGACCCATTTACTGCTCTGTAATTTTCCTATGCAATCTAAATCAGGAAATCCACTGAATTAAATAATCTCATGATTTAGAAGAACATTTAGAAAAAAACTATTAACATAATGAACAAAGAGTAAATAATAAAAGTGAAACAATGATTAATACACAGTTTATACCATGTCTCTACATTTAACCATTTTCAAACGTTTCATTTTTTAAAAGGATTTTATTTACTCACTTATTTTGGGCGGGGGAAGAGCACACACATGGGGAGGGGCAGAAGGGAAGGAAGAGGAAGAGGGAAAGAATCTCAGGGGACTCCATGCAGGGCTCGATCTCAGGACCACGAGATCATGACCTCAGCTGAAACCCAAGCTGGATGCTTAACCAACTGAGCCATTTTCAAACTTTTCAAAGTTTAGGCATCATTTTATTTTATACAGTAACAAAAATACCAACCTAATTTTCCTAAATACTCTTTTATCTAAGTCTATCGCAGATGATAGTTTTACTAACTAATTTGGGTTAATTTAGACAGTATTTTATAGACAGTATTATAATAAAGACAGTATTTGATTTCTAAATCAAAATTTTTAAGGTTCATAGGCTTTTGGCAGTTACTGGCAATCTATAAAGTGATCTGTAGGTTAGCAGTTTGATTATAATGCTCATTCAATAAGAGCCTGACACTTCCCCAACACTTGCTGGGTTTCTCCACTTGTTAAAAAAAAAAAAAAGAAAGAAATTAAGAGGCACCTGGGTGGCTCAGTTGGTTAAGCATCTGCCTTCAGCTTGGGCCATGATCCCAGGGTTCTGGGATCAAGCCTGGCATCGGGCTTCCTGCTCAGTGAGGAGGCTGCTTCTCCTTCTCCCTCTGCGACTCCCCCCCTTGTGCTCTCTCTGTCAAATAAATAAATAAAATCTTTAAAAGATATATTATTGGACATATTTAAAGGTAAGCAAAATACTGTTTTAACTATTAAAATGATAATGATGAATCTTCATTAAAATTTACCTTTAATTAGTAGTTTGCCGATTCACAAAAACAACAGACTGAATGCCAAGAGCTCTTAAGAAATACTAATTGGTCTAGAAAATTTGCTGCTTCTAAGTGATTTACTCGTATCTTCTAGTTGTTAAAGATTATCTAGCGTTCACTATTTATAAGTGAAAGTTGAAAAACCTATCTAGAGAACACCAGTGATAACTGAGAATAAAAATCAGCATAAAGGAGGTAACACTCTCAAATACCAAAAAACTTGCCATTCATTTTATAGGATTCTTCACTCTAGACCCTATCTAATTACTTGTGGTCTGAAGCTATTCATTTATAAGTTGGCTAAAGTAACCAGTAAACACTCCTTTGGGGCATATCATTTGTAATAGTGATTTATTAGTCTGCTGCCTCCCAGTATTGGTCTGACCCTGAGTTTATAATTAGGCTGCATAATGTGGATACAGAATGGTGGTTCACCATCTCACTTTATGAAAGGGTATGGACATATAAAATGGAATGATTTAATTAAATGAATTGAGAATGCTGGTTTTACCTATAGAGCTTTAAAACATTATATTTAGCAGTCATAATATATATTCTAAAAGCTTAGTAGCCACAATTCTACAAATAACCTAGGAAATAGATGTCATATTTCACTGTATAAATACATTATTTCACATTTATTCATTAATTCAACTTACAGTTACCCCTAACTGGGAGTACAATGGTGACCTAAATAGATAAATGTTTTCTTTACCTCTTGGAGCTTAAAGTTGAGAGAACAGAAGAGACAAGTATTAACAGTCAATGACAATATAAGTAGACATATGCTAGGTAAAGGAAAAGCACAATCTACATTAAGATTTTAAAGTTATATCTCATTCTTTTTCCTCCAAATCCTATGGAATAATATTCTCATAAATTGCTTCCACTCTTCACTCTTAAGCAACTCTGCCTCACAGTTTGTAGTCACAGATTTCCCCAGAGAAGAATAACACCCAGTAATGTGGAGCCATGATCACAGCAGGTACTCAATATGCATGGTGAGTACTCAGTGATTATGAACCATTAATGAAAAGTCACAAGTGACTAAAACATGAGACTGTATTTCTTCCTAGACAAATAATGTGTTGTTCAATGATTCTAAGACATTAATCAGAAACTGAAACTATAAAACTTGGCTACTGACTTCTAGGAATTCATTCTAAAGAAATAATTAGATAAGTGTGTAAAAGTAGAAAAATGTTTATTGCAGCATTATCTATAATAAAAGTAAAAAAAAAAAAGGAAAGGAAACAGCTGAAGAGTCAAACACAGAATCATAGATTACTGCCTAAGTTAATTAGATTTATCCATACAATACAATGGAGTCATTAGAAATTTACACACACACACACACACACACACATACAAGGAAAGATCACTATAATTGGCAAGTAAAGTAGATTTTTAAAACTCATTTGAATAGTATGATCCCATTTGGGAAAAAATAAAAATTTTAAAATTCTAACTATATGTGTATGTAAATGTACACATAAAAATTTCAAAAAGGGTGCCTAGGTGACTCAGTGGGTTGAGTCTCTGCCTTTGGCTCAGGTCATAATCTCAGAGTCCTGGGATCGAGCCCCACATTGGACTCTCTGCTCAGTGGCGAGCCTGCTTCCCCCACCCCACCCCACACCTGCTTCTCTGCCTACTTGTGATCTCTGTCAAATAAATAAGTAAAATCTTTAAAAATTTTTTTTCAAAAAACAAATGCCATATATTAACAATGATTCTCTTCAAAACAATTCTTATTTTCATCCAAAAACTTCTGTGCTGCCTCCAAGTTTCTATAAAATTTTTTACAACTAGAAAAAATAAAGCTATTTCCACTTTGATTTAAAAAAAAAAAATCTGTTCTTACCCAGCAAAGACAATAAAACCTGGCTATCTATGTCAAGCAGTTTGCAGGCAACTTTACAATCAGATCATATAAGGGCTGTGATAATTTATTTGGTGCTATCAGACTGAATTCGACAGAAACAATATAGTCAAAACATCAGACTCTAGAGTCAGGCAAAACAAGATTAATTTCCTAACCGCCACGATTAAATCTACATAACATCAAGCAAGGTTCTGTTTTAAGTGGGTTTTTCTTTTTTTTAGTTTTCTACATCTTGGATTCCTCATCTGTAAAACGGAAGTAATATTAGCACCTAGCTCATACAGTTGTTGTGACCAGTAAGACAGTATCTACAAAGCATTTAGAAAAATGCCCCAGTTTATATTAAGCAAACACACACACACATACACACACCCCCCTATACAATAAAGTTTAGAAGTTAGTTTCTACATGTCCCCAAACATTAAGTTTGATGAACTAAGCACTGATACGTTTTCTATTTCCTAATAATTACCCCAGCGTCTAAATAATTTAAGAGGCAAATTCTTCTTCCAGTGTTTTATTACATGTTTCATGTGGAAAAAATTCAGTTTTGCGTAAGTATATCAAGGAAAAGTTAAAATACTTTCCTTTCCTTACTTTCTTCCCTAATCTGACATCATTTCTTTCAATATGCCTGTGCCAGATTCATTTGGGGGCTGAGCTTTCCCAAATGGGATCAAACTGAACATACTGATCAAACTGACCGGTACTTTATCTCATATATCATGGACATATTTCCGTATCATTTTTTATTGCTGGATAGTATCCCTTTATATATCATTATTTAACCATTTCTGTACTAATGACCATTAATATTGTTTCCACTTTTTCAGTAAGGCAAACAACACTGCAATGTACATCCACAAACTTGTATCTTCTAGAAACTGCAGAATTTTTATGAAATTGAGTCTCGGAAGTGGTTTGTTAGCTTCTTGGCCTATATTCCCTCAAGAACACAACCTGAGGCATCCAAACTAAGGAATTCTTAGGAGGTAAAATCCCAGGATATGAAGAATGAGAAGGAAAAGGAGGGGAGACAGGTAAGGAAGAAAAGCAAATAAAACACAATACTGTTATTGAGCTGGGTTCGCTGACCTAGGTAAGAGAAGATGTCTTCTTGTCAGGCTAAATGCACATCCTGTCTTGCAACAGGCAAAAAAGAAAGTGAGAAAAGAAAAGCAATTTAACTGTCCATTCCCTCCCATTTCCTGTTTCTACTTGGTCAGATTTTGTCTCCTGAACTTCTGGACTTGCTACATAGCCCTCCAAACAGCTGCTGGGATAGAGTTTCTGCCACACACACCCCACCCCATCACCTGCATCCAGAAGAAGCAGAAGGAAGCAGAGCCTCTTTGAGTCTGGTTGGGTAGGAGGTCCTGCTACATCAGGTGGTCCTCATCCCAAAGAAGGTTAAGTAGGCAGGCGGGTGGTTTTAGGAGGCAAAGAAACTATCTCCTAGAAAACTGCTGTCAATTTACACTCACTACAAGTGCATGCCTGTGCTGACTGCTTCGTGCCCTGCCAGAGTCTTCTAATTAAATCTATCAACAGAAAAGTAGCATGCACTGTTTTATCCTACATTTCCTGATTATTAGTGAGGTTGAGCATCTTTCATATTTCACTATTTATTGATATTTGTATGGGGATGGCTTATTCTTATAAATTTCAGGTGCCATTTCTCACCCTTCCATTATGAGACTATAATTAGACTGTAAGATTCTGTTTCTCAGTGCTACCCTATTCCCTAAAATTAGTTCAGATTACCTATAAATCAGACACTTAAGACTGCAGCTAGACTATCAGATAGACTGCAGCTAGACTATCAGTACCATAAAAAATCTTTGTAGGTTATTCTGTCCATAGCCTTAACAGAAGAGGACAAGGCAAGAACACCACTTCCTTATCCCCCCTTTCCATAATTACATTTTGCACCATTTAGGGAAACCTTGGCATTTAAGAAAAGTTTGCATTTCCATATATCCTTGAGTTTGTCCTGAGGCCAGAAATGCTCCAGTTGTCAGTCAGGACAACAACCTCAGCTGCCATCATTGCTGTTTCTCAACCAATCAAACTTCTTGCCAGTCTCCAGTTCAAATGTCTTTTTATCACCATAGGGTTCTGACCATAAGATAACCATCTGCAATACAGAAACTTTTCCCATACAAGCACAGCTACCAAGAAATTCAGATCCCAATTTGTGATAACATCTCTGTTTCCTCTTATGATCATTTTCCCTTTCAAGAATTATCCTGGTTTGGGTTTTGGGGGTTTTTTGTTTGTTTGTTTGTTTGTTTAATTTACTTCTGTATTGTATCTAGGGGTCAATCCATGACCTCACTTTATCCCTTTTCACCTCTGCCATACTCTAAAAACTGAAAAACCAACAAACATATGGTAGCTTTGACTATAAACCCAAAAGTTAGTAGTATTTTTGCTTTCAAGTTAGAAATTGTGTCAAATAGCTAGAAGTCTGACTTCTCATACACTGCAGTATGAATAAACAGCACTGTCTCGAGAAGAGGGTGACACTATAGTGAGGCTGAAAATAATGCAGTTTTCAGGCAGTGTTTCAAATCCAAGCCTTTGTAATATTTTCCTTTTTTTTTTTACACTATAGTTGATGTATAATGTTATATTAGTTTAAGGTATACAACATAGTCTTTCAATAATCCTATATGTTATGTGTAGTCACCAACTGTCACCATACATTATTACAATATTACTGTAGTCCTTATGCTGTACTTTTCATCCCCATGACTTATTTATTGCATAACTGGAAGTCTGTACCTCTTAATCCCCTTCACCTCTTTCACAACCCCCAATGCCCTCCTTTCTGGCAACCACAAATTTGTTCTTTGTATGAGTTTGTTTCTGTTTTGTTCATCTTGTTTTTTAGATTCCCCATATAAGTAAAATCATATGGTACTTATCTTTCTCTAACTTATTTTACTTAATATAATACCCTCTAGATCCATTCACATTGTTGCAAATGTGAAGCTCTTATTCTTTTTCAAGGCTGAGTAGTATTCCACTGCACATGCGTGTGTGTGTGTCTGTGTGTGTCTACATACACACCTTATCTTCCTTATCCATTAATCTATTGCTTCTCTTCAGATTACATACATCTTTTGTCTTTGTAATATTTTCTTGAAAATGAAGGTATTTATTTTCAACTTGATTAATAAAATTTAATTCACACAGCTGACAGATTGGATATATATGGAGAAAAAGTGTATTTTCCAATTCCACATACAAGGAATATGACTTAGACTTAACTAAACCAGTCCTATATGATTCAAGGTTTGCAGTCACAAAGAGGAAATGAATTAACTTTTCCCTCTGAATAATTCCTCCATAATTTCAACCCAGCCATCTATTCAACATAGCCTACCATGCGCTACATTTTCACTAATTTCCCCAGCAACACGGACACTGCAACACATTTATTTTTTGGTAGCATATTAATATAATTCTTGCCTCTGTTAAATATTATAGCTGGTATAAATAATAATTTATATTTGCCTTACACTCTAGGGTTTACACTTTTCTACATATATAATCTGAATGAATTATCATTTTCCTACACAACTTTAAAACATGACAATATACTACAAAGCTCCAAAAGTAAATCATATCAAATATTATAAATAAGATTTTAACAATAAAAGACAAATAGACGTATAAAGAAAATAACCTACCATTCCCTTCTTACCTTACTCCAAAACAACTCCACATTAGCACTGTTGGTTCATTTTCCCAATTTAAGCTTTTAAAAAATACTAAATTTCCCTATATTGTATTTCAATCAATTGCCTAAGCTGAGACTACAATGTCATAAATAAAGCACCCGATCATAAATTTCTCAAAAGACATAAAATCAAAGACACCCACCACCTACTAATTAAATGCAAAAACACAATGAAAAGGAGTTATATAAAATTCAAGTTGATCAGTTAGTTATCTAGTCTATTCCAAACAGACTTAGTTTTTATTCTTTGTACTAATATTAAAATTATAACCATGTACCAAATCATCTTGGTCTAGTCTTTTATGTTTTCTTATAAATTATGGAGCTATGGGAAAAAAGTCAATCACCTTTCAGATGTTGGACTGCAAAAGCACTTCTTAGAATAGCAATGATATGAATTATTTAAATACAGGACTCTCCCTGAAATGAGGGCTATCTGTAAAACAGCACACACTTAAACTACAGTATATATTACAATATTTTAAAAACCTAGAAGATCTCGAGCCTCTTATGATTCTATATTTATACAGCTGATGAAGAACACCAGTATACAGAAATTAAAACAAACCAAAAAAGGCCTAGAAAAGGCAAGAACACACCTTTTACTATTTTCATACAAACAAATGCTACATCTATAACATCTTACCATATCCGGGCATTAAGAGGCTATGTTGCTTGTGCTCAATATAAAATATGTAAGAATATATAAAGTTAAGTTGAATTGATTTTTTTAAAAGATTTTATTTATTTATTTGGCAGAGAGAGACAAAGCAAGAGAGGGAACATAGTAGAGGGAGTGGGAGAGGGAGAAGCAGGCTCCCTGTAGAGCAGGTCCCAGGACCCTGGGACCATGACCTGAGCCAAAGGCAGACGCCCAATGACTGAGCCACCCAGGTGCCCTGAAGTTGAACTGATTTTTAAGTACATGACTGAAGCAGCATTAAAACCAACTACCATTGTGTGGAGATGGATAAAATTACTTAACTATTCAGTTTTTTATTAAACCCATTTCTTACAAGTGTTAACTGAATGAAGTATATTCTAAGTTTTCCCAAATTTCAGAGCTTTTTGCATTAACCTGTGAAAATAACTTAAACAGAAATTTGCAACTTAAGAACTACTGTCCTGCTTATTTTACAATAGATATTTTCTTGTTCTTAAATGACACAAATAATTAAAAATTAATCTGTCACCCTGGAAGGAAAGAGATAATTGACACTTCATTATTTCCAACTAGCATAAGGTAATTAAAAGACTGCAGATTTTTCCTAAGCATAAAAATGATCAAAGAAAAAAGCAGTTGAGGTTGGTATAGCAAATTATTCAAGATATATGGTTTTCAGCCTCAGCAGAGATTCATGTCAATTTTCCTTCACATGTGCACAAGGGCGCGCGCACGCACACACACACATACACACACATTTGTAAACAAAGAAAAATGTTTATATCTCCAAGTACTAAAATTATACACTTAATTGTATCTGATGTGCTGAAATTTTAGGAAATTATATAAAAATAGGACAAGGCCTGATCCGAGGGATTCCAACTAGAGTCAAACCTTTAAGTTAACATATCCACCGCTAGGATTGTTTGTGTACAAAATATGTTAAGTCTTCCATTACTTAATTACTCAGGGTTGATTCATATGGTAAGGTGACAGCTGGCAAAAAGCTATACTTGGAAGAATGCTCACACCTTACAGATAGACAGGAATGACTGTATCAGAAGGTGACAGCATAATGACTTAGTGCTTAGCTGGTGGTCCAACAGGAAGCATCCCCCATTTAAATTTCCCTGGGAGATAATATGGACACAAAGGTGTGTGTATATAGGTATGGGTGTGTGTAATCATAAAATCTTCTATTTTCTTTTTTTTTTTTAAGTCATACCCAATGACACAGTAACTGAATTCGATGATTTCATGAATTTACACAGATTACAGAAATCCTAGAGGAAGGAGGTAGAATAAATGATCTTGAGTTTACTGAGAAAATCACATTCCAAAGTGCATCAATTCTTCAAAAATTTCAGAAGATGACATATAATTAATCATTATTATTATAAGATTTCAGCAGGATTACAGCATTAGTTTATGCTAAGTAATGCAGCCTGAAAAGGCTCAATAAATCGTTGCTAAACTGAATCTCAAAGGACAAATTAACACAGTCACCCCTAGTTTTACAACACAAATAGATCTGAAAAGAAAACAAAGATTATAGAGCTTGCAAATACAGAAATCTAGTACAGTACCAGAGTAATTATTCCAGAATAATAATTCCACAGAATAAAAGACACAAGAGAAACCCTCTGTGAACTATAAAAATTAATATGTAGAAGGAACACAAAGATTAAAATGGTGATAAAAATGATTGTCAGCTATTGTACAAATACTAGACATTTTAAAAATTCAATCTCTTAATATATAAACCTTCTGCACATGATCCAAATTTGGGGGGAATGAGAAGGGAAACCAACCTTAGAGTTTATCCATCTGGGTTACCAGAGGGGATGCATGAGGTAGGTGGAAGGGATGGGAAATACCCGTATCTTGATGAGCACTGAGTAATAGACGGACCTGCTGCATCACTACACTGTACACCTGAAACTAATAAAACACTGCATGTTAACCCCACTGGAATTAAAATTAAATTTAAAAAATTATCCTTCTAGTCTAAAAAAATTTTAATAACCAACACAATGTTCAGAATTAAAAAAAAAAAACAAAACTTTAAATAGGGGACAGTTCTAAGCTTTTTTTTTTTTAAGTTCATAATATAAATAGTTATTTGGGATGCAATGTTAATACCATACGTAAACACAATGTTGCTATTTTTGAGCCTTTAATGTATCTCATTTCTTAGTAATACCACCAAACTCCTTTGCTATCATTACTGATATTGAATGCTAAATGACAGCATGTAATATGAAGGAAATTTAAACAACACATATAAGACATGTATATCTACAGGGAAAAAACTAACAAACCATCACCACCAAAATAGAAGTTCTAGATTCACTTGATCAAAATACTCATAATTTTATAACTGTATTACGAGATTAATTATGTCTATGTTGATATCAGTTTATAAGCACATATACAGTTCTAACACATAAGGTTAAAACTCTGAAACTGTAATATTCAGTCCATGTTAAAATTTCTCCTCACTGTAAATCTAACATAGAATACTTCTAAATACTTTCAAATGCTGTAAATTGTTACCAAAAACATTACAAAGACTTCAGCTTCAGAACAAAGAGAAAGATCACTTTTCAATTATTTTACAATTTCCAATTTACTAATGATTCTGTTCAGATTCACTTATATCCAGTGTGAAATACAAGAAGTAACACTATGTTGTCAAAAAAGAGTACAAAGCTATAAAGGCCTCTTGAAACAAATCTAGTGTGTGTATTTCTCTTTTAAAAGTAAAAAAAAAAAAAAAATGAAGTTATAAAACTGGCTTAAAATACGGCTGAAATCTATACTTGCTTTTAAAAGGGTAGACAGTCCTAGAAAAGAGCATCAGGCTCTAAGATAACAGGGTCAAATATCCAATGAATATTTAAGAAAAGGCAACATAGAACGAAATATACCCACAAAAAGCTAAAATCTTCAAAAAAGAGCAACACGGTCTATGGATAAAATAGTGCATGCCATCTATCTAAGTTAAGGAAACCTAGATCTGCAACTCCTGCTTTTGCACTTTCTAGCTCTTAGCAGGTCAATGTCTTGGTTACATGACTTAACCTCTGTGAGCCCTAGATTCCTTGTGAGAGGAGAATAATAACTAGCCTACAGAACTAAAAATAAAAAGACTGAGACTAATAAAATATTTTAATCTTTTTTTTTAAAGATTTTATTTATTTATTTGGCACAGAGAGAGATCACAAGTAGGCAGAGAAGCAGGCAGAGAGAGAGAAGGAAGCAGGCTCCCTGCTGAGTGCAGAGCCCAATGCGAGGACTCAATCCCAGGACCCTTAGATCTTGACCTGAGCCAAAGGCAGAGGCCCAACCGACTGAGCCATCCAGGCGCCCCAAATCTTTTAATCTTACATATATAAATACATATATATATGCATATGCAAATAAATTTTTATGAAAAATAAATACTGTTTTGGCATAGAATATATTAGGATAGTAATAAAACATTGATTAAGTTTGCAGAATATAATTTCACTGAATTTTTTGTCACTTTATTTTTAAAACAAATGGGGAAGAAAAAATTATCTTCCTTCACTGAATTCCAAATCCAAATTAACACATTTTTCAAGCCTTAAATGTAAAATAGCCCATGTATTTGACGGGAAAATGCTATATGGTAAAACTTAATTATATGTTAGAAAGAATAAGTGGGATATATCTCATTAAAAAAACAAAAACAAAAAATCCCCAAAACTTCTCTTCCCTAAGTATATTTCCATTTTATCTAATTTAAAATTATAAATGACTAGGCATTCCACTAAAGTTTTCTTCAAATATATGAAATACTGAACATAAGGAGAAACTGGAAAACTGTGGAGGATGACAACATTTATTTATTATGTCCAGGTACTGCAAGAAGAAATACCAAAACTAATACCCTTTATATTTCAGAATCTGGTTCCAATGCAATCCAATCCCACTAATATCAATGAAAACATTAGAATTTTATCCCAAGGTAATTTTATATGAGATCTATGATGCAAAACTACAGTGCTATTTAAAGATAGAATGTGAGTCCTAAAAGCACTCACGTGTTTCATTTAAGTTATGAAATAACTTAATGTGTAAGTTAATGTGTAAGTTATACCACTAAATTATTATTATTATTTTTTAAAGATTTTATTTATTTATTTGACAGACAGAGATCACAAGTAGGCAGAGAGGCAGGGGGAGAGAGAGAGAGAGAAGCAGGCCTCCTGCGGAGCAGGGAGCCCGATGCGGGGCTCGATCCCAGGACCCTGAGATCATGACCCGAGCCGAAGGCAGCAGCCCAAACCACTGAGCCACCCAGGCACCCCTAAATTATTTTTTTAATGAAGAATGAACACGTCACTCAAAGTTTTTGCATACACACACATACAGGCATATAGACACACACTGCCTCCTTTCTTCAATTGGCAAATATAATAGGAGAGGACAAGTAAATGCATGAAGCAATGTGAAAATACCCAATGAATACCTCAGATGATTATTCTATTTGTCAATTCCCCCAAAACTAACCAAAACATTATACATTTTTTAACCACAAATCTAAGGACCACTAGATTAAATTGGCAAATGCAAGCACACACACTCACACAAGCATGTAGAATTCTACAGTTCCATACTGTGCAACCCTTTACAAATCAGTAGGGTAGAGCATTTTACGTTTTTACTAATACATCATGCTTTTCTGTATCAGAAATTACCTGTATATAGAAACAAAAAAATATATTCAATATTTGTTCCTAATAACAAAACGTGTCACAATAGGGTTCTGCTTTTAGAACAAATGGTTTTTCAGTAGAAAAAATAATCTCTTCATAATCTGAAAACTAGATAAAGTGCAGTTTCAATTACTAATTCCTAATTAATACATATAAGTTGTTTTTTAATTAAAATAAATCTGAAATAACTCATTCCAAGGGCCAGCGAGAGCTCACCAGACGCCGCCGGAACCGCGACGCTTTCCAAGGAACGGGCCCCTCTCTCGGGGCGAACCCATTCCAGGGCGCCTGAAATAACTCATTCCAAAAGGAGCTATTCTAGACTATTTCATGTAAGTAATATCATAATTGAATTAGTCTACCCAAATGCATAATTGCTTTACTCACAAAGAAATACATCCTAATCTATTGCACAAAGGAAAGTCTTAAGAATTCTTTTATAAAAAAAAAAAGTTTTAGTTACACAAGATACTAATTTTCCAACAAATTTAGATTACCAAATGAAATTTATATTGCTTATTTTTCTCATATGAATTAAATAAAACAACAAAATCTTTTCTCATTTTTAGTTCTCATCTATTATTCCAAGGCTAGAATGTTCTTTATTGAAACTCTATCTTTACTTTTCATGAAACATTACATTTTGATATATTAAATACAGCTAAAATTTTTTAAAAATTTCTAACCCTACAGTTACTGTAATGTGTTTCTATAAGAGAAACAAAAACACAAAATAAGCACAATGTCAGTGTATTTACCTTCAGACAGTCACTGTTAATTTTAAACTGTCAAACACTGCCCTCTACAGTCCACTGAATTAAAAGACAATTCACTTTCTCTAAACCACAACACAGTTCAGCCAAGGAATTTTGGATTTTCCTGCCCCTTTTTGGGGTGGGGGGGAAGAGGTGGAAGATTTTATTAATTTACTTGCCAGAGAGAGAGAGAACGCATAAGCTGAGGGAGTGACAGGCAGAAGGAGAAGAGAAGCAGGCCCCCAGCTGAGCAAGGAACCCAGGACCCTGGGATCATGACCTGAGCCAAAGGCAGACACTTAACTGACTGAGCCACCCAGACACACCTCCTGACTTGTTTTTAAAGCAAGATTCTTCCGCACTACGTAACGCTCTTTTTAAAAGCAGGCTTATCCTACATAAATGCCTATTTCAAATATGTTTCAACCTCTTACTAGAGTTTCTCCTCCTCTCTGACCCACCCAAAACTCCAATGTGCAGTTAATTAGATACTTTCATGTTCCTGCATAAATACAGTACTTAACCCAATTAACATCTAACTCAATTAATCCATATATAACATATCTGAGAAAACAAGGACATAAGCCATACAAAAAAGGAATAAAGAACACTGCATTCAAAACTCAAGGCATACAGGGCCTTAAGTTGACTTTCTACTAACTTGGCACAATCACGACCGGGAAAGCTTTATAAAGGAAAAACAACCCTTCCCCATCACTACACATGACACAACTGCCAGATCATTTCAGTTCATAACATTTGTTCTGTTGAACTGATCCTCTTCTATTTCAGACACAGTCCTGGTATAGGCAATATAAATATAAGTAAAATATAATCTTAATTTGGGGTGAATTTACAGTACCATAGAAGAGAAAGAAAATTTAAATGCAAAGAGCCAAGTACAATGAAAGTATGGGCCACAGAGAACAGGGACTTTGTCTATCTAACTAAGGTTCAAGGAATGAGGAAAAGATTCCTAGAGGTGAAAACACGCCGAACTTAGTCTCAAAGGATGAGCATAAACTAGGAAGGAAAATGCTAGGTGTGAAATATTTAGAACTATTTAGAAGATTAAATTAGTAAGACTTGATAATGGGCCACTAAGAAGTAGTAAGAAAGATACAGGGTTACTCCTAGGTTTTTCATGTGAATTAACTAGGTATATGGCAACACCATTAAGTAAGAAAGGGAATAAAAGAGAAGAAAACAGCTGAAGGCAGGTGAGTGGCTAGTAATGAGTTTTACCTTGGATTCACTGAGTTTGAAGCCCTACTGCAACACCGAAGATTTCTAGAAATGCTCAGCAAGATTTTCAACATGTAAAACTAAAATAAAGTAAAAAGTGGAATGTGGCCTGTAGATGTGTTGATTTGGTTCACATTGTGCTTACTTTTTCTTAAGATTTATTTTAAAAATCAAAAGATGACACATAAAAACCTAGATTTCATACCCCATCTGGCACTCACAGCAAAAACTGGATGGAGCTCAGGTCCAATTTCCCTGTTTAAATAAAGCCTGCACACCTCTGTAAACCATAATCCCACAACTACATATAAATTTCAATTCCACTTCCTTCTTTTATTCTCTTATGCTAATGGCATTATCTCTTTAGGCATTTTTCTTTTTTTCCCTTTTCCTTTTCCTTTTTATGACCTGTGGCTAAAAAGCTCTAATCAGGAACACAGAAAAGATTAGGGCTAAAAAATAAATTTATATTCAACACAGGTCATAATTAAAAACTACAAGAACAGTAGGGAGAAACATCAACATAAAGCCAAATCCTTGGGCAAAATGATATTTAATCATACAGACTTCGTGCTTTATGATTGTCCTATCAACTCAAAAATGGCCTTTACCACATTCACACCTTAATTCAAAATTCACTTTCCCTGGGGCACCTGGGTGGCTCAGCAGGTTAGACGTCTGCCTTCAGCTCAGGTCATGATCGCAGGGTCCTGGGACTGAGCCCCAAGACTGGGGCTCCCTGCTCAGTGGGGAGTCTGCTTCTCCCTCTCCCTCTGCTCCTCCCCATGCTCGTGCTCTCTCTCAAATAAATGAATAGAGTTTTTTTTTAAAAATTCACTTACTTGTGTGTGCATATTTTAATTTCTTCAGCAACACTTAATCTTAAACATAAACGTTCAGTTTTCTATTTATTTCCAGGTAGATTTTTTTCCTCAGGAGTTAAAATAACAACATGCATATCTCATGCTCTATAAACGCTTTACTTAAATACAGTAATCCTCCAGGGCGGCTGGTGGCTCAGTGGGTTAAGCATGTACAGAGATTAGTGTTATTTGAGATGAAAATTAAAATGATCTAAAAACTATTTACTAGGTTCCTTGCTATGGCAGCACCTTGTAGGCAGTATGGCCAGGATACAAAGATGAACCCAACAGGATCCCAGGCTTTGATGTAGTACTATGGCTCAGTCACTGGGCATCTGCCTTCGGCTCAAGTCGTGATACCAGAGTCCTGGGATCAAGCCCTGCATAAGGCTCCCTACTCAGCAGAAAGCTTGCTTCTCCCCTTCCCACTCCCCCTGCTTGTGTTTCCTCTCCCCCCGTGTCTCTATCAAATAAATAAAATCTTTAAAAAAAAAAAAAAGGTTAGATGAGGCTCTAAGATGAGAGTTTTAATATAAGAGAAACTGTGGCCTAATGCACAATTATCTATCATAAGGCAACTAAAGAAAGGAAATCCAATTCAATACCAATAACTGGTAGTCAACAAAAACTAAATCTGAATGACAAGATGAAAGAAGATAAATTTTTGGCAAAAATGAACATAACTGCCCAGTAGTTTTTCAAATTTAAATTTCAAAAGTTATGATTACCTTTACAGGTAAGTGTACTTAACACATATGAGTTTAGGTACTCTGATGTTCAATTAACTGAGAAGTACGATAATGCTATAAAAACCACAGATGAATAATAGCAAGTTTTACAAAAGGCTAGATGGTTACTGGATAGTTAGATAACCACTTATTTACCTATCCGAACAAAAGAGCATGTCAGTTCTCCCACCTATGGGATTCATCCTCTTGCACAATACACAAATATAACACAACAGATGCTAGTCCAAAAGTAATCAGACTAGGAAAGCAAAGAGAAATACGGTTATTAATAAGA
Source organism: Mustela nivalis (assembly GCF_964662115.1). Lineage (NCBI taxonomy): Eukaryota > Metazoa > Chordata > Mammalia > Carnivora > Mustelidae > Mustela > Mustela nivalis. The sequence continues at coordinate 16,285,298 of NC_139035.1, forward strand.
TTCCAAGTAAACATAAAAGTTTAAAAAGTTTAAGGATTCAAAAAAAAAATGGCAAGAGACTAGATGGTTAGTGAGAAGCAAGGTATTAACAATACCACTGAAACAGACTGAAAGCCTTAGAAATTTCTAAGAGTGGAATCACCATCTTATTTATAATGAACTTTGCTCCCTCTGGTGGCCACTAGAGGCTTTGCTAGAGGAGACAAGGTAGATGGCAAACGGAAATACAATTGCAGAAACTACCCAGATTAACCTTCATCTACATGTCAGACAAATAAATGTTCAACTTACGAAGGCCACTTTCTTCAAAGAAAGAATTTAGAGTTGAGTGTCATAAAGGCAGTCATGCATAATCACAGTCACAAGTGGATAGATACTTCTGGGAAATACAACTGAATGAGTATATGACATGTGGGCAAAGAACCTTATAGAATTTCATTTTAGGGTCTTCCAGTTTGAATTTTTATTTCCATATGCCTATATTACTTTATGTATTTATTTATTTTAAGATATTTTATTTATTTATTTTTATCGTTTATTTGACAGATCACAAGTAGGCAGAGAGGCAGGCAGAAAGAGGAGGAAGCAGGCTCCCCGCTGATCCGAGAGCCCGATGCGGGGCTCGATCCCAGGATGCTGAGATCATGACCTGAGCTAAAGGCAGAGGCTTTAATCCACTGAGCCACCCAGGCACCCCTAGATTTTTATTTATTTATTTGACAGAGATCACAAGTAGGCAGAGAGGCAGGCAGAAGGAGAGGTGGAAGCAGGCTCCCTGCTGAGCAGAGAGCCCAATGTGGGGCTGGATCCCAGGACTCTGGGATCATGAACTGAGCCGAAGGCAGAGGCTTTAACCCACTGAGCCACCGAGGCGCCCCAATCCATGCGCCTATATTACTTTAATTCAAATATTATTTTAATATTGAGCCTGGGTGGCTCAGTTGGTTAAGTGCCCAGCTCCTGACTTACGCTCAAGCCATGACCTCAGGGTCCTTGAATTCAGTACCAGTGGGGCACCGTGCTCAGTGGGGCATCTGCTTGAGATTCTCTCCCCGCTTCCCTCCACCCCTGTTTGTGCCCATTCTCTCTCTAAAATAAATAAATCTTTAAAAATATATTATTTGGGGGCATCTGGGTGGCTCAGTGGGTTAAAGCCTCTGCCTTCGGCTCAGGTCATGATCCCAGGGTGGTGGGATCGAGCCCCGCATCGGGCTTTCTGATCAGCAGGGGGCCTGCTTCCTCCTTCCTCCTCTCTCTCTCTGCCTGACTCTCTGCCTACTTGTGATCTCTGTCAAATAAATAAATAAAATCTTTAAAAAATATATTTTAAAAAAGTCTTAAAAAATATATATATATATTTATTATTTGGGGAAATGGGCTGGGGGATGGGGTAATTAGGTGATGAGCACTGGGTGTTATATGGAACTAATAAATTGTTGAACACTACATCTGAGAGTTACGATGTACTATATGTTGGCTAACTGAATTTAAACAAAAACATATATGTTTTCTGGACAAAACAAGAAAAACACCTAATTTTTTTTACAAGTTTTAATCAATGAATCTATTCCCCTTATTTGGAGTAAAAGCTGTAATTCTTAGACTATTCCATGTGCCCCACTCTACTTCTTCCTATTTCTCTGCACATGCCCCCCCGCCCAAATGCCATTGCCATATACCCATTCGGTCCTCCTTCCAGGTTCTTTTTCTTTAAGATTTTATTTATTTATCAGGGAGAGAGAGAGCCGGGGAGGAGCAGAGGAAGAGGGAGAAGCAGACTCCCCAGTGAGCAGGAAGCCCAACGAGGGGCTAGGTCCCAGGACCGTGAGCCAAAGAGATGCCTAATGGACTGAGCCACCCAGGTGCCCTGAGCATGTGACTCTTGATCTCAGGGTCATGAGTTCGAGCCCCACATTGCGCACAGAAATTACTTTAAAAAAAAAAAGGATAAGTCTGCGTAGTGGGTTAAATTTTGTCCCCCCCCCCCCAAATATGTCCAAGTCTTAACCCCAGATCCCTGCAAATGAGACCTTATTTGGAAATATGGTTTTTGCAGATATAATCAAGTTAAGATGAGCTAGATGGTCAACTGACATCTGACAAGAAAGCCCTTGGTGGGAAAAAAACAGTCTCTTCAGTAAATGGTGCTGAGGAAACAGGAAAACCACATGCAAAAGAATGAATGTGGACCCCTATCTTAAGTTACACTCGTAACAAAAATTAACTTGGAATAGAGTAAGGATTTAAGCATAAGACTTTAAACTGTAAAACTCTCGGGATGCCAGGGAGGCTCAGTCAGTTAAATGTCTGCCTTCAGCTCAAGTCATGATCCTAGAGTGCTGGGATAAAGTCCTGAATCAGGCTCCTTGCTCAGAGGGGAGCCTGCTTCTCCTTCTGCCTGCTTCTACCCCTGCCTCGTGCTCCCCCAGCAAGTGCATGTATGTACTTTCTAGGGCAAATAAATAGATAAAATCATTTAAAAAAAAAAAAAAGGAAATGGTAGAACTCCTAGAAGAAACCATAGGGGAAAAACTGCTTGACACTGGTCCTGGCAATGACTTTTTTTGTATTTGACACCAAAAGCACATGCCACAAAAGCAAAAATTAGTAAGTGGAACTACAGCAAACTAACAAGTTTACACACAGCAAAACAAAGTTCAAAATGAAAAGGTTAACCTATAGGACAGGAGAAAATACCTGGAGATCATATTTCTGACAAGGGGCTGATATCTAAAATATATAGAGAATTCACACAATTTAACAGCAAAACTCCCAAACAATCCAATTTAAAAATGGGCAGCAAAACTGAATAGCCATTTTCCCAGAGAAGACATACAAATAGTCAACAAGTACACAAAAAGGTTCTTGACATCACTAATCACCAGCAGAATGCAAATCACAACCACCATGAGGTATCATCTCACTCCTGTTAGAATAGTTATCTAAAAGACAGATGGCAAGCTTTGGCAAGAATGTGGAAAAAGGGGACCCTTATATACCGTTGGTGGATGTAAACTGGTACAGCCACTATGGAAAACAAAAACTAAAAATAGAACTCCCATATAATCCAGCAATCCCACATCTAGTTTTACATCCAAAGAAAATGGAAACAGTATCCTGAAGAAGTATCTGCACTCCCATGTTCACTGAAGAGTTATTCACAATAGCCAAGATACGGAAACAACCTGAGTGTCTGTCAACAGAGGAATACAGATGTGATATACATACACAATGGAATATTATTCAACCATGAGAAAGGAAACCCACCACTTGCAATAACATGAATGGACCTTGAGAGTTTAATGCTAAGTAAAAACAAAAACAAAACAAAACAAAACAAAACAAAACAAAAAACCGGAGAAAGAAGACAAATATCGGGGTTTCTGGGTAGCTCAGTCGGTGAAGCAGCTGCCTTCAGCTCAGGTCAAGATCCCAGGGTCCTGGGATCGAGCCCCGAATCGTGCTCCCTGCTTGGTGGAGAACCTGTTTCTTCTCTCCCTCTGCCTGCCACTCTGCCTACTTGTGCTCCCCACCTCTCTATCAAATAAATAAATAAAATCTTAGGGAAAAAAAAAAAAAAAGGAAGACAAATATCACTTATTTGTGAAATCAAAGAAAACCAAACTCACAGAAACAGAGTAGAATGCGGTTACCAGGAACTTGGGGGTTGGGGGAAAATGTTGGTCAAAGGGCACAAACCTTTAGTTGAAAGACAAGTAAGTGTTAGGGATCTAATGTACAGCATGGTGATTATAGTTAATATCATACTGGGATGCCGGCTCAGTCAGTTAGTGTCCAGCTCTTGATTTTGGCTCAGGTCATGATCTCAGGGTTGTGGAATCAAGCTCTGCACTGGGCGTGGATTCTCTCTCCCTCTCTCTCCCTCTGCCCCTCCCTCTCTAGTAAGAAAAGATAATAATATCACATTATATACTTGAAAGTTGCTGAGAGAGTCGATCTTACTGTTCTCACCACAAAAAGAAATAGTAATTATGTGATGTGATGAAGGTGTTAGCTATGGTGGTAATCATTTTCAAAATATAAGTGTATCAAACCAAATTAATATATTTTACATTTTTAAAAAATTCCAATAAACACACAGAATTAGTTTCAGGTGTACAATACAGTGATTCAACAATTCCAGACGTCACCCAGTGCTCATGATGACAAGGGCGCTCCTTAATCCCCATCACCGATCTCCCCCATCCCTCCATCCTGCTTCCCCCGGACAACCCTCAGTTTATAGTTTGTCTTGGTTTGTCTCTCACTTTTTTATTCCTTTGCTCATTTATTTTGTTTCTCAAATTCCTCATGAGTGAAATCATAGGTATTTGTCTTTCTCTGACTTATTTCACTAGCATTATACTCTATAGCTCCATTCATGTCATTGTATATGGCAAGATTTCATTCTCTTTATGGTTGAAAATACTCCTTTGTGTATACATTCCGTATCTTCTTTATCTATTCATTTATTGGTGGACACTTGGGTTGCTTCCATATCTTGGCTATTATAAATAATGTTGCTATAAACACAGGAGTGCATGTATCTAAATCACTGTTCTAAATCACTGTTTTTGTATTTGGAAGGCAAATATCCAGTACTGTTATTACTGGATTATAGGGTAGTTCTATTATTAATTTTTTTGAAGAACCTCCATACTGTTTTTCACAGTGGCTACAAAGTTTTAATTCCCACCAAGAGTACACGAGGGTTCCTTTTTCTATACATTCTTGCTAATACTTGCTGTTTCTTGTGTTTTTTATTTTAGCCATTCTGACACATGAGATACTCTAGTTTTGATTTGCAATTCCCTGATGATGAGTAATGTTAAGCATCTTTTCATGTATCTGTTGGACATCTGGATGTCTTCTTTGGAGAAAATGTCTGTTCATTACTTCTGCCCATTTTTTAAATAGATTATTTATTTTGGGGGGTTTGACCCCAAATATATTGTCCAAATATATTTTGGACACTAACACTTTACAGGATATCACTTACAAATATCTTCTCTCATTCTGTAGATCATTCTTTAGTTTTGTTGATTATCTCCTTTCCTCTGTAGAAGATTTTTATTTTAATATAATCCCAAGAGTTTATTTTTGGTTTTATTTCCTTTTCCTCAGGAGACATAGCTAGAAAAATGTTGCTGCTGTCAATGTCAGAAAAATTACTGCCTGTGTTCTCTTCTAATATTTTTATGGTTTCACGTCTCACATTTAAGTCTTTAATCCATTCTGAATTTATTTTTGGGTATGGTGTAAGAAAATGATTTAGTTTCATTCTTTTGCAAGTAGCTGTCTAGTTTTCCCAACACCATTTATTGAAGTGACTGTCTTTTTCCCGTTGGGTATTCTTTCCTGCTTTGTCAAAGATTAATGGATCATATAATTGTGGATTTCTGGGGTTTTTATTCCATTCCCATTGATGTGTCTATTTTTATGCTGGTACCACACTGCTTTGATGACTATGGTTTTACAATTTAACCTGAACTCTGGAATTGTAACACCTCCAGCTTTGTCTTCCATTCTCAAAACTGCTTTGGCAATTTGGGGTCTTTTGTGCCTCCACATAATTTGTAGGATTTTTTTGTTGTTGTTGTTCTAGTTCTGCAAAAAATGCTGTTGGCATTTTGATGGGGACTGCAATTTAAGTATAGTCTGCTTTGGGTAGAATAAACATTTTAACAATATTTGTTCTTCCAATCCATTAGCATGGAGTGTCTTTCCATTTCCTTGTCTCTTCCAATTTGTTTCACCAGAGTTTTATAGTTTTCAGAGCACAGGTCTTTCACTTTTTTGGTTAGGTTTATTCCCAGGTATTCTATTTTGAGGGCAATTGAAATAAGACTGTTTTCCCAATTTCTCTTTCTGTAGCTTCGTTATTAGTGTATAGACATGCAACAGGTTTTTGCACATTGATTTCTATATCCTGTGACTTTACTGAATTCATTTTTTACTTCTGAATTCAAGTTTTTTTGTGGAGTCTTTCGGGTTTTTGATATAGAGTATCACATGATCTACAAATAATGTAAGTTTTGCCTCTTCCTTACCAATCTGGATGCCTTTTATTTCTTTTGTTGCCTAATTTCTATGGCTAGGACTTTCAGTACTGTTAAATAAAAGTGGTGAGTGGCCATCCTTGTCTTGTTCCTGCTCTTAGGAGAAAAGCTTTTCTCTAATTACGTATGATGTTCACTGTGGGCTTTTCAAATACAGCCTTAATAATGTTGAGGTATATTCCCTCTAAACCTACTTTGTCGAGGGCTTTTATCATGTACTTTGTCAAATGCTTTATCTGTGTCTCCTGAAATGATCATAGGGTTTTTATCCTTTATCTTACTGATGCTGACTGATGTGCAAATATGGAACCACTCTTGCACACTGAGAATAAATCCCATTTGATCACAGTGAATGATTTAAATGTACTGTTGGATTCTTTTTGCTAGCATTTTGTTGCATCTGTATTCATCAAAAATACTGGCTTGTAATTCTCTTCATTTGTGGTGTCTTTATCAGTTTTAGTATTAAGGAAATGCTGGCCTCACAGAATGAATTTGGAAGCTTCCTTCTTCTATTTTTTGAAATAGTATTGAGAATAGATAGTATTTGAGAATAGGTAGTAATTTTTCTTTAAATGTTTGACAGAGGGGCATCTGGGTGGCTCAGTCAATTACGTGCCTGTCTTTGGCTCATAATCTTGGGATTTTGGAACGGAGCCCTGGTTGGGCTTCTTGCTCACAGGGGAGCCTGATTCTCCCTCTGATCATGCGCCTGTGTGCTCTCTCTCAAAAAAGTAAAATCAATCAATGAATAAATATTTGATAGAATGAAGCCATCCTGTCCTAACTTCTGTGTTCATTAGGAGTGGGTTTTTGTTTGTTTGTTTGTTTTGCATACTGATTCATCTCCTTGCTAGTAATCAATTTACTCATGTTTTCCATTTCTTCCTGCTTCAGCTTTGGTAGGTTAGGTTTCTAGGAATTGATCCACTCCCTCTAGGTTGTCCAATTTGTTGGCATAGTTTTTCATAACATTCTCTTACAATTGTATTTCTGTGGTGTTGGTTGTTATTTCTCCTCTTTATTTTTTGATGAGTCTGGCTAGAGGTTTATGAATTTTATCTTTTCAAAGAACCAGCTCCTGGTTTCATTTATCTGTTCGTTTAGTTCCTGTATCATTTATTTCTGCTCAATCTTTATTATTTCCTTCCTTCAGCAGAAGGGCTTTGTTTCCTGTCTTTTCTAACTCCTTTTGGTGTAAGATCAGGCTATTTGAATTTTATCTTGCTTTTTGAAGTAGGCCTGTATTGCCGTAAACTTTCTCCTTGGATCTACTTTGGAGCATCCCAAAGGTTTTGGATTATTGTGTTTTCATTTTCGTTTCCTAGTACTTTTGGATTTCTCCTAATTAGTTGATCCATTGTTTAGGAAAATGTTATTTAATTTCCATGTATCTGTGGTCTTTCTAGCTTTTTTTTCTTATGGTTGATTTCCAATTTCATAGCATTGTGGTCAGAAAAGATGCATGATATGACTTCAATCTTTCTGAAATTTTTGAGACTTGTTTGGTGATCTAATAGGTCATCTAATCTGGAGAATATTCTATATGCACTTGAAAAGAATGTGTATTCTGATTTGGCATGGAATGTTCTGAATGTATCTATTAAATCCATCTGGTTCAGGGCATCAATCAAAGTCACTGTTTTCTTTCTTTCTTTTTTTTATTTGACATTCAGAGATCACAAGTTGTCAGAGAGGCAGGCAAAGAGAGAGAAGGGGAAGCAGGCCCCCCCGCTTAGCAGAGAACCTGACTCGGGGCTCAATCCCAGGACCCTAAGATCATGACCCGAGCCGAAGGCAGAGGCTTTAACCCACTGAGCCACCCAGATGCCCCAGAGCCACTGTTTTCTTATTGATTTCTTCTTTGGATCGTCCGTCTTTTGATGTAAGTGTGGTATTAAAGTCCCCTACTATCATTGTATTACTATCAACTATTTCCTTGATGTTTGTTATTAACAGTTTTATGCATTTGGGTGCTCCCATGTTGGGTACGTGTATAATTGTTATACTTTCTTGTTGGACTGTCTCCTTTATTATTATATAGTGTCCTTGTCTCTTTTTACAGACTTTGTTTTAAAGTTTATTTTGTGCATTATTAAGTATTTTTACTCCAGCTTTAAAATCCATTTGCATGGAAAATGTTTCTCCATCCCCTCACTTTCAATCCAGTGTCTGAAATGAGTCTCTTGTAGGCAGCCTACAGATAGGTCCTGTTTTTTATCCACGTCACCTGTCTTTTGATTGTGGTATTTTTGTCCTTTGACATTCAAAGTAGTTATCAATAAATATGTATTTATTGCCATTTTGTTACTTGTCTTGTGGTTGTTTCTCAAGTTTTTCTCTGATCCTTTCTTTTTCTCTTTCATGGTTTGCTGGTTTTCTTTATTGATACGTTTGACTTTCTCTTTGTTCTTTGCATACCTACTAGTGGTTTTGATTTGTGGTTACCATTAAGCTTGTATATAACATCTTCTGCATATAGCAGTCTCTATATTAAGTTGATGGTCATTTAAGCTTGAACCCATTCTTCTCTCCTTCCCATATTTTAGGTATATGATGTCTAATTTTATATCCTTTTGTGATTTCCTTGACTTTTATAGAGAAACATTTATTTTTATTGCTTTTGTGCTTCGTACTTTCATACCGTCACTTCTGGTCTCTCCTTTCCTCTGAGTCCCCTTTAGTATTTCTTGTAGAGCTGGTTTAGTGGCCATGAACTCCTTTAGTTTTTTTCTGGAAAATCCTTTATCTCTCCATTATGAATAACAGCCTTCCCAGAGAGAGTATTCTTAGCTCCAGATTTTTCCCATCTGGCACTTTGAACATATCATGCCTCTTTCTTCTGGCCTGCAAGGTTTCTGTTTTAAAAGTCCACTGTCAGGGGAACTTAGGTGGCTCAGCTGGTTAAGCGTCTGCCTTTAGCTCAGATCATGAACCCAGAGTCCTGGGATAGAGTCCCACATCAGTCTCCCTGCTCTACAGGGAGTCTGCTTCTCCCTCTTCCTGCCGCTCCCCCGCTTATAGGCTCCCGCTGTCAAATAAATAAATAAAAACTAAATTAAAAAGTCCCCTGTTAGCTTAATTTGGTTTCCCTTGTATGTAAATTCCTTCTTTTGTCTCAATGCTTTAATTTTTTTTTATCACATTTTGCCATCTTAATTACAATATGTCTTGGTATTGATCTGCTTTTGTTGATTTTGTTGGAGGTTCTGTGTGAGTCCTAGATCTGGGTATCTGTTTCTTTCCCCAGATTAGGGAAGTTTTCAGCTACTATTTCTCTAAATAATTTTTCTACCCTCTTTTCTCTCTCTTCTGCTTCTAGGACCCTGTAATAGGAACGTTATTATATCTGACGGAGTCACTGAGTTCCCTAAATCTATTCTCCTTCCACATAACTCTCTTTTCTCTCATTTGACCTGATTACTTTCCATTACTCCGTCTTCTGAAGTCATTAATCCATTCCTCTAGTTCTTACACCCTCCTATTCATTCCATCAAGCATGTTGCTCATTCCATTTATTCAAATATTTCTGATATTCCTTATCTCGTAATCCTATCACTCATGTCTTCCACTCTTTTCTCAAGTCCAATGAGTATCTTTATGACCATCATTTTAAATTGTCTATCAAGCATGTTACTTATACCAATTTCACTTAGATCTCTGGCCATGGCCTTGTCCTGTTCTTTCATATGGGACAAATTCCTCTGCCATCTCATTTTGTCTAAGTTTTTATACCTGTTTCTGTGTGTTAAGAAAGTCAACTATAGGGGCGCCTGGGTGGCTTGGTGGGTTAAGCCACTGCCTTCGACTCAGGTCATGATCACGGGGTCCTGGGATCGAGCCCCACACTGGGCTCTCTGCTCAGCGGGGAGCCTGCGTTCCCCTTCTCTCTCTGCCTGCCTCTCTGCTTACTTGTGATCTCTCTGTCAAATAAATAAATAAAATCTTAAAAAAAAAAAAAGTCAACTATGTCTCCTATTCCATGGAATGGCTTTATGAAGAGGTCCTATAGTGTGCTGTACTATAGTTCCCCAGTGTGTTTCCCAGGACCCAGGGAGTGACTCCAAAATGTGCTGCATGTGCTCTGCTGTTGTGTTTGGCCACTTTATCTTTCAGGCCAGTTGTCTGCAGAGGCTCTCCTTGCCTATTGTGAGCAATGTTTGGTCCTTGGCCCAAATGTGGTATTAAATAGGCGTGCTCTGGTCTGCTTGTGAAATGACACCTGTCACCACTACCACCAGAACCAAGGTTCTGCAAAACTCCCAGTCAGGAGACATGGTACAGATGGGTTTGGGCTGGTCTCCTAGGGGAGGGGCCCTGCCATGCTGGGACCAAGGCAAGTCTTACTGGGAAGAGCACCTCCATCAAAGCACAGGGCAGGGTTTGCTATAAGCAAGTTAGGTAGCAAGTGTTGGCCCTGTACTGTTTCCCACAGTACTGCTTATGCTGTGGTGCGTGGGAGGGAAACAGCACCTGCCAGCTCCCTGCTCCGGAAGCGATCGCTCTGTGAACTCTGATTTTCTGGGACACACTCAGAGATAAGCAAAAAACCTTCCCACTATGTGCCACAGATGCTCTTTAGATCATTGTGTCTACACTATATGTTTGCAGGATGTTTATCCTGCCTTCTCTCCAAGGGCAGTCTCAATGCCTATGGGCTCTCCTAAGCCAAGCCCACTGACCTTTAAGGCCAGATGTTAAACCCTGCTGGTTTCGAGAGTTCATGAACTTCAGCCCCTGTTGAAGCCCTTTCTAAGCCAACAGCTATGCAGATTCGTTTTCCCCATGCGCTCTCCTGTGTGCTAATCTGTATCTCACCTCTCTCTACAATCATGGCTTCCTCCCCCATTACAGCAGCCACATTCTGTTTCTCTCCCAAAATGAGTCTCTGTACTTCCTATCTTCTTGGATGTGGCCTCTTTCCAGCCTTTAGTTGTTGAGTTTGTTGTGACAGTCCTCAGGTCAGTTCTGGGGTATTTAGGATATAGTTGTCTAGTTGTATTAGTGGCAGGAAGTGTGCCTAGGGTCCTTGTACTCTGCCACCATCTCCCCAACATTTGCCAACACTTTTTATATCTTAAATTTACATGTTGTTCTATATCAACTGACCTAAAAAAATCAGAGTGGGGAAGAGATAAAATGGGGTTTGAGGTGGGTCCCAAATCCAATAACTAGTGTCTATGTGAGAAAAAGGAAAGGAAGATTTGGATACAGACATGCCGGGAAGAAGGCCATGTAGACAGAGGCAGAAACTGGAGTTACGCTGACACAAGTCAAAGAATACCCGGGGCCACCAGAAGCTGGTAGCAGCAAGAGAGGATTCTACCCTACAGCCTTCAATGAGAACAAGGCTTTGCTAACACTTGATTTTGGACCTTGAGCCTCCAGAACTGTGAGAGAATAAATTTCTGTGTTTTATACTACAAAGTACCAGTTTGTGATATTTTGCTATGGCAATTCTAGGAAACTGATATAGCCTATAACATTTTGTGACAAAAAGTAAGAAACGGCTCAAAGATTGATGGGGACATATCAAAAGAAGACAAGAGCCATCTTGAAGGAGCTCCCAGTGACCAAATAATGATAGTAATGGACTGTAGCCCATTGAATAAAACAGAAATCTGTGAGTATATACAGTACAGATACACAGACATGGATGATGGGAGAAGCAATCAGCCATGGACCCTGAGCATCTCTACGCATTCTCCATGGGTAAGTCTGGCTCTGACTACTCTCTACCTGGGCCATTTCTCAGGGTTGTGTGTACAGCAAGCACCTCATGAATGAGGGATATTTTCCCAAACCCTGACAAAGAGCAAGCTTGCTTCCATGTGCTATGAAAGTGGTGAATCTCCAAAGCTCCTTCGCTGTAACACAACCCACTGCATATGCAGGAATCCATCCAGGCCCACCTGCATCATCCCTCTGGGACTTGGGGGATTCGAGAAACCAATGCAAATCAAATAAATCTCATGCAGTTTGGCATACCGTGAATAATAAAGGCCTTTGGCCCGGATCCAGGAGTCAAACCTCTGCCAGTATCTAAGAAACAGTAACAGACTAACTTATTAGCTTACAAGTAGGGTACAATCCTAGATCTTTCATAGTTCTTGACAATGAATAAATAAATAAATAAACAGGGGAGAAGGGAAAGCCCATGTTTATAGAAGAATGCCAAATAATAAATGTAGAAGAATTGATGGGAGTTGGAAAATCATTAATAGATATTAAAACTAGTGGGTAGGGGCACCTGGGTGGCTCATTCAGTTAAGTGGTGAAATTCAGCTTGGGGTCATGATCCTGAGGTCCTGGCATTAACCCTACATCAGGCTCCCTGGTCAGCGGACAGCCTGCCTCTCCTCCCTCTGCCTGCCGCTCTGCCTACTTGTGCTCTCTATCCCTCTGTCAAATAAATAAATAAAATCTTAAAAACAAAACTAGTCAATAAAACTTGATGAGGAAAAGGATATTTACATAGTCTCAAAATATCTCCTCACAAATTACTAATTACAAAGGGAAAAACAGAAATTTTACAGTACAGAAATCTGGCAGACACCACATTAAGAAAGTGATCAAAGTTAACATAATCAACACTGGGACAAATAGACATCATGTATCTCCTGGTATAACGCACTGAGAAGGACATAATCCTGTGGTATTTCTCCTAAAAATGTATAATCTGAATCTAATTATGAGGAAACATCAGAACAGCCCAAACTGGGACATTCTACAAAAGAGCTGGCCTATATTCTTCAAACTTATCATAGTATAGAAAGAAAAACAAAGGCTAAGTAACTGTTCCAGACTAAAGGAGGCTGAAGAAACAACTAAATACAGTGCATGATCCTGGACTGGATGATAGATCAGAATGTTTCAAAGACTATGAAGATTTTTTAAATAAATGATAAATTTGTATATGGATCATAGATTCAAGAATATTGAATCAATATTAAAATTTCTGATTTTAAGAAAAAAGAACTATTGTACACTGTTGGTTAGAATATAAATTGGTACAGCCATTATAGGAAACAGCATGGAGGTTCTTCAAAAAAATTAAAAATGGGGGGGTTCTTGGGAGGCTTAGTCAGTTAAGTGTCTGACTTTGGCTCAGGTCATGATCTCAGGATCCTGGGATCCAGCCCTGCATCAGGCTCCACACTCAGCAGGAAGTCAGCTTCTCCCTCTCTTTCTGCCCCATCCTCCGGACATGGGCACACACCCGTGTATGCACTCTCTTTCTCTCAAATAAATAAATAAAATCTTCCAAAAAAATTAAAAATTAGAACTCTCATGTGATCCAGTAATGCCAGTTTTGGGTATATATCTAAAGGAAATGAAATCAGGATCTTAAAGAGATATCTGCACTCCCATGTTCACAGCAGTATTCATAATAACTAAGATATGGAAATAATCTAAGTGTTTACCTAAGGATGAATGGATAATGAAGATGTGGTATGTGTATGTGTGTGTGTATACACACACACACATACACATACATACATACACACACAATGGAATATTATTCAGCCATGAGAAAGAAGCAAATCCTGACAACACAGATGAACCTGGAGGACATTATGCTAAGTGAAATAAACCAGACAAATATTATATGATCTTGGGCACCTGCGTGGCTCAGTGGGTTGAGCTCTGCCTTTGGCTCAGGTCATGATCTCAGAGTCCTGGGATCAAGCCCCACATCGGGCTCTTGGCTCAGCAGGGAGCCTGCTTCCTCCTCTCTCTCTGCATTCTGCTCTGCCTACTTGTGATCTCTCTCTCTCTGTCAAATAAATAAATAAAAATCTTTTAAAAAAAATATTATATGATCTCACTTTGATGTAGAATTTAATGAAATTAAAAAGTCAAACTCACAGCAGCAGCAAATAGAGTAGGTGATTACTAGGGGCTGGTGGGGAATGGGAGAAAGGGAGATGTTGGTCAAAGGGTATAAAATTGCAGTTATGCAGGATAAATAAATCTAGAGATCTAATATACAGGCATGATAGGGGCGTCTGACTTGCTCAGTTGGTAGAGCACGTGATTCTTGATCTCCAGGTCATAAGTTCAAGCTCCACACTGGGCATGGAGTTTACTTTAAAAAAAAATTCTTAAAAATTAAAAAAAAAAAAAAAAATAGGGGTGCCTGGATGGCTAGGTGGGTTGAAGCCTCTGCCTTCAGTTTGGTTCATGATCCCAGGGTCCTGGGATCGAGCCCCACATCAGGCTCTCTGCTCAGCGGGGAGCCTGCTTCCTCCTCTCTCTCTCTGCCTGCCTCTCATCTCTGTCTGTCAAATAAATAAATAAAATTTAAAAAAAAAATATACAGGCATGATGACTATAATAAATAATGCTGTACTGAATACTGAAAATATGCTGAGAGAGTAAATCAGGTAATCTTATCACAAAAAAAAGATAACTATATGAGAAGAAGGTATATTAGTTAGACTATAGTTACCATTTCACTATATGTACATCTAATCACAGTGTATACCTTAAATATATACAACTAATGTGTGTGTAGACAGAATGCCCTGCAGGAACTCTGAGCCCAGAGGGTCTTAAAAAAAAAGAGAAAAGAAATTTCAAAAGAACTCATGACACCAAAAAAAGTCCAAATTTTTATAATGATGGTGGAATAACAAAGTCTTTGTTCTAAGAAATAATCAAGTATTTAGTGAGTAGGGGACACAATATCTGTGACTTATCGAAAATAGTCTGCAACTTATGTAAAATGGTTCAGAAAAAATTTGAGTGTGCATATAAATAGGGAGAATGCTAAAGCAAATATAGACAACTGGTATATCTAGGGGCAATTGGGTGGCTCAGTCGGTTGAGCGGCTGCCTTCAGTTCAGGTCATGATCTCTGGGTCCTGGGATTGAGCCCCCACATGGGGCTCCCTGCTCAGTGAGGAGCCTGCTTCTCCCTTTCCCCACCCACCTGCCTCCTGCCCACCCCCACTGGTACTCTCTCTTATTCTTCTCTCAAATAAATAAAACCTTTAAAAAAATAAAAATAAACGATTGGTATATCTTAAATAAAGACTATCCAGAAGTTCCTTGCACTATTTCTGAAACTTGAAAAAAATTATATTATGTATAATTAGTTAATAATGTACCATTATTATTATTATTAATACATTATATAATATATATAATATATTATATATATTAATATAATACATTATAATGTATTAATATAATACATTATAATGTATTAATATAATACATTATAATGTATTATATTAATGCATTAGTTAATATTCTTATTTAATTCATAATTACTTATTAAATATTATTTATTATTTGAAATCTGCTAAGAGAGTAGATACCAAGGTTCTCAGCTCCAGTAAAAAATGGTAACCATGAGGTTACCATGAGCCACCTGGGTGGCTCAGTGGGTTAAGCCTCTGCCTTCAGGTCAGGTCATGATCTCAGAGTCCTGGGATCGAGCCTCGCATCGGGCTCTCTGCTCAGCGGGGAGCCTGCTTCCTCCTCTCTCTGCCTCCCTCTCTGCCTACTTGTGATCTCTGTCTGTCAAATAAATAAATAAAATCTTTAAAAAAAAAATGGTAACCATGAAAGGTAATGAAAATGTTCATAAGTTTGACTGTGAGAATCATTTCACAATGTATACATGTATCAAAGAGTAAAACATCATGCTGTACATCTTACATGGATACAATTTTTATTTGTCAAAAATCATGAAAATAAGTTATACCAAAATAAAAACTTAACCCCTCTCCCTGGCAAAAAAAACAAATAAGGCAAAAGAATTGCCTTGATTAGATACTGGACAGCACATTCTTGAAATCAGATGAAACATAAGAGAAAATACAGACAAGGGTTTACATTTTAAGTTATTGTTCATTTTACACTTCACTTCATACTCCATGGAGCTTTGATTAAAACAGTAAACCACATTTACTTGAATTTTTCATACACATACACACCCATAAGTTTAGATGGATGCTATACATATGTTTTATACATATACAGATGTATATGTGTGTAAATACATGTAAATATAAAATGCCAGATATAGAAAAGAAAAATAGAGATTAAGAGTGGGGCTCTGAACTCCTATACAGGCAAGTCTAAATCCCAGTACCATCACTGATAAGCTGGCTAATCTTGGGCAAGACAATAAACCGCTCTGTGCCTGAATCTCCTCATTTTTAAAATGCAGACAATAGGGGCACCTGAGTGGCTTAGCTTGTTAAGCATCTGCCCTCGGCTCAGGTCATGATCTCGTGGGTCCTGGGAGGAAGCCCGCATCAGGCTCCCTGATCAGCTAAGAGTCTGCTTCTCCCTCTGCCCTTCCTCCTTTCCTTCCCCCTCCTCGTGCTCTCTTTCTTTTCAATAAATAATTCTAAAAAAAAAATTTTTTTTTTAAAGATTCCCTTTAAAATGTAGACAATAATAGTTTCTAATCTAAGATTCTTATGGGGGCCCTTGGGTGGCACAGTCGGTAGGGCATGCAACTCTTGATTTTGGGGTCATGAGTTTGAGCCCCACACTGGGTTTAGAGACTACTTAAAAATAAAAAAAATCTTAAAATTCTTGTGAAGATTTCAAAGGACAACACATGTAAAGACCTTAGCACATTCAGCAATGAGAGTTATTATTATTTCACTGGTTTCCGAAACTAGTACCAAAAGAAAATGATTCTCTACCTAAAAGATAATTAATGAAATACCGAATGTCTTGAGATTGCAGTTACAAACTACTTCATACCAGTCAGAAAGAAAGGGGAAAAAAAGCCGAGTCAAAGGGGACCAGACCAGAGTGTTTAAATTAAAATTTAAACAAAAATAAAAAATTAAACATAATAAAAAATTAAAAGTTTAAACAAAACATAAAATTCCTCTTTACAACTAGATTACAGATGTCAAAACATTTTGAGAACAATGTATTAAGAATGATCTTTGATTTTTTTTTTTAAGAGAAAGAAAGAGAGCATGTGCAGGATACAGGGGTTGGGGGGAAGCAGAGGGAGAGAGAATCTTAAGCAGACTCCACATCCAGTACGGAGTCCCACAGGGGGCTGCTTTCACAACCCTGAGAAAATTATCTTTATTTGAAAGTTCCTTTGATTCTGCTTAGTTTACTCAAATTTATATTCAACAGGTGAGATTTACAGGTTTTTTTTTTTTAAACAAATTTCTTTTAAAAGCATCCTTACTACCTGTTTAAATTTCTAAAAGGGAGAACTACCTGACCACATAGACTCTGCAACCATTTTAAGAGTTCCAGTTAACAGAGGCACCTGGGTGTCTCAGTCAGTTGAGCATCCACTCTTGGTTTCAGCTCAGGTCATGATCTCATGTGTCGGTTGTGAGATCGAGACCAAAATTGGGCTCCAGGCTTGACGAGGAGTCTGTTTGAAGATTCTCTCCCTCTGCCCCTCCCCTCCTCCTGCATACGCACACACAAGTACACACACACACACACACACACACACACATTCTCTCTCTCTCTCTAGGAAAAATAAATAAATCTTAAAAAAAAAAAAGAGGTGGTTAACGGAATTTTATTAATTAAGATACTGAAGGAGAATATTAATTATGTCATTTATCAGAACTTATAAACTCAAATGCCTACATAGGCCAGGCATCAGAAACAATCATGTAATATCAATAAGGAAGAACTAAGACCCACAGGGACTGAAGAGCAAAGTACTCACCAAAACGCATTCAAACTCAAGTTTTGTTTTGTTTTTTAAACATTGTGGCATATATGTTCAGGCTGTTTTCACCACTTAATTTCAGATACAAAGTACTTAGGACCTTTATGATACACATTTGTATGCAAACTTGATGTTTCATAAAAGATACTAACAAAATGGATTATTTCTGAAAATATTCATGCACATCAAAAACATCACGAAATGTTTCAATGACTTCAGAAAGGCAGTTTTATTTTTAAAGATATACTAAATGGGTTACCTCCCCCTTTGTGCTCACAATTCAGATACACTTTCATATGTCATAATACATAATCTTTAAGGTACCTCACAACTCTGACATTTTACGATACCACGATTATTAAACAAAATTCCTTCCAGCTGGTGAAACATGCGTACCTATGAAATAATTTAATTACTACCAAAACATCTGAAAATTGCTATATTCATTCATCACTGAAATGTTTGGCCTAAATATTTTTAATGAAAATTAATACTTAATTTGCATTTTTGACATGGTACTGATACTTTATCCCATTTAAATACCTGTCACCAATGTTTTAAAAAAGTTTTTTGAAATAAAATACCAATCCCACCTTTAATAAAGTCTTTTAGATGTTCTCCAGTAAGTATACTAGGAAAAGAAGGTACATTTAAGTGAACAATACCCAGTATCTCCAAGGTCCAAAGTAATCTCTCTTTTCCACTGGATTCCCTAGCACTTGCATCACCATTTTATATTATAATCATGTTTTGTATATTTTATCTTCTCTAATATGCTTTAAATTATGTAATGACAGAAAGCCTATCTTTATATTTTATCCGCATCAAAAAGCATTTAGTACTTGTACAGAAGTGCTCATTAAAAAAAAAAAAATCCAAGAGAAACCTACCATTTCTCAAGAAAATGATGATCTCAAGTTAAGCTCTTTCAAATTCTGAAATGAACTGTTTTTTTTTTTTTACAAAATTCAGAGAAGTTCTCAATATCTGTAGCTGGCTAATATTTAAGCAATATTTAAGCAAATTTTGAGGTAGATAAATATTACAATAACTCTCCCTCTCCCTCAGCCCCTCCCCATTCTCCACCCCGCCATGCTTTCTCCTCAAATAAATAAAATCTTTAAAAAAAAAAAAAAAAAGATACTTAAGCTTAGGCTTAGTTTTAAGCCTTTATTTGAGAGGAAGATGCTATGATTTTGGAAAATATTATTTACCAATCATCAAATCTTACCTGAGGATTCCAACCTGGATCTAATTTCTTAACTACCGCAATATACTCCCGCATTGCTTGACTGGGGCTTGAATCACCAAGTGCTTTCCATGCTTCCCTACAGTAAAGAATATCCAAAATGATGTATCATTATCTATGGAAGTAACATAAATGACATATTCCTTTTTAGTATTAAAAACTGGCATGCAAATGTCCACAATAGCCAAACTATGGAAAGAACCTAGATGTCCATCAACAGATGAATGGATAAAGAAGATGTGAGATATATGTATGTATATATATACACATATATACATACACAACAGAATACTATGCAGCCATCAAAAGAAATAAAATCTTGCCATTTATGACAACGTGGATGGAACTAGAAGGTATTATGCTGAGCGAAATAAATCAATCAGAGAAAGACAATTACCATATGATCTCCCTGATACAAGGAAGTTGAGAGGCAACGTGGGGGGTCTGGGGAGGTAGGAAAGGAATAAATGAAACAAGATGGGATCGGGAGGGAGATAAACCATAAGAGACTCTTAATCTCACAAAACAAACTGAGGGTTGCCAGGGGTGAGAGGGTAGAGAGAGGGTGGTGGGGTTATGGACACTGGGGAAGGTATGTGCTATGGTGAATGCTGTGAAGTGTGTAAACCTGGCGATTCACAGATTTGTACCCCTGGGACTAATAGTACATTATATGTTATTAAAAAAATTGAAAAATCCAAAAAGCAAAAACTGGCATGCACATTTTAAGGATGTGAGATATAGACAGAAGAAGCCATAGATGAGTAGCTCTTTTTTTGCATTCACAATGGCCTATACCAACACACATTACACTCCACAACCTAAGGAGACTTTTTAGACATTTTTTTCCCTAATCACCCTCCCCCATGAAATTTTATAACACAGATATGTTGCATATTGAATGAATTTTAGAAGACCACAAACAACTGTAATATCCAAGATTTTATAACTCCCCCAAACCCACCTTTCATCCCTACTGATCTACAAACCAATAAAAGTAGTTTCTACCTTCTACAGTATTTTGGTAACATGGGAACGAATCACACAAATCAATATCCCTTGGGAAAATACTTTGAACTTCGAATTTAAGCTGGGAGAAATATGCCTTCCCCTCTTTTTGTTCTCTCAAGTCCCACACAGGGACTTCAAAAAGTGAGGGGTGTTAAGGACAGAGGTAAGAATTCTAATTAGTAAGAAGGTAGGGACTACTCTGCAGGATAAATATCAAGAGTAATATTCTAGTCCTGTGCCCCTTCGGAGTCATCCTTTTCTTCTTTTTTCTGCAAGCTGCCTAGATAGGCTCCTTCTTGGTCTTGCCCTGCCAATTCTTTCTACTTTCACCCAGGAAGTAGATCCACTGATTCACTGTAAAATATAATTCAGTGCCAAGGTTTTTCACTACCTTCCTGCTCCCACAATGAATATAACATCTTTTTGAAATTTTCCAAGTTTATTTTTACTGATCCTCTTGAGAGTTACCTGTGTACATCCTAACATCTACACCTAAATATATCAGCATATATCAAATGGGAAATTTAACATTAATATTATTATATAAACATAGATGACCTTCATGTTTCCCTGATTTCCCACTAATGTCCTTTGTAGATTTCTTCTCCCAGACCAGGAGCCAATCAAGATTCACACATAGCGTTGAGTTTTGTGTATCTTTAGCCTTTTTTGTCTTCCATGATACTGATATTTTTTAAGAGTCCACACCAGTTTTATAAGATATCTCTCAATTTGGATTTGTCTGACTGTTTCCTCACCTACAGGGTGTTCCTCCCCAAAAATGAATAATCATGATTAGAGTCAGGTTAAAGGTTTTGGCAAAAGCAATATACAAGTGAGAAAAAAAAAAAGCAATATACAAGTGAGAAGTCCTTCACAATGTACCCCATTGGCAGCACAGGACATCACTTTGTCCCACTCATCACCAAAGATAAGTTTAAGGACTTGGTAGAAGCAGTTTCTCCTGTCATCTTCCCTGTAATTAAAAAGTCAACTGAGGATCAGATTGTGTATATTCTCCTCAGTAGTTTTTCATCTAATGGTTTTAGCATCCCCTGATGATTCCTGAATCATTCCTGAATTATTATATATTATATATTATATATATATATTATATATTCCTGAATTATTATAGTGGTTGTAAAATCAAAACTTCAAAATTGCTAAGAAACAATGTTAAAACAGGCAAGCACAGTGGAAAAAGTAATGCTGAAGTTATGAAATTTCAGAAATTAAAACAAAACAAAACAAAACACAATAAAAGTTGCATCAGGTGTTCTCCACAACAGTAATAAAGTGTCAGAGACCTATTGGTTATCATCAGCAGAGAGCTCTGCCAGAACGGAACTCAAAGCACTGCTTCCTTCACCGAGAAGGTCCTACACACAAAAAAAGTCGGCTGAACTAAACATGGGCTTAATGACGTAACTGATTTACACTCAAGTTCAAAATGTGCATCTCTTTGCAGCTGGGTAGCAAACAGTTTGTAGACAGGCAACTTGTCAGGGGACTACACCTTGAGTAGCACTGCTTTAGAATGTAAAGTTAGAATCCATTTTTGGCGCTCTTCTCTTCAACCATATTTCATTTTTTTTTAAACCCCACCCTTTATACTTTTAATTCAGGGTTGATGCTTGCAAAGTTCTTCCTCCTATAACTAAGGGTCTCTATTATATACATTTTCTTTTTTTCACTTAGGGTAAGAGTAAATAAGACCAATTACCAATTGTCATGATGACGAACCTCTGAATTCGGAGTAAAAAAACTGGGAAGGGGATAATCTTTTTATGGATTCAGGAAAGAAGCAGGACTCAGAATCTCCCCTCCTCCCACCTTTCTTCCCAAGCAGTTATTATAAGCACTTCACTGTGGTGTGGGTGGGGCAAGGTACCGAAGAGCACAAGAGATAAGAAGATAAAATTGGGGCAGGGGAGAAGAATAATACTGGGTGGCTCAGTGGGTTAAGCCTCTGCCTTTGGCTCAGGTCATGATCTCAGAGTCCTGGGATCAAGCCCTGCATCAGGATCTCAGCTCAGCGGGGAGCATGCTTCCCCCTCTCTCTCTGCCTGCCTCTCTGCCTACTTGTGATCTCTCTCTGTCAAGTAAATAAATAAAATCTTAAAATATATATACATCCACACACATACGTACACATATGTATACACACAGAGACACAAAGAATAGTAACGGGATTGATCCTGTTCTTCTCCCTTCCCATCCTCCTATCCTTTCAAGATTCCTCCGCAGGGCAGAAGTGGTGATCCATTAGGGGCTGAATGACAGGACAGGAAGATCTCAAGCAATAGCTCCTACCATCACTCTCTAAGAAGCTAGTCATATGGAAGGAGTGTATGTCTGTCATGAACTATGTGTATACCAACATCATGGCATGAGAATCCTTTAGTAGACTTAGCTGAAAGCGGATTCTTTTAATCTCTCTCCCAACTGCACATTGTTAGCACAGTCTTCAGCAGAGAGATTAATATAAAAATAATTCTTTAATCTGCTCACTACTTTCTAATTCCTAAACACCTAAACCATTTCCAACAACCTTATTAGATTCCAAGAATTTCTTACCATTTTTGCTTTCCTTCAAAATCAAAGAAGCTTGGTTTAGGAGTATTGCAATTTCCAACTTTGACCTAATTGAAGGGAGGGGAAAAAATACATCAAGAACTTATTTTTCAAAGAACTGCCAGAGAAACTTTTTTTTTTTTCAAATTTATTATGTATACTCAGTAACTACAGGTTAGAAAATATTTGCATCTATATAGAATAACAAAACTTAACATTCTTTGCAAAAGCAAACAAAAGAACAAATTTTAAATACAAGCTGCTTTGACTTACTGTATAAAATCACTGTTTCTAATTCTGTGATACATAAAAAAATATGAGTGAAAACACTTGCACTCCTAAACTAGTAGGCAAATTATATATAAAAGGCAAATTATAAATATAAATTATGTAATCCTTATTACCAATTATCATATAAAAGAATTTTCAAACATGCAACAAACAAGCTTTAAAGTAGTTTATCAGAATTCATAATATTGTTTATTTAGCCTCATTCTAATTACACTATCAGCATTTTACCTCTCCCAAATTCCAGGAAAATGCATACTCTTAGTAAAGTATCCTATTATGAAACTAATTGACATAAATATTGATGCTGACAGCATTGCAAAAAACTTTCAAGGGTTTTTCAACAATATAAATTCTATCTACTCCACAATAATCTTCTCTTGTTTGTCAATACTTATTTGTAACCCTCAAATAACATTTGTAGTGAAGCTATATATTTTCATTGTGAGTAAACATAAATGAAATTCACATAAGTGCAGAATTCACTATACAGCCCCCGATTCCCAATGCCAAAAATAATCTCTTTCTGATAAACTCACAGCATTTACTCCTATACCTCTGACAGCACTTTCCACTTTTACCGGGTGTTACAAGGTTTTTTGTAAAGTCTCTTCTTTCTATCAGAACACAGCCTCTAGGAAATCATTCTTAACTCACTCACTGCACCTTATATAGTGCCTATCCTACAGTAGAAATGTTTTTTGAATGTGGAATGAATATGTTAGGCATATGTTCAACCAAATACTTACTTTTCCTAATACCACAATCCAAGCCCCATCTACTTCTCAGAGACCCACTCGCCATCTACTCATTTCATACACTTGAATTTTGCTAAAATCAAACTGATGATCTACTTGCTAACTAGACTGATCTACACACTGCTTTAAGGATTTTCGCCCTGAGTTTCACTTCTGTTACCGTCCTCGCCTGAAATGCCCTTTCCTCTTCCTTCAGCTTTTCACACCTTTCAGTCTCACTCAAGGTTCAGACTGTAAAAATCCTTTCAGTCTATAATGATCTCATCCATCTCTGAATTCATTACAAGTATCATCTCCATCAACTGCTTAGCAATTAATCACATGGCCCTCTGATGAATATTAAAATGTTCACTTATACAGGAGCAGCCCTATTATAAGGGGACCAAGGGAAGAAACAGTGAAAGAGCAGAAATTGCATTTCTTGATCACCATAAACCAAAAGCTTCATATATGCTATGGCAAATGAGCCACACAACAATACTCTCAGGTCTGCCATTCCAAACTTATTTTACAAATGAGTAGAGAGAACCTGAGGAGGGTTGCCTGAGCTCACACATTAGCATATCCCGAATTAATAGTCAGGATGTGAATTTAGGACTATCTGACTCCAAAGCCCAATATTCCTTTTCCATAGTACTGTTTTACATGCCACATTGAATCTAGGCTTCAGTTCTGGCATCTCCAAAATCACTTCAATTACTAGACTGCTAGAAAAATGAAAGAAAGGGTGCCTGGGTGGTTGTCAGTTAAGCATCTGCTTTTGGCTCAGGTCATGATCTCAGGGTCCTGGGACTGAGCACCATGTTGGGTTCCTGGCTCATCAGGGAGTCTGTTTCTCCCTCTGCCTCTCCCTGCCCCCTTGTGCTCTCGCTCTTTCTCTCTCAAATAAATAAAATCTTTAAAAAGAAGGAAAGGGGTGCCTGGGTGGCTCAGTGGGTTAAAGCCTCTGCCCTCGGCTCAGGTCATGATCCCAGGGTTCTGGGATCGAGCCCTGAGTCGGGCTCTCTGCTCTGCGGGGAGCCTGCTTCCTCCTTTCTCACTCTCTGCCTGCCTCTCTGACTACTTGTGATCTTTCTCTCTCTGTCAAATAAATAAAATCTTAAAAAAAAAATAAAATTTAAAAAAATTAAAAAATAATAAAAAGAAAGATAAAACCATGATACATCATAAAAACAGCAGTCGTTACTATTTTTGTTTTTTATCCAGACACCAGCCAGTGGCAGAAACAAATACCAATACCTATTCTCCATTTCTCCTACAGTAATGGAAGTCTCAGCGAGACACACGGTCCTCCAGCTAAACTTTATATGTGCCTATGCAACTTCCGCCGAGGTTCAGGGGACTGGATATGTGTGAAGGTGGTATAAACATCTTCCTTAAAAAGAAAAGGGGGGGGGAACGCCTGGGTGGCTCGGTTGGTTAAGCCACTGCCTTTGGCTCAGGTCATGATTCCAAGGTCCTGGGATCGAGTCCCACATCGGGCTCCTTGCTCGGCGGGGAGCCTGCTTCTCTCGCTGCCTCTGCCTGCCTCTCTGCCTGCTTGTGTGTACTCTCTCTCTCTATCTCTGGCAAATAAATAAAATCTTTAAAAAAGAAAAAAAAAGAAAAGGGGGGTACGTGGGTGGCTAAGTTATGTGTCTGCCTTCAACTCAGGTCATGATCCCAGAGTCCCAGGATCAAACCCCACGTGGGGCTCCCTGCTCAGTGGGGAGTCTACTTCTCCCTCTGCCATTCACCCTGCTTGTGCTCTCTCTTGCTCTCATATTAATAAATAAAATCTTTTTTTAAAAAGGGGGGAGGATTGGAGGACTTGTATTTCCCTTTCCCTGAGCCCTGACTAGCACATGCATGCAGTGATGATCAGCCATCTCTGGGCACGCAAAGAGGATCCGAAGGGAACAGTTCTCAAACTTTCTGGTCTCATGATCCCTTTACATTCTTAAAAAATGAGGACCCCCAAGGAGCTTTGTTTATGTGGATTATATCTATCAGTATGTACCATATTAAAAATTAAAAGACATTTTAAAATATGTATTAACTCATTTAAAAATAATAAACTCGGGCAACCCTCTCAGTCCCCTCCCTCTTCCGGAGCTTTGTACTATCGCTCAATAAAGTTCACTACCGCTCAATAAAAAGTAAAATAAAAACAATAACTCATCAAGTTAATATAAGTAACAATTTTATAAAAATAAATGTATATTCTAAAGCACAAAAAACTTAGTGAGAAAAGTGACATTGCTGTACACTCTCCAGATCTCTTTAATGTCTGCCTTAACAGAAGGCAGTTATATTCTAATATCTACTTCTGTATTGAATCTATTGCAATATGTTGCTTTGGTTGAAGTATATGAAGAAAATGCTCACACAGACGTGCTATTACAAAAGAAAGAGGTATTTTAGTAGCCTTTTCAGATAACTGTGGATAGTCTTCTCTGATACCACAAGTGGCAGTTTAACACTGGATGCAATATGGACTCTGATGTCATATGAGTTTTTCCTACTGCTACACTAAAATCCATTGGTCTGACTTGCAATGTGAATGGCTCTTTTACTCAGACATAATCTGTAACATTCCACACAACATTTGGAAAATAGGGTTCACTGAGTTATGCATTCCTCCCAAATGTTGACACAAGAGCTGAAGTTTACAATCATTAAAATCACCACCAATCTCATCAAAAAAGTTCTTAAATATTAGGCAGCTGTCAGGTTCATGTGACAGACACAGATTTTCCAAACCTCTCATTTTCACTTGAAGGCTCAAATGTGACCACTGGAAACAAGTACTGTCAGCTGTTTCCTTAAAGGAAAGATCTCTTATATAGGCTCACTTCATTCACTTTGAGGAGACCATCTGCCAAATACTCAAATTTGAATAAGCATAGTTAATCTGTGAGTTGTTTTATTAAGGAAAAATTATGTTTCATGAAAAATGTGGATAGCTCAGTTTGCAACTCAAAAATTACACAAGTGCTTGTCCTCAGTAGAGCCAACATAACTCAGTGTGGATAACGGCCTGGTGTGCACTCCCCATTTCATCACACACAATATTAAAAAGACTTGTACTCAAGAGTTAATATTTAGTAGAAATAGGTCATTTTTACCACTTTATCAAAGACATTTTTAAGTTAAATTTTTTTTTTTTTACTCTGAGTATAAGGTGGTGAAATATATGACGACTAGTAGTTTGCTTGCCGCTGTCTGGATTCATGCTGATGCATCAGCAGTTTTATCAAAGAGAAAAAAGGCAAATACTGTCCCAGTATTATTATGTCTAGTATTATAATTTGATCTTATAGATCTCCTAAGGAAGTCTCAGGGATTCTCAGGGATCTCTAGACCACAGTTTGAGAACTGCTGCCTTTGGGGAATGGCCAAACTACAGGACAGAAAAAGACCGAGCCCCGGGATGATCTCATGAAGCAGAATCACTGGACCGGCCTTAGGTCACCTACCTCCAGACCATTATATGTGATGAAAATAAAAGCTCAGCAGCTGACCCTGTATTCTAACTGACACAGAAGCTTCTGCATTCCCAAATTCAAACAATAGTTCTGGATCAGCAAAGACTGGATAAATACAACTACAGGACTTTAGGACATGATGAGTAATAGTTTCCAAATCATAAGCTATAAAGCAGAGTTCTAAAATGTGCCACTTTAACAAAACACTTAAACCCTGTTCTGATATATATATGATATAGCCAACGCCCTTCAAACAGAATGTTTTAGCAAAGAGGGCTAATGGCAAATGCCAGTGAATCATGTGTGGCCAGGTTAAAGTAGGAGAACATATTGGGTATCCTTGCTGTGCTGGTGCTGAAAGCTCCTGTAAAATGAAGCTAACCGGGGTTTGAAATGTTCATTGTCCTAGAGTTTTCACAGGTGTCAAATAGTTATCTTTTGCTGGGAAAGTGTAGGTTAATGCAGAGGACCAAAAAACTGTTCACGGGTGTGATGTTTTTGAAACCTCACTAAAAGATGATTTTGGAGCCATAGGCTTATCGGAGACTGAAAGAGCTATGATGTTAGGTAAATTTAGGGCTCTGCCTAAGAAAAGAAAGTCCACAGCTCACCTTATTTTTATTATCTTCCTGGGGACAACTTTATTTCATTCAGCCTCCAAAATACAGTGCTACTCTGAATACAAAATGTGATTGTTTCATGAGAAATTCTGGTCTACCATGCATCAATTATATTGGAATTTCAACCTTATCATCCTCTCAAAGATGCTATTTTTTAAATTTTTATTTATGTATTTGACAGAGAGAGAGCGCAAGTACAAGCAGGGGGAGCGGCAGAAGGAGAAGGAGAAGCAGGATCCCCACTATGCAGGAAGCCTAATGCAGGGCTCGATCCCAGGACCCTGGGATCATGACTCAAGCTGAAGGCAGATGTTTAATGGACTAAGCCACCCAGGTGCCCCAAAGACGCTATTTTTAACACTATCTCAGAATTCTTCTTCTTCTTCTTCTTTTTTTTTTTTTTTTAAGATTTTATTTATTTGTCAGAGAGAGAGAGGAAGCGAGAGCGAGCACAGGCAGACAGAATGGCAGGCAGAGGCAGAGGGAGAAGCAGGCTCCCTGCCGAGCAAGGAGCCCGATATGGGACTCGAACCCAGTACGCTGGGATCATGACCTGAGACGAAGGCAGCTGCTTAACCAATTGAGCCACCCAGGCGTCCCTCAGAATTCTTCTAAAAATAAAATATCGAGGGGTGCATGGGTGGCTCAATGGGTTAAGCCTCTGCCTTCGGCTCCAGTCATGATCTCAGGGTCCTGGGATCGAGCCCCATATCGGGCCCTGTGCTCGGCAGGGAGCCTGTTTCCCCCTCTCTCTGCCTGCCTCTCTGACTGCTTGTGATCTCTGTCAAACGAATAAATAAAATCTTTTTTAAAAAAATAAATAAATAAAATATTGAGGAGGGCCTGGACGGCTCAATCAGTTAAGTATCCAACTCAGTTTCAGCTCAGGTCATGATGAGGGTCAGTGAGGCCATGAGATGGAGCCCCGCCTTAGGCTCCACACCGGGCATAGAGCCTGATTAGGATTCTCTCTCACTCTCAAAAAAAAAGAAAAAGAAAAAGAAAAAATTAGAAGAGATTGA
Organism: Mustela nivalis; assembly: GCF_964662115.1. Taxonomy (NCBI): domain Eukaryota; kingdom Metazoa; phylum Chordata; class Mammalia; order Carnivora; family Mustelidae; genus Mustela; species Mustela nivalis. Next base: position 16,314,029 of record NC_139035.1, read on the forward strand.
TAAAAATTGTGTCCCAATATCTTATCTAAGTAAGCATAATCTTATTCAGTTACAACAAAGAATTTTATTTCCAGATACAGACTATTTCTAAATACCTTAACGAGTTCTTGAAAGGATGAGGGACATACCTCTTCCAGAATATCTGGATGAAGTGAGGCCTCATGAGACAGAATGGTTACCAGTTGACAGTGAATAGAGTTCACTGATAACTCAGAAATCAGATATTAATAATGATGACACTATTATCAGTAAGTAAAATTATGTCCTCGAAAGAAAAAGAATGTTCTCGAGGGAATTTGGGAGACAAACGGTCTAGTGCTGCCCAGAGAATTATTACTCAGACATGTTAAAGGTCCTAGCACAATGTTCAATAAACTCTTGTTAAATAACTGAAAGTTTCATTTTAATGTTATGGGGACGGGATAAATAACCAAAGAGAAAAAAAGATATCCAGAACTTCTGCAAGAAAGCAAATTCCAAGGCCAATTTAGGGGCAGTTTTCATTCAACACTGTAATTTGTACCCTATATATCTATAGCTATGTCTCTCAAGTCACTTTAACCAGTATTCATAACTGAAATTCATCAGTCTTCAAGAGAAGGTTCATCTCTATTCAGTATATTCAGTTGAAGAATACAGAGGGACCCTACAACTTTTTTTTTTTTTTTTTTAAAGAATTCAGGAGGAGGGGCGCCTGGGTGGCTCAGTGGGTCAAGCCTCTGCCTTCAGCTCAGGTTGTGATCCCAGGATCCTGGGATCGAGCCCCACATCAGGCTCTCTGCTCCGTGGGGAGCCTCCTTCTCCCCCCCACACCCCCGCCTGCCTCTCTGCCTACCTGTGATCTCTCTCTGTCAAATAAATAAAATCTTAAAAAAAAAAAAAAAAAAAAAAGAATACAGGAGGAAACAGATACCAAGAAGCAAAAGAAAGGTTAAAATTTTTTGGTAAAATAAAATGGGCTATTCCCCAGAACATCTTTGTTTCCAGTGTTCCAAAGAGCTGGAGTTTTCCTAAAATGTTATTTAACCCTTGTTAGCAATTTTTCACGTGTTTAAATCTAGACTCCTCAAGAAACTTTCCAAGACTCTCGAAGGCAAATACCATGATGCTTTTTCTTCTTTCCACTCGCAGCAGGCATAACACCCAAGTGTTTTGCACAGAAAAGATGTTATACAATACTGGTATATTAAAATAAAGCAATTATTTCTCCTTCTGGTACCTTCGACTCTTTGAATGATAAATTAAACATGTCTTAAATGACATTACGATTATGAAATTCAGAGCTTTAGAGTCAGGAGTTACAATCTAGTTCCAGTTCTGACTGATGTGTCTGTATGACCCTAGGAAGTCATCTACTCTCTTTGGGTTTCCCTTTTCTTTCCAGCCAAAGAAGGGGATTATTTCACCTGGTGTTTACTAGCTCTAAGCAGCATCTTTATAATAGCATCTAACAGTCAGAAGCCCATCCAATCAAAACATAAGTCTAACATATTTAGGATTTTAAAAATACAATGACAAAATTATAATACCTTATTTTGCATTGCATCACCTTTTTAATTTCTTTTTAATTTTTTTTTAATTTTTTCTTTTTAATTCTCCCAGATCTCACAATTTTCTTTAACATTACTTCCATATGACCATATTACTTCCATAATTACCTCCATATGACCCTTCAGCAAGACTGAATGAAAAACCCTATTTTATCATCCTCATTTTGTAAAGGTTCTGAAGCTGGTAAAACCATAAGTGCAAGGTCACTGTGCAAGTCAAAGAAGACATGGAAAGCTGTCATTCGGTGTCCAGCCAAATATCACTTCCAGGATAGCAGACAGGCCCTTTGCATATTCAGGATTCTAATTCTTAGCAGATGATTATACACACACACACACACAGGCAAACTTCATTGCATCTAGCCATCAACCAAGCACGGTAACTATTCCATTCTGGAGGACACAGAAGGTCTCCTGCCGCTCTCCCGCATCCACCCCTTCCCCAGGATTTTACCTGCTTGTACCTGGCATACAGGTACAAGAGCTGCTCCCTGCTGGCCACCTGCACCAGGCCTTGGAGGTGCGCCGCAGCCTTCTCAAAGAGCTCTGTCAGACTCCCGGACGCCTCGGTCTCGGGACTCTGGAGGGATTCCACATCACCGGAGTCGTCCCCCGAGCTCAGCTCTCCGCCGCTGTCGCCCGTGGTAGCCCCCGCGGGCAGGAATGGCGAGGCCATGTGTCCTCGCTCGGCCCGTCCCTCTTGTGTCCGCTCAGTGCTCCTCGGAGCGAGGGTACCGCCGGCTCCCGGGCCTGGCCCACCAATCTCGATCGGGAGCCCGACCTCGAGTCGGACCCAAGCTCACTTACTCCGCGCGGCCTCGCGTAACTGTGCCTCCCTCCCACCTCTCTCCCGGGCGCGCAGGGCACCCGCGGCGGCTCGCCCCCGGCCGAGCCGGTCTCCTCCGCCTGCCTCTGGCTAACAGAGCGCTCGGGCCCGACCCAGGTTCCTCCACCCGCGAGGCGGTGGGTCGGGGGTCGGTCCTCGGGGATGCGCAGCCGAGAGATCCGGAAGGGAGAGCGGCTGGCGGCGCTGGCGGCCGGGGCGGGACGGGGAGGGGGCGGTGTGCGCGCGGGGCGGGGCGGAGGCGGCGTGCTCGCGGGGCGGGCGGGGCGGGGCGGGGCGGGGCGAGGCGAGGCGGCGTACGCGCCTGAGCACGCGTCCGAGCACGCGCACGGGGCGAGGCCGGGCGGAAGCTGCGCGGTGGGCGGGCGAGCGTGGGCGGCCGTACGTGGGGCGCCCTCCTCTAGGAGAACCCGCGGGGTCCCTTTAGGGAGATGTCGCACGGAGAAACTGTACTCAGTCGTTGGGATGTCCACGAATCGTTTCGCTGGAATTACCAATCCCTAAGTCTGGAACTTGTTCTCGGAATAGGTCTTCGGGGCGGGAAAGGAGGCGGTGGGTTTGGTAGTGTAGCGGTAGGAGCGGAGTCGCGGGAAACACCGAGCTGAGGACGAAGGTTCCGCCTGCGCCCCCTCCGCGGATGCTGTGTCCGCGGCGCCCCCAGACTGGCCCCGGATCCCTGCTCCAGAGCTTGGCTTTAACTTGAGTGATGGGTGAACGTTTGGGAGGTGGGGCCTGCACCGCCCGAGCCCTGTGATTGGTCGAGCCGCTTCAGCCCGGGTCTGGCTTTGGGCGCCTGTGGAGCCCGCACGTCCGGGCTGTGCGGGGCCGCCCCCGGGCCCCCGGCCGTTAGCGCGACTCTCCTCTGGCAGGGCCGCTGCCACTGTGTGTTGAAGACACAAGTGAGGCCGAAAAGTCTGACACAGTTCTGTCCGAACGGAACTTACACAAAACTACCCGAGAACTGCGGCGCGATTGTGACCATTAACTTTCACGTAGCGATGATCATGTCCCGGGTGGTGTAGACAAAATACACGGTGTTCATTTAGTCCTCAAAGCAGAGTAACGAGCACCATCAGATGGGTGCAAAGAAAGTGTTCTCAGAAGCGGTTCCTGACCCTGTGGGGTTAGACCTGTCTCCGGGTGGACAGGGGAGAGAAGAAAGGCGAGAAGGGTCAAAGTGTGGGTCAGGATTCAAGAAACCTTCTTTGAGATTCTAGGATGTCATGGGTCATGGGATGGAGCCCCGAGTTGGCCTCTCGGCTTAGCAGGCTCATCAGGGAGCCTGCGTCCCCCTTCCCCACCATGACCCTGCTTGTGCTTTCTCGCACTATCTCCCTTTCTCTCTCAAATAAATTTTTTTTTTAAATTATACTTTTCTGTATGTACATTATACTTGGATGAAAGGATTAAAAACAACACACGAAAAAGAAAAACAAGAAGAGCCCCCCGACATTGGGAAGCTGGCCTGGCACTCACAGCTAAGCCATATTATTGTCCCGTTAGAAATAATCTCAGGAAATCCCAACCTCGGACAAGGTCGTTGTAAAACCATGATAAGACAAGACAAGGCAAATCACTTCATGAATTTGTCTAAACACAGACAAAAACAAGATCACTCTGGCCTACAAAATACTAAACACCCTTTCTCTTGGCCAAAATGAATGGTTACTACTTCTTTACAAATTACAACTTTATTCTCCTATTAGTCTTCTCTCCCTATAGATAAGATTTATTGAGATGCCCAGTCATGGAATTGCTCTGGCTTTCTGACTGCAACCAATTGAAAACAGATCCCTGCTACCTTAGACTCTCCCTCAAGCACCAAGCACCAAGCACCAACCGAAGCCCAAATCCTGTAACAGGCCTCTCTGAACGCCTTCTTACTGAGGAAGCCCATAGTTCCATGTGGTATGTATTTTTCCTTGCTGCAACAAGAATTAAATACAACTGAGTTGACTACAGCTGACTTCTTGGAGGTCTCTAGCTGAAGGGGTTAATACTTGAGAAGGTTTGATTTCTCCAAGATTCTATCAAAACTCCAAAACTACCAGGATATGGCAACTTTGAGAGAATAAATCTTTTACAAGGGGTGTTTCCGTTCAAGCATTTCTTGGGTACTGTAGGGAACTGGATATGTTTTTCTGAATCTCAAGAAAAAAAATCAGCCAAGATATCAGGAAGAGAGGAGAAAATATTAGAATGAAAGTATAACAATCAGTATTAAAGATTAACAACGAATATGGAGAGGTTACTGATTCAAAGGGATACACTGACAAGTCAAAAGCAAGACTGGGAATGCTAACACCTGGACTCCAAAGTGAGGCAGGGAAGGAGCAGTCAGGAGAAAATTGTTAAGAACTAATCAGTCTTGCTGGTGGTGGTTGCCTCGGTGTACATGTGCTCGTGGCCCCACGTGCTGCTAACCATGAATCATTCTTGCAAGTAAATAAATAGTAGGGGCGCCTGGGTGGCTCAGTGGGTTAAAGCCTTTGCCTTCGGCTTGGGTCATGAACCGCATCACATCTGGCTCTCTGCTCCGCAGGGAGCCTGCTTCCTCCTCTCTCTCTGCCTTCCTCTCTGCCTACTTCTGATCTCTGTCTGTCAAATAAATAAAATATTTTTAAAAAATGAATAAATAGTAATAAGATTATATGCATAGTACACTTTACACAAATTCTACAAGTGATATTCTGAGAAATAAGTTTTGGAGGCAGAGTAAGTCCTTAAACTGGCAATTTCTTTAAGTGATTCTAAGTAATGCTGCTGACTTTGCTAAGAGATCTGAAGGTTATGAAAATACTACCCAACAGTATTTGCTGGTATTTTCCAGTGTTTATATTCACTGCAGGTTACAGTTCTTTGTAAGGATTTTAACAAAAAAATGCAAAGAGAAGATTGTAATATACTGCAACACGACATCCTGAACAGACCTAAAATCTGAATTAATGAAAGTCATACCTGTTTCGACGACAAAGCTAAAATTAGGACATGCAAAGAAAATATTTTTGTTAAAAAAGTAACTGGATTGGGGTGCCTGGGTGGCTCAGTGGGTTAAAGCCTCTGCCTTCAGCTCGGGTTGTGATCCCAGGGTCCTGGGATCGAGCCCCAAGTCGGGCTCTCTGCTCAGCGGGGAGCCTGCTTCCTTTCCTCTCTCTGTCTGCCTCTCCGTCCACTTGTGATCTCTGTCTGTCAAATAAATAAATAAAATCTTTTTTTTTAAAGATTTTATTTATTTATTTGACAGACAGAGATCACAAGTAGGTAGAGAGGCAGGCAGAGAGAGAGAGAGAGAGAGAGGGAAGCAGGCTCCCTGCCAAGCAGAGAGCCTGATGCGGGACTCGATCTCAGGACGCTGAGATCATGACCTGAGCCAAAGGCAGTGGCTTAATCCACTGAGCCACCCAGGTGCCCCAATAAATAAAATCTTTAAAAAAAAAAAAAAAAAGTAACTGGATTTAGCACAAATCAAGTTTCGTGAAATATTGGCCTTTTTTTACATTACCATCAAAATATTCATTAATTCATCAAAGATATGAAGTTCTGATATGTTTCAGACACAGGGATAAACCCTATGGATAAACAAGAATATCATTCCTCTACCTCTACTCCAGCCTTGTGGACCCCCTTGCGGCTCTTCTTTCAACCCAGCACCCTCCCACAAAGTACCTTTGTGCTTACTAGTCCTTCTTTCTGGAACACTCTATCCCCAGATTTCTATACGGTTTGCCCTTACCTCCTTTAGGTCTTTGCTCAATCACTGCATTAGGTGAACTTTCCTTGGCAGCCTTATTAAAAATTGCAGTTTCATCCTCCCAACACTCTCTACCCCACTTCTTTTTTTTTTTTTTTTTAAGATTTTATTTATTTATTTGACAGACAGAGATCACAAGCAGGCAGGGAGGCAGGCAGAGAGAGAGGAAGAAGCAGGCTCCCCACCAGGCAGAGAGCCTGATGTGGGGCTCGATCCCTCCCCACCAGGCAGAGATCCTGATGTGGGACCCTGGGACCATGACCTGAGCCGAAGGCAGAGTCTTTAACTCACTGAGCCACCCAGGCACCCCTCTACCCCACTTCTTTGGCACTTATTGCTAACTGGCAATATATTTTACTCATTCGTTATATCATTTCTATATAAGTCCCAGGAAAGCAGGGATTTTTGTGTGTGAATACTGCTGTATTCCCCAGAGCTGGCTTGTAGTGAAATCTTTATTGAATAGATAAGTTAGTGAATGCATAAAAGACCCAGTCATTGTTCTTTAAGGCCTTAGGGAGTAAATGAATAAAGGCGATAATACATTACTGTGGATGAGTGATATGGAAAGGTCATGCTAGACAGAAGAAGTAGCATGAGTAAAGGCACAGGGGTATAAAAATAGCAAGCAATATTGCTTGTTTTCACTTGATAATAAGTAAGGTTCAGTAAACAAACAGCAGAGGGTAATTAACTGTTTTTCTCACCAACACAAGCTAAAAGTTGGAACATATATTAACCCACTCCTGAATGGAATACCTTGCTTAACAAAGACTGCATTATTTTGCAAATATTTAAAAGAAGAGAGCTCTTATAGCTCAGCGGCTTATTTGTATGTCACTAATCAAATTGGTAGTATTTACCTAGGACATAATCTTCTAGGCAACCTATGGTCTTTAATCCAACTCCTTAAGCCCATTAGTGGGATCCTGACACATAAGCAGATAAGCATGTAGAGACAGATATTAGACTATATTATCTAATTTGCATAATCTTGAAGTTCATTTGCCCACCTTCAAATACAATAACTAGCAGAATTATACTGAACACACACACCAAAAGAAGGACAGAGAAATCAGAACCCTGACTTTGGAGTCTTTATGAAATCTATATAACGAATGAAATTTAATGGAAAAAAAGCCCCACATCCTCAAGTTCTTGAGAAGTTAGATATTTCCAACTAAAAATTAAGAAAGATGTGATTAATTTTGAGACACCTCCCACCCCCACCTTTGTAGAGGCTGTTTGGATGGACTTAACTTTATCTAAGTAACAGATTTCTGGGGAAGTGTTTGTGGGTTTAGAAATTGATTTAATGGTAGAATCTTGTGTAATGCTGCTTATCATTATACGGATTCAAATACAAGGGCAAATCACATGCCATAAAGCAAAATAGGATTAAATAATTAAAGCCTAGTATACTCTTAGTTATTAGTCCTGAAGAGATTCCACTGTGCTTGATAAAATGAACCAAAGACTAGTATAAAAGATCAGCAGACTCAAGTAAGCAGGCAGTAATGGCTCACTTCTGCCCCACAGGTGAAACATTTTGGTTGTTGTTTTTGTTAATTTATTAGCAAATACATTAATGGTGCTGCAGATTATATATTAGTAAATACGAAGAAGTTTTAAAAAGTCATATTGTTATTTTGACTTGCTGAAAATTAATCAACAATGAACTATTAAATGCTGACTTATTAACATTTTAGGTCATGTAATATAATAAAAAGTCCACAGGCCAGGAAGTCTGCTATCATTCTTACAATCAAATAATTTAAATTTTAGTTGGAGAAATAGGATTAGGACTCGTGAGAAAAATTAGAAAACTAAATAACACAGGAAAATTAAGTACTAAATCTTGTGGTGCGCAATAACAATGGGATTTTTTTAGCTAGATATCCTTTCCATAAAAGTCTTCAGTTGAGCTCTGTTATTTTCCAGAAGGAGCCTTTTAAACACTGAATAACTTGTGTGAAACCTTGTATATTCAGATGGGTGTCCAAGTGGCTCCATCACACAGGTCTCCCAATACGGATGTATGTATCACCTGTTTATTTTTATTAAGGTTTAGCTGACACACAATGCTGTAGTCTGGGGCTTTTCTATCTACTAAAACACACAGCGCTCAGTATTCTTTAAATGAAAAGGGAGCTATTAGTCAATTGGCAGAAACTAATTTGTACTATTTGAGTGAGATCATTTTTTGGAAAGGACCCCTGAACTTGAAATTAAAATACTGAAAATTTTCTTATTCATCTCCATAATCTTTTCCTGGGCACAGTTACCGGGTTGAAGAATAAAGGGTCCAGAAAGTAAAAACATAACTAACACATTGTGCCTTCATAGAATGTAACTTCTTTATATGAAAAATGAGGCCTGGGGGACCTGGGGACGCAGTGGGTTAAACCTCTGACTCTTGATTTGGGCCTTAGTTCCGATTCAGGGTCATGGGATGGAACCCAAGACGGTTTCAAAGCTCACTGCAAAGTCTGCTTAAGTTTCTCTCTCTTCAGGGTGCCTGGGTGGCTCAGTGGGTTAAGCCTCTGCCTTCAGCTCGGGTCATGATCTCAGGATCCTGGGATCGAGCCCCGCGTTGGGCTCTCTGCTCGGCGGGGAGCCTGCTTCCCCTTCTCTCTCTGCCTGCCTCTCTACTTTTGATCTCTCTCTCTCTTTAAAATAAATAAAATCTTAAAAAAAAAAAAAGTTTCTCTCTCCTTTTCCTCTGCTCCTCACCCGCCCCCATCATGATCTCTCTCTAAAATAAATAAATATATCAGAAAGAAAGGGAGGGAGAGAGAGAGAGGAAGGGAGGGAGGGGCAAGGAAGGAAAGAAGAAAAGAAGGAAGGAAATGGATGGATGGATGGATGTGGCCTGTGGGTCTGAACTACTTAGACCAATCCGTAGGTGGTGTAAGATTCCAGGTGGCAGTCATCTTGCAGGGCACTGGTGGAGTGGAGGTGTAATATACACATTGACCACATGATGGCAATACAGAGCCAGGTTTCTTTACAGCCAGTGTGACAAATTTGCTGATTACCTTTGTCTTTTGGGTCTTCCTGTTTAGGAAAGACATGCATCTTGCACAAGGAATGAAACAACTGTTTATATAATTATATCTTTATTTTAAACAGAAGCTAAATCCTAATTTTGTTTCTTCTTTGAACTTAGAACTCAAGAACTGAGAGTGAAGAGGAAAACAGGCTTTGTTAAGATGTGCTTGGTTAGAAAAAATGTTCTAACAAGTACACTTGCTATTCTGAATGTCACAATAAGAAATAGAGGTTATAGAGTATAGAGCAAGATAAATTTAGCTCTGAATCTATGTCACTACCCCCTCTTGATTGTTGTTGGTTGTTGTTATTGCTTTTGTTGAATTTTCTTTTCTTGAAGAAAAAATTTTTTGCACCTCACCCTGTTCTTCCAAATATTTGGAGGAACTTTAAGGTTAAATTGACATTCTAGGAGCACGTGGGTGGCTCAGTCAGTTCAGCATCAGACTCTTGATTTCAGCTCAGGTCATGAGCTCAGGATCCTGAGCTCGAACCCCTTGTTGGACTCGCCTTGGAGCGGGCATAAGAGTCTCACTCTCCCTCTCTCTGGCCCCTCCCTCCTGCTCTCTCTCTCCCTCTCTCTCTCTCTCTCAAAATTTAAAAAATAAAAAAGAGAGGCCAAACTCCTTTTTTTTATTTTTTTTATTTTTTTTTTTTTTAAAGATTTTATTTATGTACTCGACAGACAGAGATCACAAGCAGGCAGAGAGGCAGGCAGAGAGAGAGAGGGAAGCAGGCTCCCTGCTGAGCAGAGAGCCCGATGTGGGGCTCGATCCCAGGACCCTGGGATCATGACCCGAGCCGAAGGCAGAGGCTTTAACCCACTGAGCCACCCAGGCGCCCCAGGCCAAACTCCTTTTAAAAATTGACATTCTATGGGGCGCCTGGGTGGCTCAGGGGGTTAATTCCTCTGCCTTTGGCTCAGGTCATGATCTCAGGGTCCTGGATTGAGCCCCGCATCAGGCTCTCTGCTCAAGCGGGGAGCCTGCTTCCTCCTCTCTCTGCCTGCCGCTCTGCCTGCTTGTGATCTCTGTCAAATAAATAAGCTCTGTCTGCTTGTAATCTCTGTCAAATAAATAAATAAAACCTTTAAAAATTGACATTCTAAAAATCTTGGGGTGACTGGGTGGCTCAGTGGGTTAAAGCCTCTGCCTTCAGCTCAAGTCATGACACCAGGATCCTGGGATCGAGCCCCACATCAGGCTCTCTGCCCCGCAGGGAGTCTGCTTCCCTCTCTCTTTGCCTGCCTCTCTGCCTACTTGTGATCTCTCTGTCAAATAAATAAATAAAATCTTTTTTAAAAAATTGACATTCTAAAATACACAATAAAAGATAAATATTTAGTATATGTTTATTACAGTTTAAAAGTCTCAGGAAGTGAAAATGTACCAAAATCAGAATTTTCATACGCTACATTTTCTTTACATTTACATTTATCAATAGATCCCACTGTTGTTGATCTTAGTGTTCACAGCTGAGCATCACTTTGAAAGAAACTGTGACTTTGATGAATTCTATGCCATTTATGCTTGAAAGAGTTGGTAAGACGTTAGTAATCAAAAACCAAGAATGAGTTTCATCATCAAGAAAATCTGGTCAGGCAGACACAATCACATTAAACAGTTTTGTTTATATTACCTTAAAATAGAGAATAACATTCAAGTAGGTTCTCTTTTTTTCTTTTCTTTTACAATTTATTTATTTATTTGTGAGTGGTGGGAAGTCGGTGGGAAGGGACTAAGGAAGAGGGGGAATCTCAAGCAGACTCTGCTCTCTACCTTGACATTGGTCCCACTACCCTGAGGTCATGGGTCTGAGCCAAAATTGAGTCAGATGCTTAACTGACAGAGCCATCAGATGCTCCAAGATTGTAAGTTTTTAATTTCCAGCTCTTGAAATGTCAAATGACCGTGTATACCTTTAGGCCATTATTCTGACAATAGAATTAAACCTCTCTTCCTGATCCCCAAAATGAGTCAAGCAAATAACAATCTTTATTTATTTACTTTTAAGATTTTATGTATTTATTTGACAGAGATCACAAGTAGGCAGAGAGGCAGGCAGGGAGAGAGGAGGAAGCAGACTCCCTGCTGAGCAGAGAGCCCGATGCAGGACTCCTTCCCAGGACCCTGAGACCATGACCAAGGCAGAGGCTTTAACCCATTGAGCCACCCAGGCACCCCGCAATCTTTATTTATTAAAGTGCATCCGTGTTGCTCAGAAATAGCAGCACTGTAAACCTTACTAACAAGATTCCATCATACACTTGTGTATGTACAGACATGTCACTGGCGCTTATAATTGGTCTGAATATTGATGTTCCTGCTTCTGATTTTTTTTTCATGATGGCAAAAGTTTTTTAAATCAATTGTTTATTGATTGTTTAAATCAATTGTTTATTATTGACAATTATAATAATTGTTATTATTAACATTTTGAAATGTACAGAAAATTGAAAGAATAGTAAATAATCACCGAACTTTCTATCCCCTGGATTCAACAATTATTAAAAGTTTTCCAAATTTGCTTTATCTATTTATGATCTATGATTTTTTGATGAACCATTTGAGAAGAAGTCACAGACATTGTGGTACTTCAAAACCTAAGTACTATAGCATGAATCTTGTAAAAATAAAAAAATTCCAGTATAAAACCATAACGCCACTATCATAGTTAAGAAAATGAAGAAATATCAATAATCATGTAGTCCTTTGTATTCAAAATTTCCTATTTTTTTCCAAAAAGGCTTTAAACACACATATGCTCAAATTACTTAAAACTAAAACACCTGGGGCACCTGGGTGTCTCAGTCAGTTAAACATTGGCCTTCAGCCCAGCTCATGATGCCAGGGTCCTGGGATTGAGTCCTACATCCGGCTCCTTGCTCAGCAGGGAGTCTGCTTCTCCCTCTCCCTCTGCCTCCCCCCACCACCCATGCTCTCTCTCTCTCAAATAAATAAATAAAATCTTTTTTAAAAAAGCTAAAATACACGGATATATATGTATTATATGTATATTAGCATATGAAATCCAGAGCTCAGGTCCGAAAGGTTCGGTCAAAAAAAATCAGAGCACTTTATAGTGAAGGTGAACAATCAGCAAGAATTTATGGACAACTGATCACATGCTAATTACCATTTCTGATTCTCTGAGTGTAAGGGTATATAGAAGCATCAAAGGCGTTGGGCCTATATTTGTGCTGAGTATAAGCAAAAGCATAACATATCAGCAGAAGTTTCCTGCAATTTTCTTTTTAATTGACAGGCTTTGTAAATGATTCAAAGAATCTCAATTTCATATAAAATATCAAGAAGGTAAAAATAAAGTCTATTTGTGATATTTTATCCTAAATATGTAATTTGTTCTTTTCTGACTTCTAAACCGTAAAATAGCTTTCATGTAATAGTTATCTTGCATAGACCATAATTTTTTTGCAAGGGCATATTATCAGTCATAAGTAAAGATAATATTTGAATTATTTTGGTTACATTAAGTTGTCATGCTCTTTTGCTTTTAATAATAAGGTCTGTTTCATTTTGTGTTTCTGTGCATGGTACAGGGTGAGTTGTTTATGGATGGACATAAGACAGAGAAAGAAGGGATGAGTGAGAGAGAAGTCTTGAGTTGCACACAACCCCAAACATGGACTGGAGGACAAGAAAGGTGCACACAAAAGAGAGGTGAACCATTATATAATCGAGCACTACATAATATACTGAGGAATTCAGAAAAGAGAAAGGTCAGCAAAGACATCAGAAGCTGCCAGAGCTTCCTGAAGATGGGAGTTGAGCCTTAAGGGATGGTCAGATTTGAATAGGAAACAGCAAGAAGGGCTCTACTGGTGAGTGAAACCATGTGAGGAAAGCCATATGGCACACTTGGAAGACAGTGGTTTGGGTAAAGGAAATTGATTGAGAAGCAGGGAGGGAGAAAGAAAGTTAGGGGTGGGGCGCCTGGGTGGCTCGTGGGTTAAAGCTCTACCTTCAGTTCAGGTCATGATCCCAGGGTCCTGGGATCGAGCCCCGCACCTGCACCTTCGGGCTCTCTGCTCAGGAGGGTGCCTGCTTCCCCTCTTTCTCTCTCTGCCTGCTTGTGATCTCGGTCTGTCAAATAAATAAATAAAAATCTTAAAAAAAAAAAAAAAGAAAAAGAAAGTGAGGGGTAAAACAAACCTCATAGTTCCCTAGGGTAAAGGGTCTCTTCTTCAATTTGTACCCTGCTTTGTTCCAGAACTAATCTTAGGTAGATATGACAATCACTGTAGAAATGTAAGACTGGAATTCTGAATCAAAAATGGGTGGTTAGATTGGCTTAATGAAGGGAGTTGAGAGTAGAGAGAAATGGACGAAGTTGACATTAAGTCAATGGCTATAACCCGTTTATTGACGTGGCATTCTGCTGACCATGGTTTTCCCTCCTTTTCCTCTCTTTTCCTTTTGTTCATCATAATATTCTTGGGACTTCACGGCTGACTATTGTCTAGGATAAAATCTTATTAACCGAAAATATATTGAAGTATTTCATAGTTATCCAAAGCATCTATTACAACTGAGTAATTAAAATAAATGTATTTTAGTAGCTTCCTACGAAAGCCTTTACAATCTATCTGGAGCCCAATCTTGGCCTTCCTGACAGATCTACCCTGGCAGGTGCACCCCCAAAAGAATTCCCCTTAGGGGGCACCATTTATCCATCAGAGAACTCTGCCCCATTAACACTAAAGGTGTTAGCTAGTCTGTTAGTAGGACTGGACATGGAGAACTTACTGCTGATATCAATTAGAACAGGATAGGTTATATGGCAGTACCAATACCCCCTAAACTTCAATGACTTTATCCCATAAATCTGTGATTTTACCCACACTCTGTTTCTCTGCTCAGCAGAGTCATCAGAGACCCATTCTGACAGGACCCATTTTGACACCTTCTTCCACAATTTCTAAAGCAGCAATAAAGGAAAAAGTTACAAAATTGTGCCCTGGTTCTGAAAGGTTTCACTGAGGAGTGACAAATCACTTCTAACCCATTTCATCAGCCAAAGTTACGTGGTCATAACCTAACTTCAAAGGGGGCAGAGGTACAATCCTACTATGTTCTTGGAAAGAGATGAATGCTAGACTATTCATGAACGTCCCAATGACTTTCACCACCTTACTCTTTTTTTTCCCTTTCTTCTTCCCTACCTTTTGTGACAACATATTATTTAATGAAAAACTCCCCGCTAGTGTAGGGTCACTCACTGAATAAGAGATTTGCTACCTCATGCACATTATACCTTTGAAAATACATTCTATGTAGTATTTTACAGTATTAGAATACAATTTCTGCAAATACTGCCCAATTCAGAGACCATCTGTAAGTTTATGGAAACTATTAGCTGTAGTGAACATAATTGCACTGAATCACATGTCTGCAGTATCTTCCTTTTTTCCATGGAAACCGGGAGACATTTTGCAATTTATCAACAAGTGTGTTGCCAGATTAGTACTGAAGGCTTGCTTCCAACTCATTGTGTTTGTCAAGACACGGTCCAATTATCCCTAATGCATAGAAGAAATAGCTGTATATTTTCCACCGTGCCTCTCAGACTTCAATAGTTGGCTAAGTATTGGTCAATGTGTTACACCATCACCATCCAGGAGGGTCAGTGGAAAGTTCTCTGTTTTCAGTGACAAGCATGCCTTAGCAGTTTGGAAGAATTAGTTATCTGATACCTTATAGTATGTTAAGGGCATTGGCGTTGGCGTAGAAAGAGCTTTGCACATGCTTGTTACCTATCTCAACTATGTTTACTTATTTTCTATTTTTTAATTGATTTCCTATTTCGTTTTGCACTTTGCCGCCTGCCCATTTTTAATTTCTCTCCCTTGGAATTCCCTTGAAACATGATTACATGTTGATGGAAGTGTCATAGGGGAAGACTAGTAAGATCCCACTTTGAGTTGTTTTTCCAGAAGAGCAAAAGTTAGGTTTGCCTGGGATGGCTCCTGGCACATGATGCCCCCCAAATACTATTGGATTAATAAACAAGGGAATGACCAATAGATAGAGAAGACATTATTGGCTTACCTACACGGTAGTTCTCTATGATTCTTTTGACCAATGGCAAAAACTGTAAGGTGCTGGACTGGAATGAGAGATGGAGAAAACTTCTCTTATTTTTTTTTTTTTTTTTTTATTTTTTTTTTTTTATTTTTTTTTTTTTAACTTTTTATTTTTTATAAACATATATTTTTATCCCCAGGGGTACAGGTCTGTGAATCACCAGGTTTACACACTTCACAGCACTCACCAAAGCACATACCCTCCCCAATGTCCATAATCCCACCCCCTTCTCCCAAACCCCCTCCCCCCAGCAACCCTCAGTTTGTTTTGTGAGATTAAGAGTCACTTATGGTTTGTCTCCCTCCCAATCCCATCTTGTTTCATTTATTCTTCTCCTACCCACTTAAGCCTCCATGTTGCATCACCACTTCCTCATATCAGGGAGATCATATGATAGTTGTCTTTCTCTGCATGACTTATTTCGCTAAGCATGATACGCTCTAGTTCCATCCACGTTGTCGCAAATGGCAAGATTTCATTTCTTTTGATGGCTGCATAGTATTCCATTGTGTATATATACCACATCTTCTTGATCCATTCATCTGTGGATGGACATCTAGGTTCTTTCCATAGTTTGGCTATTGTGGACATTGCTGCTATAAACATTCGGGTGCATGTGCCCCTTTGGATCACTACATTTGTATCTTTAGGGTAAATACCCAATAGTGCAATTGCTGGGTCATAGGGCAGTTCTATTTTCAACATTCTGAGGAACCTCCATGCTGTTTTCCAGAGTGGCTGCACCAGCTTGCATTCCCACCAACAGTGTAGGAGGGTTCCCCTTTCTCCACATCCTCGCCAGCATCTGTCATTTCCTGACTTGTTGATTTTAGCCATTCTGACTGGTGTGAGGTGATATCTCATTGTGGTTTTGATTTGTATTTCCCTGATGCCGAGTGATATGGAGCACTTTTTCATGTGTCTGTTGGCCATCTGGATGTCTTCTTTGCAGAAATGTCTGTTCATGTCCTCTGCCCATTTCTTGATTGGATTATTTGTTCTTTGGGTGTTGAGTTTGCTAAGTTCTTTATAGATTCTGGACACTAGTCCTTTATCTGATATGTCGTTTGCAAATATCTTCTCCCATTCTGTCAGTTGTCTTTTGATTTTGTTAACTGTTTCCTTTGCTGTGCAAAAGCTTTTGATCTTGATGAAATCCCAATAGTTCATTTTTTCCCTTGCTTCCCTTGCCTTTTGCGTTGTTCCTAGGAAGATGTTGCTGCGGCAGAGGTCGAAGAGGTTGCTGCCTGTGTTCTCCTCAAGGATTTTGATGGATTCCTTTCGCACATTGAGGTCCTTCATCCATTTTGAGTCTATTTTTGTGTGTGGTGTAAGGAAATGGTCCAATTTCATTTTTCTACATGTGGCTGTCCAATTTTCCCAGCACCATTTATTGAAGAGGCTGTCTTTTTTCCATTGGACATTCTTTCCTGCTTTGTCGAAGATGAGTTGACCATAGATTTGAGGGTCTATTTCTGGGCTCTCTATTCTGTTCCATTGATCTATGTGTCTGTTTTTGTGCCAGTACCATGCTGTCTTGATGATGACAGCTTTGTAATAGAGCTTGAAGTCCGGAATTGTGATGCCACCAACGTTGGCTTTCTTTTTCAATATCCCTTTGGCTATTCGAGGTCTTTTCTGGTTCCATATAAATTTTAGCATTATTTGTTCCATTTCTTTGAAAAAGATGGATGGTACTTTGATAGGAATTGCATTAAATGTGTAGATTGCTTTAGGTAGCATAGACATTTTCACAATATTTATTCTTCCAATCCAGGAGCATGGAACATTTTTCCATTTCTTTGTGTCTTCCTCAATTTCTTTCATGAGTACTTTATAGTTTTCTGAGTATAGATTCTGTGTCTCTTTGGTTAGGTTTATTCCTAGGTATCTTATGGTTTTGGATGCAATTGTAAATGGGATTGACTCCTTAATATCTCTTTCTTCTGTCTTGCTGTTGGTGTAGAGAAATGCAACTGATTTCTGTGCATTGATTTTATATCCTGACACTTTACTGAATTCCTGTATAAGTTCTAGCAGTTTTGGAGTGGAGTCTTTTGGGTTTTCCACATATAGTATCATATCATCTGCGAAGAGTGATAATTTGACTTCTTCTTTGCCGATTTGGATGCCTTTAATTTCCTTTTGTTGTCTGATTGCTGAGGCTAGGACCTCTAGTACTATGTTGAATAGTAGTGGTGATAATGGACATCCCTGCCGTGTTCCTGACCTTAGTGGAAAAGCTTTCAGTTTTTCTCCATTGAGAATGATATTTGCGGTGGGTTTTTCATAGATGGCTTTGATGATATTGAGGTATGTGCCCTCTATCCCTACACTTTGAAGAGTTTTGATCAGGAAGGGATGCTGTACTTTGTCAAATGCTTTTTCAGCATCTATTGAAAGTATCATATGGTTCTTGTTCTTTCTTTTATTGATGTGTTGTATCACATTGACTGATTTGCGGATGTTGAACCAACCTTGCAGCCCTGGAATAAATCCCACTTGGTCATGGTGAATAATCTTTTTAATGTACTGTTGAATCCTATTGGCTAGTATTTTGTTGAGTATTTTCGCATCTGTGTTCATCAAGGATATCGGTCTATAGCTCTCTTTTTTGGTGGGATCCTTGTCTGGTTTTGGGATCAAGGTGATGCTGGCCTCATAAAATGAGTTTGGAAGTTTTCCTTCCATTTCTATTTTTTGGAACAGTTTCAGGAGAATAGGAATTAGTTCTTCTTTAAATGTTTGGTAGAATTCCCCCGGGAAGCCATCTGGCCCTGGGCTTTTGTTTGTTTGGAGATTTTTAATGACTGTTTCAATCTCCTTACTGGTTATGGGTCTGTTCAGGCTTTCTATTTCTTCCTGGTTCAGTTGTGGTAGTTTATATGTTTCTAGGAATGCATCCATTTCTTCCAGATTGTCAAATTTATTGGCGTAGAGTTGCTCATAATATGTTCTTATAATAGTTTGTATTTCTTTGGTGTTAGTTGTGATCTCTCCTCTTTCATTCATGATTTTATTTATTTGGGTCCTTTCTCTTTTCTTTTTGATAAGTCGGGCCAGGGGTTTATCAATTTTATTAATTCTTTCAAAGAACCAGCTCCTACTTTCGTTGATTTTTTCTATTGTTTTTTTGGTTTCTATTTCATTGATTTCTGCTCTGATCTTTATGATTTCTCTTCTCCTGCTGGGCTTAGGGTTTCTTTCTTGTTCTTTCTCCAGCTCCTTTAGGTGTAGGGTTAGGTTGTGTACCTGAGACCTTTCTTGTTTCTTGAGAAAGGCTTGTACCGCTATATATTTTCCTCTCAGGACTGCCTTTATTGTGTCCCACAGATTTTGAACTGTTGTATTTTCATTATCATTTGTTTCCATGATTTTTTTCAATTCTTCTTTAATTTCCCGGTTGACCCATTCATTCTTTAGAAGGATACTGTTTAGTCTCCATGTATTTGGGTTCTTTCCAAACTTCCTTTTGTGGTTGAGTTCTAGCTTTAGAGCATTGTGGTCTGAAAATATGCAGGGAATGATCCCAATCTTTTGATACCGGTTGAGTCCTGATTTAGGACCGAGGATGTGATCTATTCTGGAGAATGTTCCATGTGCACTAGAGAAGAATGTGTATTCTGTTGCTTTGGGATGAAATGTTCTGAATATATCTGTGATGTCCATCTGGTCCAGTGTGTCATTTAAGGCCTTTATTTCCTTGCTGATCTTTTGCTTGGATGACCTGTCCATTTCAGTGAGGGGAGTGTTAAAGTCCCCTACTATTATTGTATTGTTGTTGATGTGTTTCTTTGATTTTGTTATTAATTGGTTTATATAGTTGGCTGCTCCCACGTTGGGGGCATAGATATTTAAAATTGTTAAATCTTCTTGTTGGACAGACCCTTTGAGTATGATATAGTGTCCTTCCTCATCTCTTATTATAGTCTTTGGCTTAAAATCTAATTGATCTGATATAAGGATTGCCACTCCTGCTTTCTTCTGATGTCCATTAGCATGGTAAATTCTTTTCCACCCCCTCACTTTAAATCTGGAGGTGTCTTCGGGCTTAAAATGAGTTTCTTGGAGGCAACATATAGATGGGTTTTGTTTTTTTATCCATTCTGATACCCTGTGTCTTTTGACAGGGGCATTTAGCCCATTCACATTCAGGGTAACTATTGAGAGATATGAATTTAGTGCCATTGTATTGCCTGTAAGGTGACTGTTATTGTATATGGTCTCTGTTCCTTTCTGATCTACCACTTGTAGGCTCTCTCTTTGCTTAGAGGACCCCTTTCAATATTTCCTGTAGAGCTGGTTTGGTATTTGCAAATTCTTTCAGTTGCTGTTTGTCCTGGAAGCTTTTAATCTCTCCTTCTATTTT
This sequence comes from Mustela nivalis, assembly GCF_964662115.1. NCBI lineage: Eukaryota > Metazoa > Chordata > Mammalia > Carnivora > Mustelidae > Mustela > Mustela nivalis. The sequence goes on from NC_139035.1 coordinate 16,333,698, forward strand.
CAATGATAGCCTAGCTGGATATAGTATTCTGGGCTGCATGTTTTTCTCGTTTAGTGCTCTAAAAATATCATGCCAGCTCTTTCTGGCCTGCCAGGTCTCTGTGGATAGGTCAGCTGCCAATCTAATATTTTTACCATTGTATGTTACAGACTTCTTTTCCCGGGCTGCTTTCAGGATTTTCTCTTTGTCACTGAGACTTGTAAATTTTACTATTAGGTGACGGGGTGTGGGCCTATTCTTATTGATGTTGAGGGGCGTTCTCTGAACCTCCTGAATTTTGATGCTCATTCCCTTTGCCATATTGGGGAAATTCTCCCCAATAATTCTCTCCAGTATACCTTCTGCTCCCCTCTCTCTTTCTTCTTCTTCTGGAATCCCAATTATTCTAATGTTGTTTCGTCTTATGGTGTCACTTAATTCTCGAATTCTCCCCTCGTGGTCCAGTAGCTGTTTGTCCCTCTTTTGCTCAGCTTCTTTATTCTCTGTCATTTGGTCTTCTATATCACTAATTCTTTCTTCTGCCTCATTTATCCTAGCAGTTAGAGCCTCCATTTTTGATTGCACCTCATTAATAGCTTTTTTGATTTCAACTTGGTTAGATTTTAGTTCTTTTATTTCTCCAGAAAGGGCTTTTATATCTCTCGAGAGAGTTTCTCTAATATCTTCCATGCCTTTTTCGAGCCCGGCTAGAACCTTGAGAATTGTCATTCTGAACTCTAGATCTGACATATTACCGATGTCTGTATTGATTAGGTCCCTAGCCTTCGGTACTGCCTCTTGTTCTTTTTTTTGCGTTGAATTTTTACGTCTTGTCATTTTGGCCAGATAAGAGTAAATGAAGGGGCAAGTAAAATACTAAAAGGGTGGCAACAACCCCAGAAAAATATGCTTTAACTAAATTAGAAGAGATCCAAAATTGTGAGTGGGGAGAAAGGGGATAAAAAGAGGTTCAAAAAGAAAGAAAGAAAAAAAAAAAAAGAAAAGAAAAAAAATTTTTTTAAAAAAAGAATACACCTGAGAAAAATGTAAAAAAGAAAAAATATATATATTAGATAAACTAGTAAAAAATCGTTAAAAAAGAAAAAGGTAACAGTTAAAAAAAAAAAAAAAATTTTACCCGAAGGCGAGAAGAAAAAGAAAAAAAAAAAAAAATGAAAAAGAAAAAATTAAATTAACTGCAAGACTAAAAAAAAATCACAGGAAAAAAGCCATGAGTTCCGTGCTTGGCTTTCTCCTCCTCTGGAATTCTGCTGCTCTCCTTGGTATTGAAACCGCACTCCTTGGTAGGTGAACTTGGTCTCGGCTGGATTTCTTGTTGATCTTCTGGGGGAGGGGCCTGTTGTAGTGATTCTCAAGTGTCTTTGCCCCAGGCGGAATTACACCGCCCTTACCCGGGGCCGGGGTGAGTAATCCGCTCGGGTTTGCTTTCAGGAGCTTTTGTTCCCTGAGCGCTTTCCGTAGAGTTCCAGAGGACGGGAATACAAATGGTGGCCTCCTGGTCTCCGGCCCGGAGGAGCCGAGAGCCCAGGGCCCCACTCCTCCGTGCGCCCTCAGAGAACAGCGCCCAGTTATTCCCGTCTGCCTGACCTCCGGCCGCGCTCCGAGCTCACCGAGCCTGCGATCGGTTCAAGGTAACACCGAGCTGCGAGCTTACTGTCGGCTCTGTCTCTGCAGCCGGCTTTCCCGTTCCAATACCCGCAAGCTCTGCGACACTCAGACACCCCCGATCCTTCTGTGACCCTGCGGGACCTGAGGCCACGCTGACCCCGCGTGGGCTTCGCCCCGGTTTAGCCTCTGGAGCGATGTCCCTCAGCGGAACAGACTTTTAAAAGTCCTGATTTTGTGCGCGGTTGCTCCGCCGCTTGCCGGGAGCCGGCCCCTCCCCCCGGGGTCTATCTTCCCGTCGCTTTGGATTCACTTCTCCGCCGGTCCTACCTTTCAGAAAGCGGTTGTTTTTCTGTTTCCAGAATTGCTGTTCTTCTTCTCTTCGGTCTGCCGATGGATTTTCAGGTGTTTGCAATCTTTAGATAAGCTATCTAGCTGATCTCCGGCTAGCTGAAGCAGTCTCAGCTTGCTACTTCTCCGCCATCTTGACTCCTCCTATCGAAAACTTCTCTTATTAAATGAAACTAACAAGCCCTAGTTTTGCTCTCCAATGATTTTAGTGGCTAGGTTGTCTTCATTTCCCATTACTCCCTAATCAAGTCAACTTCTCAGCCAAACTGAACCACCGACTTTTTTCTAAATGGTCCTGCTCCTTGTTGAATTTTTGTCCCCTGCCCCAAAAGATATGTTGGGGTCCTAGCCCCCAGTATCTCAGAATGTAACCCAATTTAGAATTGGGGTCATGGCAGATATCATTGGTTAAGATGGGGTCATACTGGAGTAGGGCCGACCCTTACTCGGATATGACTGGTGTCCTTGTAAGATAGTCACATGGACAGAGACACACAAATAGAATGTGGTGTGACAACGAAGGAAGGCAGAGAACTGGAGAGATGGGAGGGCTCCCCCCAGGAATGCTGAATACGGCCTGCAAGCCAGCGCAAGCTGGAAGAGGCAAGGAAGATCCTCCCTTACAGGTTTCAGAAAGAGAGCAGGGCCCTACTAAGTAGACCCTGGACTTATAACCTCCAGGGCTGAGGCCATACATTTCTGTTGTTTTCAGTCCCCCAGTCTGTGGCACTTTGTTACAGCAGTCCTAGGACACAAAGGTGCTCCTCATGCCCAAATGTTTTATCTCTTCCATCTCATCTTCACCACGTGGTCCATCTCAAGACCTTCCTCAATACCTCTTCTTGGGTAAAATCTTGAAATTATCTCCAAAATATGAGATGGGCCGGCTCCTCTCACCTCCTGGAACAGCTGTGCCTATTGTGGAGTTGACGGTGAGGAACGACCAGAAGATTCTAAAGAGATAGTTCTGAGAGTATCAAGGTGAGGAGAAGTACAATGGGTGAAACAAAAGAGTACATTCAGGGGAAAGGATACTGGTCGTGGAGACCTGGGAGGAAAATGGCGGGGGTGGGGGAGGGGCAGGAATACAGAAAGCTTGTACACACAACATTTTGAAAGCAGCGTGAAGGCCCCAGGAAAGGTGTCACTGTCTAGGTGCACAGACACCACTCCAGGTTCCCTGGCAAAGAGGCTTCCTCCTCACTAATGATGCTTTGCTGACAAAACTGCTTGCAATTGAAATAAATACTGTGCAGAACCATCTGTGGCCCAGGAGCTCCCCTCGACTCAGACAAGATCGGAGAAGCAGTTTGGGAAGGGTTGCGCCACAAAGAATGAGATCGTGAGGTAAGGACTTGGAGTTATAGATAAAGGGCAAACCCATTTTGAATGCATTTTGATAAAAAACAAAAAAGAAGGAAGGGAGGAAGGAAGGAAGACGCGGGATGGGAGGGAAGGGGGGGTCCTTCTGGATATGCTTGTTATTTCCCTCATGGCCTTTTGGTCAAGTCAATTAGATAATAAATTATGAATAATCATCTCTACTGGCATTAAAAAACACTCACAGTGAGAAATGAGGGACGCTCTGGTGACCCACGTCCATTTGCTTGGGGTCAGCACAACTGCCACAGCCTGTTGCGTAAATCGTTCTCCCTATTCCTGTTGTCACCTCCTGGGCTTGGCTGCAGGAGGGAGTAACTGTCACAGAGAGTCTAGTGTGGTGCTTATCACTGGCATTTCAGTCATCTTTGTTGAAAAAACAACAAAGTAACAATCATTTTCAGTGAAAATGAATTAAAGAGACAAAACAGATAGACACACTGGGACCGACGGGGAGGGGAGAGAAGAGGCTACTTTAGGGAGGGAAGAAGCTAGAAGCAAGGTATGGGGTGAGCCCACCAGCTGTGGGGTGGGAGTTGGGGGGAGGCCAGGGGACAGGTGCACTTCCCCATCAGGCAGAACCAGCCAATTAGGCCTCCAAAATATTCCGGCAGGAGAAGCCTATGACAGTTCAAAAAAGCGTTTTTAATAGTCCTCTAATTTGTCAGAGTTTATACTTATTTAATGGTTTATAATTCTAACATAGTTTATAAATTTTTCCACGGCTTAGAGTTTTCAAGGCTTTCGTGAAGCTGTAGGTTTTTGAGGTAGAGGAATGCTGCACGGCCTCAGTCTGGGGCCAAGGAAGCTGGTAGAAAGTGTGTGTGGCCGCTGATAGGAAAGCTAAGAATAACAAATGAGTAGCAGAGGGAGCAAAAGGGGGGCTGGATGGTCTGGAGAAATTCTGGAAACTTACCGCAGAGGCTTGCAAAGGGCCGTCCACCACTTGTGTGGGTGAATAGGGTTTATTTAAAGAGATAGGAAATGATGGATGGCGGTGGTTCGGCTCTTGCCCCCGACAGGGCTGCTTACGTCAGGATGACGTCATGGGCAACGTAGGGAGGTTCCAGAGTAGTGGGAGAAGGAGTAAGAGCCTAAGAATAGCAAGAACCTGGCTCCTGCCTGAATGGAAGAGTGAGCGCCACTGGCTGTCCAAGGCGAAGGACACGTGTGCGTGCGTGCGTGCGTGTGTGTGTGTGTAAGGGCACTCACTGCCCCAGAGGCAGGTGGTGGTGAGGGCTGTGGCCGCCCAGGGCTGGTGCATGGTCTAAGGGGCCCCCCCACAATTATTTCACAATTATTCACTGGCGGGTGCGGGAGCAGCCCATCAGGGAGCTCGTCACTGCAGCCAGGGGCCCCAGAAATCCACCCCCATTTGGAGCCAAATCATTTCTCTGCTGTGACTGATACGCCTCCTGTCTCTCCCTGAGGCCGGTGACCTGGGGAAACCTTCCTGTCACACAGAGCAGAAGAATGAGTGCCTGGAGTCACAAAGGACACTTAGAGATGCTGGCTTTGTAAACTCGGTGCGTACAGATCAATTAGAAGGTGCGAGAGTGACTCCAGGTGAGTCAGCTTGACCGACTTAATCAGCACGTGATAAACAGCTGCTGGGCAGAGGGCCCAAGGAAGCCTTCCTATCAACTCTTGGCTCTAGGTTGGTTACCTCAATAGCCAGAGGTATTTCCCGATTCCTTCTAGTGACAGTTATGGGCATGTTAGCATAACCTGGATGTGACTAAGCCCACTTCCCTTCGGAGCAGGCCGGCCGCTCTTGCGTTTGACACTCAGTGTGGACTGATTGCGCTCCTTCCAGCACCCACCTCCTCTGGCTCTGAAACCCGGCTGCTTGCTCCGTCCTCGACGCTCTCCACCTTCCCGCTGGAGGTATCCACAGCACAGACATGACCTGTCTCCTTTCTGTTGCTAAACACCATTAACACAAAGCAGTTGCACATAACAGAGTTTCCCGAAGATGTTGTGGCTAATGAGGACAGACAGAGCTATTAGATTCCGGAGCAGGAAATCATTTCAAAGTCCACATTAGACATCAGTGTTCCTAGAATCGCCTCAGCCATTCCCTCCACGAGGGATTTCTCTCCCTGTCCCTCCTTGGCACGCTCAGCATGCCCCAAAGCTGGAGTTGCTTAAAAAGAGATCAAGAGGGGCACCTGGTGGCTCATTTGGTTGAGCATCTGCCTTCGGCTCAGGTCATGATCTCGGGGTCCTGGGATTGCCCGGGTGTCTCCCTGCTCAGTGGGGAGTCTGCTTCTCCCTCTCCCTTTTCCCCTTCCCTTGCTTGTGTGCGTGTGCTCTCGCTCTGTCTCGTTCATTCTCTCTTGAATAAATAAATTTTTTTTTTAAAAAGAGATCAAGAAATAACCCGCCCTTCTGTTCCATCCTTTATATAGATGGAACTACCATTTATTAAATGCCAGGGACTTCACTGACAGCTTATATTATCTCATTTAATCCTCTCAACAACGCTGTGGTAGACATACTTACTCTACAGATGAAGAAACTGAAACTCAGAACCGATAACTTGGCCAGGGGCACAACATGGCCAAGATCTGAACACAGCCCCGTCTACCCCAAGCCCACACTCTTCACTGTTACACCTGCGGCCTCCTGGCATATCCTTGTGTCAGCAGAATTCAGGTTATTACTCACCCCTTAACTCAGTTAAGCTTTCTGTAGAGTCAGTTAAAAATGTCCCTAACATTTGTTTCATGTAATGAAATCCTTTCCCCCAAGAGCTCTCTCTCAAACACAACGCTCCCTCCGCTGAGAGGAATTTCATACCCACTCTGATCTCCACGCCACTGAGCTGTTCCTCCTCCCTGGCTCGCCCAGATAACTTTCTGCTGTCTCGGCTCCCCTCCTCCCAATGTCTCTGCTTTGTCAGCTCTTCTCCAGAAAAACCTCATTTAACACCAGGAACAAGGATCCATTTGCCCCACTTCCTTCTTGCAACATGTGAATCCGGCCCCACGGAAAGGGCAACAAGAGGATCTTTAACTCTTACACAGAATCTCTCAGCTTTTTTCCCCTGGTGGCCGTGGGAAAGAAGGAGGCACTTTCCCTAACCTGAAGCTCTATTTTCTTCCTCTTATCTCCTGGGCCTTCTTGGAGCTGAGCTTGGCGCTCATTAAGCCAGGACCCTCAGCTACCCCTGAATCTTCATAATTCCCAATGATGTCCTTGCCACAGGTTGGGATAACAGCCACAGAGAAGAGAGAGAGAGAGAGAGGGAGAGACATAGCACACACAGGGAAGTTCTCCTGTAAACACTGTGCACCCCGCCCCTGACCTTGCTCTGCAAGACTGTAACAACAGGAGCCCACAGTCCAGAAGAGACCTTAAACCAGGGAATGGGGAGAAACAACAGCTCTGCCGCCCAAACTCATATACAGTCCTTCCCCAAGCACTCATGGGATTCATGAACCAACCAAAAGACGACTTTGAGGACCTATTTGGTATGAGGCGTGCCCGCAGGGAAATGTGTCTCCAAGAAAAGAAAGGAAGCATACACCTCGCTGATGGAATTTACAGCCTATTTCCAGAGCTAGGAACTTAAAGAGAATCATCCCCATCAGAGAAGATGTGCTGCGTCTGTGTCGTGCAGACAGCCAGGGCTGCAGGAGCTCTGAGGAGGCAGAGAGCACGACCTACCCGGGCATGGCAGACAGGAGGCGAGGCTGGAGATGAGGCCCACGGGCACTTAGCCCCCCCTTGGCAGGCCGGGAGGGGCAAGGGCATTGCGAGAAGGACATGAGCAAAGGTGCGGGGGCTGGGATGCGCATGATGTGTTCAAGGGACAGTGAGTCATCCCCTCGGCTTTCTTTACAGCTGCCACATAATAGTGGGCACATAACAGGTTATTATTTCATTTTCTTTTCTTTAAGAAAAGAACTGCAAAAAGAAAGTGAGACCCAAATTCTCAAGATAGAAAACATGCCCGTGATGCCAGTGCCGGGCGACCCTGAGGAGGTGAGAATTCCTGAGCCCCAAAGGAACCAGAACCCTGACAAAATTCTCACCCCTGTTTGCTGGAAACTCCATTTATTTAAGGCTGCGGTGCAGGAGTCTGTTCTTTGGAAATCCTGAAAATAACCTGGTCGGACTTACTAAGCACAGTGTCAGCAGTTAGGCTGGCTGTCAGAATTGATCACCAACTTTCCTGCTGTTTTAAAACCCTCTAAAGCTATTTGGAGCCAGGAATGTCTCTGATGAAACTAATCCTGGTAACATTACCTACACGAATGTCTTTGTGATGTTACATCAGTAGTGGCTGTGGGGGCGGGGGTGGTGGTGTTTTAAGGTGCATTTCCTGAGGATTAGAATGCTCTTTGGGATGAGTGTTGGAATTTCCGGGTGTGTATGAAGCGTGGTGGGCCAGTCCCCCACCAAGACATAAGCAGGAAGATGTTTTGCTTTTCTGGTATTTTCTGTTGAAGATGTTTTTGTTTTTCCAGTGTTTTCTACTGGAGAATATCAGCTGCTTCTAACTTGAAACTTATGGGAAGTTCTCCTTTATGTATCATCCTTTACAAAAATAGTGTGTAACCCACCTGCCTTTCCGAAACGGTTACTATACATTTCCAGTGTATTTAAAAGGGAAATTAATTGTCACTTCATGATTTGAGCAAAACAAATATTACCAGAGGCCCGAAGGAACAACCACTTGAGACATTGTGTTCTCTTAGTCATAGGCACATACTAGGAAAAATTCAACTAAGCCTCACCCGGGGGTATTAAAATAGCCCTTTTCCCAGCTCAGAATCACATTTCAAAGGGTGCCTAGGTGCAAAGCTAAGCCAAGTATAACCTAGCCAAGATAGTGCCAAGAGTAATGCGTTGTTTTTCATTTTGTTTTAAACAACAGAAGGCAACAGCACAGAGCTGGGAACAGGGAGCCACCCTGAGCCCCAGGGAGCTGGGTGACCTTGAACAAGTCACCTAACCTGTCTGGGTATCTGCATTCAGAAAATGAGGGAGACTGCCCACTGTGCCATAACATGTATTGACCAAAATGAGAAGATATGAGCAAAAGCATTTTGTAAATGGCAGGGTTTTCCTACAACACTGAAAGGAATCAGAGAGGTGGCTATTTGGGGAAAATGAGATATGTGCAAAGCTTCTTTTCAAAAATGATTTAGTATCTTCCATCTCAGGCGGTTTAAATGTAGCAATTACAGATTCATTAATTAATACCCTAAGAAAATACTGTTATACTATCACTCTGTCTTCTAAATGAACCATTTCTTTTTTTTTTTCACTGTCATTTGTAATTTTCTTCTATTACCTGGAGGATAATGGAGTGCGATTTCTCTAAGTGTCTTCGGTCCAGAGACAAAAGGCTTTTTCCGCTATTCTCAAGTACACCAGGTGAACCGTGATTTATTTGACAATATAATACATTTTTTTCAAATAAAGTAAGGAAATGGAGGGTGTTCCAGCAAGTCATATGGAGGGAGGTGTTGAGGGGAAAGTGTAAAAGAGGGAAGGGAAGAGATATTGAAGGGACGTATCAGGATATCTCCAGCATTGAAATTCGTTCAACAAGACGACTCCTGAGTGAAGGGAGCAAGTCCCCATCTGCCTGTCAAGGTGTCTGGGCCTCAGCCGGCCCCTCCTGGCTTCCCCACTGCTCTGTTCCTTTCTGAAAGCTGATCAGCAAGTATGTGGCAGAGCACTTTTCTAAGAGCGCCGTGATCTGTTTAAGGAAAGAGAGAACCCGTGCAGCCAAAGTCACACACCAATTCCCCAAAGCCTGATTTTGCTGCCTGAAGCCTGATCACTGTCCCCACCTGGATCTTATTCCCAAAGAGCTTAACTGCTCCCTCCCTTTTATTTGAGGCAAAATGATTAGGGGACGTGATCCTCATACACTGGCAAAGGTCCCACCCTTACTAACGGTGCATCTTTCCTCAGAGATTTTCTACTATCACTTAACGTGGTGTCTGTCCAGTCGGGGGGGGGGGGCAGTGATCGGCTTGAAGCCGGTGGCCCGGGCATGGAAGGATTCCCCTCGGGCAGAACAAAGGACACTGAGAGGGAGCAGCAGGCTGGACAGCAGAGAGGCTGTCCACGGCCAGACAGGGGGTGGAGGCTGTTTTTAGAGGAGGAAGGTGAGGGGTCAGTTGGGCATCTTGCCTTCAGCTCAGGTCATGATCCCTGGGTCCTGGTCCTGAGATCAAGCCCTGCATCGGGCTCCCTGATCAATGGGGAGCCTGCTTCTCTCTCTCCCTCTACCCCCCAACTCGTCTCTTGCTCTCTCTTGCTCTCTCTCTCTCTCTTTCAAATAAAAAATAAACTCTTAAAAAAAAATAGAGAGGGGAAGTAAGGAAGTATGGTAATATATGGAATTTCCTTTTTTCAGTATCTGGGCCTGGTCATAAGTATTGGTTAGTTAGGGCCTATGGGTATTTTGGGATGGGTCACCTCATGGGCGTGTCGTTGTCTAAAAGAGGCCTCTACACTGAACAGTTGCCTTGAACTGCCTGCAGGAAACGTAGTTTCAAGGAGGCCTCCCCACCACCTCTGGGAGCCCTCAGTGCCTCCTCACAAAGGGGTGGGGACCCATTCCCTGCTGTCCTAATGGGCCTGGGTACTGTAATCCCAGGAATTCCCTCCCCACCCTGTTTTGTGAAGGAAATGCTATGTGGCAAGGGAGACCCAGGAAGGCAGTGTTTTACCCCAGCGCCACCTTCTCTACCCATCATCCTCCCGCATCTCCGGCCACTGGGGTCTCCTGTGCACCACACGTCCCCAGTCCTGGCTCTTCGTCACCACTAGTGACCACGGAGATAGCTGAGATGGATTCTTTCTATCAAGAAGTGGGTGGTGGGGGGTGCCCGAGTGGCTCAGCGGGTTAAGCCTCTGCCTTTGGCTCAGGTCATGATCTTAGGGTCCTGGAATCGAGCCCCTGCATCGGACTCAAAGTACTGTCTATAAACCAGCAACATGGGTATCAGCTGGGGGTTTACCAGAAATGCAGAATCTCAGGTCCTACCCCAGACCTACTGAATCTGCATTTTAACAAGGTCCCCAGGTGATTTGTCTGCACATTAACATCTAAAAAGGAGATTGTTCAACCAATCTCTGGGTCAAGTGGAAACTTCTCAGCTTGAGGTACTCTCAACTTGAATACCCTCCTGCCATAGGGTACTACCTGCGAGGTTGTGGGGGTGGGGAGGCTTTTCAAATGGGCTCCCTAGGGGTTGTGTGGCCAACTTGAGAGTTGTTCCCTGGAGCCCAGAGCATAAAGAAATTCTCCGAGGGTGCCTGGGTGGCTCAGTGGGTTAAGCCTCTGCCTTCTGCTCTGGTCATGATCTCCGGGCTCTCTGCTCATCAGGAAGCCTGCTTCCCCCTCTCTGCCTGCCTCTCTGCCTACTTGTGATCTCTCTTTCTCTCTGTGTCAAATAAATAAATGAAATCTTAAAAAAAAAAAAAAAGAAGAAGAAGTAGAGAAGGAAGTTCTTATGTGACTGGGATTTTGTCTAACAGTGAGATGTGAGTGAGATTATGACCCATTCCTGCATCTCGCTAATGTCAGCGGTCCCGGCATGTGACAAGCCAGCCTCCCTTAAAGCTCGCAGGGGAGGAAGGAGCTCATTGATGGTGCTTATTGAAAGTTCAAAGGTTGCTTCCTATAAATATAACCTGAGCACGCTGACTGACTGCCTCTTCCAAAATTAGTTTCTTAAACAAGTTAATTAATTCCTCTGCTTCCCAGGTCATCTGACCAAGACCACAATGGAAGGAACATGGGAAAATCTTACTGAGAAGAAAGCTTTTATGGTCAGATAAAATAAAAATATTAGTTCACTGATGTATTTAAGGTTTTAAACCTTTATTTTTTTATTTTTTATTTTTTTTTTAAGGTTTTAAACCTTTACACAGGCAATGTCTTTGACATTCCAGTTCCAATTCCTTGACTAGGCATTGTAATATCATGTCTCAAATAGCAAAGATGAAAAAATTTCTACTGTAGTTCCTATTTACCGAGTGCTTACTCTGTGTCCGGCAGTGTGTTAAGAAACTTAAATGTATGGTTGCATTTAGTTCTCACATCTACCTTCTGAGATAGAAATTATTATTATTCCGGGGCACCTGGGTGGCTCAGTGGGTTAAAGCCTCTGCCTTCAGCTCAGGTCATGATCTCAGGGTCCTGGGATCGAGCCCCGTATCGGGCTCTCTGCTCGGAGGGGAGCCTGCTTCCTTCTCTCTCTCTCTGCCTGCCTCTCTTCCTGTTTGTGATCTCTGTCCAATAAATAAATAAAATCTTTTAAAAAATTATTATTATTTCCAGTTTACAGATGAAGAAACTGAGACTGATTGAAAGAATAAGAGGCTACCTGGCTAGTTGGTGGAGGGACCAACATTTGAATCCTGCCAAGGTGGCTTCAAAACCTATACTCTTTATACCTAGAAATACATTCTTACTTTCTCCTTTGCAAGAACTGGGAAGGCCCATCCTGGAATTCATTATTTGGTAAAATTGGGTTTGCTGGGTAGAGAAGGCATATAGGTCTTGTTAAATAGAAGATTGTGGAATCTGATATGAATTACTTGGGATGTCGCTCTCAGGACTATTGCCCAAGCTCAGCAGCGAGTGCCAGAGCTGGAGGTTCAGCCCAAGAGCTTGCCCCAGAGATTTCACACTTCTGCCAGTCACTGCAGGATGCCTCTCAGGGTGTCTGTCTTAGTCCTCATTCCTTGAGAGCATCAGGAGGGAAGAGGAGATGTTTTCCACTGTGATTCAGTCTGGTCCCCTGGTATCTCCATCACCAACTGGCAAATATCCTTCTCAAGCTGAAGCTTGCCCAGGGCCCCCCATGAATCTCACACCACTTCTAAGTGTTCAGAATGCTTATGTACCCACTTTTCCGCTCCCCCAAGTTCCAATCTTCTTCCCATCATTTATGTCACTTTACTGTTACAAATCCAGTCCACGTCCAAGAAGCTCAGAAACTGTACTATCTGGTGAGGCAGGGAAATTTGTTCTTGAGGATAAGGGTCAAGGTAAGAAAATAAAGATGTATAAAATCAGAAGCTAAAACACACACACACACACACACACACACACACACACATATTTCCAAAGGAGGAAGTCCTAATGGTTTTCTGAATGCACAAATAATAGCTTGTGAGAAGCTTTTAAAGAGCTTTCCTGCTAACTCAAAAGGCCCAAGGTTGAGTTCTTTTTTTTTTTTTTTTTTTTGAGGTTTCTTAATGGAATCTAAACACTTCATTGTGTTCACCAGAGCAGCGAATTGAATGTAAAGTGGCCGCAGACCCTAAAAAGGAGGACTGTGACTTGGAGTTTGCATGAAATACATTCTTTTTTTTCTTTTCTTCTTCTTCTTTTAATTTATGGTATTTATATGCTCCTATGAGAGATGAGGCTGACTTCTAGGACTGTTTTCCTTTTTCACCAGCGGTCCCACTGGAAGGGTCCGCCCCTTCCAACCGCCTCCCCTCACGCCCAAGTAACCACGTGGGGGCGCTCTAACGCCTCCTTCCCTTCCCATGGCCATTGTCCGCCCCCCACTCCCACCCCCACAGCCTTCTCTCCACAGGGTTGACCCTATTTCTGGGGCCTCTTCTAACATAACGGTCATCACCAACCTCACTAGTTTCTTAAAAAGAAACAAAGGGCCATATTCTTAATATATTGAAAAATAGCACATTATGTGGTTTTTCAAGGAGCATTTAGGAGGACTAGACTTCAAAAGAATCTCCTCAGATAATCAGGGCAGATATTATCTGTTCCTTTAGAACAGGCACGTTGGCTTTGCGGAGCTGGACTCCGTGTTAAACCTTGAGTGGTTCTGAAGCCTCAGGTTCTCCTTGGCCAGGGCTCCTTCCTGCAATCCTTCTGACCTGAGATCCAGCCTTATTTTGAAGGAAGATCATCTTTTCATGAAGACATCAAAACAATAAACAGCAATAAGAATAATACAATAGAAAACGAAAATCATAGAATCACATTTCCAGTATTGTAAGATGATTTCAATCTCAAGAAGGAAAAAAACAAATCTCAATCCCTTTTCAAAGTTGAATATAAATCCATTTAAACACGGAATAGACAGCTTGCCCAGATCCTTTCCCCACCCTTCCAGGCACACTAGTCAATTTAATTAATGGGCAAACAGCCCGATGGTGGATTTTTCTGAGAGTAGCGTGAACGATCCATCCTTGAACGGAGCTTGTTGGCACACCACTCTGGCCGCGTGACAGGAACAGAACAGAGTCGTATGGTTTCCTGGAAAGTAATTGCTTGGCAGGGCTCTAGCCTGGGCGGGTCCACATAGAAAAGTGCTCAGGTGGCCCTCTCTGGTGCCAGGGCCATGGTGGATGGCAGAGGGTGGGCGTTGACTGTGTGTGTGATGGTGCGAGGTCCAGAGGGGGTGGGGGAGGGGAAGACAGAGCAAGGCAATAGAGAGAAACCCAAAGAACCAGGCTGTAAGTCATCCTTGCCTCTCTGTTCCTGTAATCCGTTCATTTAGCCATCCCACGTATACTCAGTATCTACCACTTGCTCAGCACTGAGTGAAGAGTTTTGCAGAAGGAGCATAAGAGCCCAACTTAGGTGCGCCTGGGTGGTTCAGGTCATGATCCTAGAGTCCTGGGATCGAGCCCCACATCGGGCTCCCTGCTCAGCTGGAAGCCTGCTTCTCCCTCTCCCACTTTCCCTGCTTGTGTTCCCTCTCCGGCTGTGTCTCTCTCTGTCAAATAAATAAATAAAATCTTAAAAAAAAAAAAAAAAAGATTCTGAGATTCAACAAACTTAAAAAAAAAAGACCAATTTTAAAGGATATTAAAAAAAAAAAAAATCCATGCCTTTGATAAACTCTCTGTTCAGATGCGGAAATAGCTTTTCAAGAAGTTATGTAATGAATATATTGAGTTCCTACTCTGTGCAGTAGGGGTATCTGACAGGCTTCAAGGCTCCAAATTGAAATATTGATACATTCCTATGTAAAGAACCAGCTTTTAGAGCCCATTTTATTGACATGGTCTATGTTATACAGAAATGAGGAACAAGACTGCTTTTAGAATTACCCCACGATTGTGACCATGTTAAAATTTGAATCAGCTAGAAAACATTTTGCAGAATTTGCTGGAAGCCTTTCTGGGACTTTTTTTTTTTAATTTATTTATTTTCAGAAAAACAGTATTCATTATTTTTTCACCACACCCAGTGCTCCATGCAATCCGTGCCCTCTATAATACCCACCACCTGGTACCCCAACCTCCCATCCCCCCTTTCCGGGACTTTTTTTAAAGGAGCTGGCAGAAGGGGCACACTCACATCTCAGACTTTAGGCCAATAAGGCATCCGCCCTGTTCCCAGAACCAGCACTTGCTCGGAGAGGCCCTCCTCCACCTGCATTTCCATGTCTTTACAAATAAGAGCCTTAACCACAGTCGGCCTGGTGTGACCTGCTTCACAGAAACGATCTCAGCACTGTAGTTGTGGATTCCCTGGCCCTGTCCACCATCAGCGAATGGTAGGAGAAACCCTTCGTGCACATTTTAAAAGGTCTTGGGATCTCCCTTCTATATAAAAATGTCTTTTGGAGACCGAGGGCTTATGCCAGTGAGCTCACACTCCACACACACCAACAGTAGGACACCAGGAGCTGGGCAGGCCTTCAGGCCGTGTTTAACCTGTTCACCCCGTTCCTCTTGGTCCTCTGAGCTAGGAACTTGGGGTGCCGCACCAGTGCATGCTTCCCTGTTTTTTAGCCATCATTTTTCGCTAAAGGAGGAAAAGGCAAGTGTCTCCAGAATGCCTTGCTTGCTTCAAGGCAACACCAGCATTGCTGGCACCCACTGGCCTTACGGCTTGTCACCAAAGCCTCCACAAAGGGTGTCTGCCAAAGAAAGGTCTGCACAGAGCAAAACACACCTTGCTTTCACCCTGTCCCTAGCTTTGATTTGGGGCAAGACTTGGTTTTCATATTTGCAAACCAAAAGAGGAAGACCTATGATTTCGAAGGTCCTTTCCAGCTTAAATTTCCATGTAAAAGTCAAAGGGGGAGGAAATACGAGGCAGGAGTCATTAAGATTCTCTGCCCTGTAGCTGAACCAAGAGAATCTGTATTAATATTTACTTAAAAATGCTTTTTGTAGAATTTATTTTAATTTTTATCTAGAAGTTTATAAAATTTATTTAAAATCAACAGTTTAATTGACAATTAGTTCAGGGCAGCATAACTGTTAGGGGTTGGTATACACACAAGAGCCCTGAACTCTGAGTGGAAAGACCTGAGTTCCAAGCCAGCAAAGAGATACCGTGGTTTACCCAAGGGGAAAAAAATCGTGATTTGGGAGCTCAAATTCTAGGTCCATCACTTGCTAGCTGTGAAACTTTGTGCAAGTTACCTAAACTTTCAGAGTCTGTTACTTGATTAGTAAATGGGAATAAACAATATATCACCAGATTGTAGTTTAAGATATACGGACATAAAGTTTAAGGATTTTTTAAAGTAATCTTTACACCCAATGTGGAACTCAAACTCACAACCCCAACTGAGCCAGCCAGGCGCCCCCATAAAGCTTAAGATTTATTAAGCTCTTGGCATAGGGTAGAAACTCAGTAAATATTAGTATATGTAAATGGCTGTTCTAAGATCTCTTAGGGAAGGAAGACTAATATATTTTGTGTTCCAGCTTTGTGCCAGAAACATCCATGACTTCATCCTGTAATCCTGATGATGTGGTTCCTGTTGTCTGAATTTTAGCCTAAATTCACATTCCCCAGGTGTAATAGACATTCTATCTTTTTTTACCCAATCCAAAAAATAATTAGGAAGATTAAAATAATTCAATGTGAAAGAGATTTGCAAATTGTTGATATTTATATAAATGGGAATATCCTAGGTATTGATTTATTAGACACTCTATATAATAATGTTCAACCCCCCAACCTGCGTTTATTCAGATCCAATCATTTGGTCATTGATTCAGAACATGGTCTCTGTTCCCAGTGGCTTTATAACCAAGGACACCAAAAGAACACCCCAGGAACTAATGAGAATAGTCAGAAACAGCTGAGTTGCCACTGCAGGTGAAAGTCGTTAAAAGAGAATGATGTGACTTAAAAGATAATAAATTTAAGGTGAAGAGATTGAGAAAAGAAGGGACACTTTACATAAAGGAAATAGCATGAAAATAAGAAGCCTATGAAGAAATTAGGATCCTTGTCATTTATAGGAATATTAAGTATTAAATCATTAATGGAGCGAATACTTATTGAGCACCTATTATGTGCCAGGCACTATTCTAAGTGTTGGGGGGTACAGCAGCGAACAAATTAAAAGGTAACTCCCTTGAGGAGCTGATATTCTAGTGGGTAAGACAGAATAAGTAAAATAAGTGAATATATTATATAGAATGTTAACTGATGAGCATGACAGCAAAACCAGAGCAGAGCAGGGTGGGGGATCAAGAGTGACAGGGGTGAGGTTGTGGGTGGCAGTAGAAAATAGAGTGATCAGACTAGGGATCACAGAGAAGATAACACTTGAGCACAGGCTTGAAGGAGGTGGAGTAAGTCAAGGACTTTCCAGGGAAAGCTTCGGGCAGAAGGAACAGTTAATGGTTCTCAGAGCATGGTCCCCACCCAGGTCACAAATGTTAATAATATCTGGAAACTTACTAAAAACACACATTCGCAGGCCCCATCAGTAACTGGGGTGCGGCCAAGCAATCCACCCTCCAGGGACCCTGAGGTTCCCTAAAATTTGAGAGTCATTGAGCTGTATCATCAAGGTCCTGTGGGCTTGTGCTAACTTCTGCCAGTCTTGTGCAAGAGAGAGTGAGAGAAATAGGAGGTGACATCTGGAGACAGAACAGCACGGTGAGATGGGAGTCAGAACAGGAGAGATCCTGGGGCGCCTGGGTGGCTCAGTCGGTTAAACGCAGCTGCCTTTGGCTCAGGTCATGATTTCAGAGTTTTGGGATCGAGCCTCCCTGCTCAATGGGGAGTCTCCTTCTCCCTCTCCTTCAGCCTCTCCCCCCTTCTCCTGCTCTTTCTCTCTCTCAAATAAATGAAATCTAGAAAGAAAGAAAGGAAGGAAGAAAGAAAGAAAGAAAGAAAGAAAGAAAGAAAGAAAGAAAGAAAGAAAGAAAGAAAAAGAAAGAGAGAAAGAACAAGAGAGAGCCTGTGAAGTCTTGTTAGCCATTGTAAGGACTTGGGTTTTTACTCTGAGTGAAATCTGAAGACATTTCAGGACTGTGACTATCCATGACACGACGTGCTTTGAAAATATCATTCTGGCTGCTGTTAAGAATAGATTGTATAGAGGGTGCCTGGGTCGTTAAGTGGTTGTCTTCTGTTCCGAACATGATCCCAGGATCCTGGGATTGAGTCCTGCGTCACGCTCCCCACTACTTCTTCCTTTCCCTCTGGCTGCTGCTTCCTCTACTTGGGCTCTCTCTCTCTGTGTCAAATAAGTAAATAAAGTCTTTAAAAAAACAAAACAAAACAAAACAAAAAACAAAAAAGATTGTAGCCCCGGGTGGCTCAGCTGTTAAATGTCTACTTCAGCTCAGGTAATGATCCTGGGTCCTGGGATCGAGCCCTGCATTGGGCTCCCCATTCAGTGGGAGGCCTGCTTCTCCCTCTACCACTCCCCCTGCTTGTGTTCCCTCTCTCTCTTTCTCTCTCTCCCTCAAAAAAATAAATAAAACCTTAAAAAAATAGATGGTAGATGGGCAAATGTAGAAAATTGTTTTTCAGGAATGCAGGCAAAAAATAATAAATGGTGACTTGGATTAAGAAGGTAGTAGTAAAGATGGAGAGAAGAAGGGGAGTCTGAACACATTTTGAAGGCAGAGTCAAGGGATCTCCTGACAGAGTAGCTGTAGGAATGAAAGACAAAGAAAGATATTGAAGATGTTTTTGGCCTGAGCCACTGGAAAGTTGAGTTGCCATCAGTGAGATGGGGAAGGTGCAGGTCAAGCAGGTGTGTGATGAGAGGAAGGGAGGCGGGGCGGAAGAGGACATTCAGTTTGGGACATGTCTGCACTGTCCATTCAACCTCCACATGGAGATGTTGAGTGAGTAGTTGGCTGTATGAGCCTGTATTGAATTGAATCAACTAGTTGTCATGCTGAGTTGAGAACAAATGTCACCAATACCATCGAGAACTGATTCTGCTCCTTTCGGATCCAGAGTGATGTCAGCATTTTTAGACTTTTTACTACTTATTTCTTTATAGTCCACATATCCAAAAGAGATATTTTTTTTTCTCCACCAGCTAAAAGCTTTCCAGACTCAGTTCCAGAGACTTCCTCCACAGGAAGTTCCTGGGTTTGGAGAAATGGAGGCAGTGGGTTGCTTAGCTCTCTGGACTTTTGGTGAAAATCAATGGAATATCCTCATGCTAGATTTTGCCTTTTTATCTGAAGTCCTACCTATGTGGTAATTTAGAGAGGTTCTCCCCCCACAAGGGAAAAAAAAAATATATGGTAGCATTAGCTCAGGGTACATGACAAGAAGCTCCAATCATAGACTAGGAGAAAGTGTATGTTATAAAGGAGCCAAACATCTCACTATAATTAACTGTTTTATCAGCTGCTTTGAAAACATATCATTGAGAATTTCCAGAAGAAAAAGAGTTGGGTTTCCCAGCTGAGACTGTTTGGAACCTGGTCGCTGGGGTTTCCATAACTAAACTATCATTAAACATTTTCACCACTGAAGGGGGTCATTAGGTGTGCAAGCCCGTTTGATTTAAATTCCTATTTATTTTGGTTGTGGATCTCTATATAGATTTGTGTCCCTAAGGCCGAAAATAAGATATTGACATTCATGGGTCTTAAACATAAATATTTTCTCAAAGGTTCACATGGATAGAGTGACTAAGGGCTACAATACACAGTGGGAATTACACCCAAATATTTTGCCAAAATAATTTCTTGTTTTATTTCTCTGTTCATAAAAATGACCAGGAAATGCCCAAGAGAAGCAACTTTACCCACCTGCTACAGAGCAATGTTCAACTCTGTGTGGACGCTTTCGGCAAGAGGTGGTAGGCTGGGAGAGGGCCAGGACTGTCTGCCCATGAGGCCGTCCGTCCTACGGGGAAAACACGAGATTCAGAGAGTGGTGCCTTGAATGGCAGACGTAGCCTGCTGTCGCGTTAGGTCCTTTGGTCTTCCACTGAGAACCAGATGGAAGAGAATTCTACTCAGAAGAATTATCCTAGGCTGATGGGTGCCACCCTGGTGTTAGGCCTTAATATCTGCCCCTTCATTCTCAAACAGACCCTGGGATTCTCATTTAAGCAGGAACCTGAGCTTGGATGGCCTCGTCTCTATTTTGGTTTCATGGACCAGATTCTAGCGTGCAGCTACATCTTTCTCCAGCACCAAACTTGGCCTCCCCTTGACTTCATCTTCGTGGTGCCCTTTGTGACTCCCTGACCCTGATTCACCTCAAGCACAGAGGTTTCTCTCTATTGAGACCCTCCCGTGGTGCTTCTATCTGGAGTTCTTAGGAGCAGCTCTGGCTACACCGTAGCCTCGTTTTTTCAAGGTCAGACTCTGGAGCTCCTTAAGTGCAGAAAGCAGTGTTTAACAACACAGGGCCCCCTAGGTTTTGCAATATGCCTTGTGGTCCCATTTCAGGAATAAGAACCAAAATTGTCATAGTCAATGAATACTAATCCCACTCGTTCACAGGAGCATTGAGAAAGCCTCCCCAGGCTAAGTAATTCCAGCCAGCCTTCTGCCACCATGACTGGTGATGAGTCACCGAGCCTGCCGCCAGGGATGTGACATTTGGTGACCATGAGCCGTGACTTAAGACAGGGGATGGGGAAGGGAGAGAGGAAGAAATAGACCCACCCAGGACAAGGGATGAAAAGGTCATTAGTAGTCTACTCGCTTCCTGAGACCCCCTAAGATGTCGGTGGCCACAGACATGTTCCCTTTGCATGATTTTATATTTGGAGACGGAGAAGAATGTTCTGCCCATCTTCAGATCATTCTGCTCCCACCTCTGCTCCCTCACATGACACATTCACAAGCTCCGTGAGGCGCCGAGAAAACCTCCCCCCACCACACAGGGCAGAGCTCTCTCCCTGTGTCATCAGCACCTCAAAATCTCCCAACGCAGTTATCTTTTAGAAATGAGATCATTACACGCAAAGCGCTTCAACAGTGGCTGGCACCGAGGAGGCACTGACTATGTGCTCGCTCTAATTATTTTTGTCTCTGGTCTTCAGATACATCCAGTGCCGTTTGCCTCTTCTTTTTTTTTTTTTTAAAGATTTTATTTATTTATTTGACAGACAGAGATCACAAGTAGGCAGAGAGGCAGGCAGAGAGAGAGAGGAGGAAGCAGGCTCCTTGCTGAGCAGAGAGCCAGATGAGGGGCTCGATCCCAGGACTCTGGGATCTACCTAAGTGGAAGGCAGAGGTTTTAACCCATTGAGCCACCCAGGCGCCCCACCGTTTGCCTCTTCTGACGCCGGTACCTAAACAACCCCGTTCCCTCAGCCCCCACCACACATCAGGCACAACCAGGTCTCATCTCCCTGAAAACAAAACAAAAAAAACCCAAACAACAATAATAACAAAAAACCCAACTCTAAGCATTATAATTAGACAGGCCAACGAGTGCTATTTTGGCAGCTTTTTAAAAAAGAAGCTCAAAACAAAACTACTCAGGGACGTGGAAATTAATCTTAAATCCTGAAATGATAAGTAAATGTCATATGGAGACCTCATTTGGGTCCTGATTCAAATAAACCGACTGCAAAATGACACTTTAGAGACAATAAGGGAAGCTTAATTATAGACTGGGTATGCTCGATACCAAAGTAGTGTTGTTAATTTTGGTAGGTGTGATAATGGCATTGTGGTTATGATGTTTTTTTTTTTTTTTAAGTCAATATTTTGAGAGATCCAGAGGTGAAATGATACGATGTCTGGTATTTGCTTTAAAGTACTTTGACAAACAGCGGCGCCTGGCTGGCTCAGTCAGTGGAGTATGTGACTCTTGATCTTGGGGTCCTGAGTTTGAGCCCCATGTTTGGGTATAGAGATTAATTAAAAATAACTAATTTAATGAAAAAGTACTTAGGCAAATAGCCACTGATCACACAGCTTATCGTAATGGCTACAATGAGGGATGGTTGAAACCTGTACCAGAAGGGAAAGTCCTGGGGTCGGGGGTGGTCAGAGATTTGGGTGAGCTTGATTCTGGGCCCTGGGAGCCTTGGGAGAGAGCAGCACAGCAAGCTGAAATGTGCGCCATGGCGAGGACTGGGGACAGAAGAAAGAGTTCCACCAGGATGACTGCTGGGCCACCACCTCTGTGCAGTGCCTTCTAGGCCTGTTTGTCTCCAGCCCCTCCCTGGAAAAAGCCAACCTATTTCCAACCCAGCTAGATGAGAGTGGTGCCTGGCTATTTTTTCTACTAGACGCAGAAAACTTGTGAGGAGCCAGAAAAAAAAAATTACCACTTTCCCCAGCACCCACATGCCCCCAAATGTCAAAAATCTCTTAACAATCTTGCAGCAACAGACGCGCTATGATTCTGGGAGGCTGGGGAAGGACTATCTCTGTTTCCCTTTTCCTCAAATTCTATTTCAAAGGGGCAAGGTCTTTCATATTTGGAGTCAAGTCTGTAGCATTCACGTTCTTTGGATCCGACTGCAGCTCATTTACCGTCCTGCAAAAGGACCAAGGTCGCATCCTTCCCTCCCTTGCTGGTGAGAGCCAGCAGACCGCAGCAGCCCCGGGCACTGGCAGAATGAAGACAAACTTCAACTGCCTGCTTTACCATGTTGCTGGGCACCGTTTGCCTAAATCTCCCGGAAAAACGGAAGTGGATGGAGAGTGTGCGGCTGGGCCCACTTTCAGAAAAACACCTCGAGGGAGGCTAAAGGAGACCCCAAGGGGATCCTGGTTTCCATTCATGACGCAAGCATCTGTGATGTCCCTTCCCTCCCAGGCTCTGTTCAGAAAAGAGGTCAGATGCTGAGCATATCCCTAGCCACCAAGAACACTCCTTGCATCCCACCCTGGCCTGATCCCTTTTCTTTTCAAGTCTCAGTTCTTGAATTTCTGAAATGGAAAGACAGGGAGAGGAGGAGAGGATGCCATACTTCCGTATTTGCCTCTTCCCACCCTGAGGTTTGATAAGAATTAAAGACGTAGGCCTGCACCTGGCCCCCCAGAGACAGCTTTGGCATGAGGGAATGTTGCCATTTTGTTCAGATATCTTTTCCGTTCATTGTCTGATCTGGGGGGAAAGGCAGAAGAATTTTGTGTCCTTTCTATTTTATTTCTATTATTTTCTGACTGGACTATATTTTTAAAAGAAAGCTAGGCTGTATCCCCACCAGCAGTTTAAGAATGTTTCAAGTGGGTCGCAGTAAAATCATGTTAAACTTTTACCTGGAGCAAGGGGAGGTGGATCACCTCTTTGTCAGTCTTCCACTCCCTGCCAAAAGTAGGAATTTTGGAAAAACACTGGTTCTGTGTAGGTCATGAGAGAGGACTGGAGCGGGGTGGGGAATAGAACTCCACCCAGAAATGGCCATTCTCCTTTTATCTTTATAACATACTTCTTCATTTTGGGGGCACTTATGCCTCCTTACCCTGTGAAGTCCTACTGAGACTGTCCATCATGGCGCCCCCTCCCTCTTCTAGCTGCACAGGAGAATATGCCTACCCAAGTCGACCAGTCCAGGTACATCGTCATTCTAACTAACCATTGTCATTAACTCAGAAGTAGGCAAATAACCCAAGTGGGTCAAAAAGGGCTGCCAGCAGTGCAACAGAGCTGGTCTACTCCGCATGGAAGTCCTTCTAGTTTGGATCGATGGTACAGTGGATCCCTGGCTGTGGGGACAGCTCACACTCTGGGTGCCCAGCCAGAACAGCTACAACAGGAGGGCCTTCCTGCCCGGGGTCGCAAGCTGACTAAAGCGTAGTCAAGGCACCAAGGCAATAGAAGCTCCTGTAGTGTGTGAAAGACATAGGCGATACTTTTGGAGCTGCTGAGGTAAAAGATAAACCAATTCACCTAGAGACACGGTGTCCCAAAAAGGGAAACTCACCGAAACAAAAGGAAGATTTGGGGCTGATGTTCTGGGCTCTGTGCCAAGACCTAAAGATCCTCAAAGTAAGGTAGCATCTTGATGGGCTTTGGCAGGTCACAAAAAGAACCAATTAATCCTGTCCCCCAACGTCATGGACGCCCGCACACAACTACACCTAGCTACCTAGGCGGGAACCATGCAAGAAAGCCGAGGATGCTTCAGGGTGACCTGAGTTCACCTCTGGGCAGAGGATAAGCTGTCATCACCTTTTAAAGTACCTACCTCCAGTTCCACAGTGTTCATCGCCGCCATTTACCCCTGCACGCTTCAGAGAAGAAGAGTTTCTCCAGGAACCACCTGGCCCAGCGGTAGCTGGCACAAAAAATACTCTACACTCTTCTCGAGGGCAGACCAAGAAATAGGAATTCCAGATGAGTTAAGAATCAAGCGTCTTTTTTTTTTTTTTTAAAGATTTTATTTATTTATTTGACAGACAGAGATCACAAGTAGGCAGAGAGGCAGGCAGAGAGAGAGAGAGAGAGGGAAGCAGGCTCCCTGCAGAGCAGAGAGCCCGATGCGGGGCTCGATCCCAGGACCCTGAGATCATGACCCGAGCCGAAAGCAGTGGCCCAACCCACTGAGCCACCCAGGCGCCCCAAGAATCAAGCGTCTTTTAAATGCAGTGATGGGGAGGGAGTGACGTGAGGGAAGAGTGCCATTTTATTTTCACTGGAGGACATGGTCTACTGAGCGGACGTGAGGCCACTTTGACATTTTACCAGTTATATGTGGAGTCTTGTGTCGAGCTTACTTGGCACAGCGTCTCTACTTTATTTTTGAAAGTACTCTTTAGAAGCTAGCACCTAAGGCAGCCGTCTGTCTGGCCTGACCCTCAATCCGGTTCTGAATCTTTGTGAGTCCTTCTCGGCACCTTCTGTGCTTCCCTGACCTTCTTTTTTTTTTTTTTTTAATATTTTATTTATTTGACAGAGATCAGAAGTAGGCAGAGAGGCAGGCAGAGAGAGAGAGGGGGAAGCAGGCTCCCCACTGAGCAGAGAACCTGACGCGGGGCTCCATCCCAGGACCCTGGGATCATGACCTGAGCCAAAGGCAGAGGCTTTAACCCACTGAGCCACCCAGGCGCCCCTTTCCTGACCTTCTTTAAATAGGTCGTGCCAGCTCCCAGCGAGGGGCAGCGGGACATATTAGTAACACAGCTCAGCTCTTCTGCGGTTGTGACTCTTTGTTATAATTTGTTCGAGGCCTGCTTCCCCTCTGACCTGTCTCCTGAGGCCTCACTCCAGTAGGCCCTCCCAGTGGTTATACTGTGTCACTTAGAACTTTCTAGATTTTTAATCTTGTAATGCTAATGGAAGCTTTATCTAATTTATGACATCCTACTAATAAAAATGTTGGCATGCATGGCCCTTACCCTCTTGGCCAGTGATGAAATAGTGTGTGATTCTAGCTGGGACTGATTTCGACTCAAGTATTCCTTAGCTAGAGGTGAACTGTTCCTTTATATGTATCCCAGTGGCCCCCTGAATTGTACAAGTTTAGATATTCTCCTGTCAAAGAAAATATCCCGGGTAGAAAGTGTGACCTTTGTGTGTAGAGGGACAGAAAATGGTGTCCAAGTCAGATTACTTAGTTGTTGTTTTTTTTTTTTTTAAGATTTTATTTTTATTTATTTGAGAGGCAGAGAGAGAGAGAGAGAGAGCACGAACATGGGGAGGGCAAAGGAAGAGGGAGAAGTAGACTCCCCTCCAAGCAGGGATCCTGACTGCGGAGCTCAATCCTAGGACCCTGGGATCATGACCTGAGTCGAAGGCAGAGGCTTAAACAAACAGAGCCACCCAGGTGCCCCCAGATTGTTTAGTTTAAACATAAAATTATATTCTCTTGACTGCGTTTTGCTTTAAGCCATCTTTTGCACACACTACACCAGAAGCATTCCAGAGGTCAGCGGTAGTCATTTGAATTCCCTAAGCAGAGCAGCACAGAGCGATCAGCTAGTAAATACTATTTGAAGGGAGCAGAAACTCTGGGTTCAGGCTTTGCTTTCTGAAACACAGCAAGTACAACAGATTAGGATGAAAAAGAAATAGAACCGTATTCATTTACAATATGCGGATTGAAATGGCCAGTAATTTGCACCATGCACAGGCAGCACCATTCAATGGGACAGAGTCACCAACTGTCTTGGTTTGCTCACTGCTGTCCCAGTTTTAGCCCTGAAAGTCCCATATTCCAGGAAACTTCTCCATCCCAGGCAGAGTGCAACCTCTGGTCACCCTAAAGTGGACCCAGTCACAGACCACAGGTCATGGCCAAAAGGCCGATGCACATATTTGTCTCAGTATCTTTGTGTCTTAGTCAAAGAAGAGTTAAAATCCTCAACCTCCCACTCAGCATTGTTAAAAGAAATTGCCTCAATTCATCGCTAGGCAATTTGCAAATGTGAGATGCTATGAAATTATAAATAATAGCTTGGGAGTGATTTTCATCCCGCTAGTAGACCTTACCTGGCAGACGCCAAGGTCTTTACTGAGTAACTATGAGAGCTTTTCCTATAGAGAAAAATCTAGCCCATTGTGAGTAATTTTACATTTCTTTCATTCCTGCTCGTGCTAGGCCACCTCTCAGGACAATGCAAAGCAACCTTGGCTCCGATTTTGTTTAACCCAGCTGGATGCAGCCAAATTATGGGCTGCTGGTTGGGTGGAGCATATTTTTGTGGGTTGCGGGAGACCTGTAATTTTTTTTTTTTAATGCAAAACCATTTATAGCTTTGGGTGATGTAAAACCCGCGGGGTGCCTGCAACAGTGTCATGTAACCAGAGGGCTTCCTCACAGGATCCATCCCGGGGCCCAGCGGAGCCAGGGCTTCACCCAAGTCTCTGCCCACCCACTCTCCACATCTCCAGCACCCGCCCGCCCTCAGGCAGGACAGCAGGCTGCGGGAGCCTTTTACTTCTTTCTCGGCTTGTGGTGCAGAGGTTTCAATTACCAGTCAGGTTTTCTTTTTATTGAGAGAGCTATTGTTTGATGCTGCACATTCATCCATCCATAAGTACCTCACATCGCCTGACTTGCTCGCTTCACAACCATGGCAACGGTGTAGTTTTGGTGCAAGAGTCCCAGAGGAGAAAGCAAACCTCCTTTTTAGGCGAAGCTCTGCCTGAGTCTGGCCGAGATGTCCCAGGCCAGGGGCCCAACCTCTGGGACTTTCCGTTTTTCGGCTGTTCCATGAGACGGTTGGATTCAATTAACATGGAGCCCTGCTGGCCTCTGAAGCTCCGTGATTGACTGCATGAGTGCTAAGTTGGGGGGGGGGGGGTATAGGAAGGAGGGAAAAGGCAAAGTGCAGGCAGTACCGTGGAAGCCAGTGCCCTGTAGAGAAAAGGTGGCCAGGGCGAGAGCCTCACGCGAGGGGCAGACCAACCACCGTCAGAACATTAATAGTTGGGGGCACCTGGTGGCTCAGTCGCTTAAGTGTCTGCTTTTGGCTCATGTCATGATCCTAGGGTCCTGGTCCCCAGTCCGGTAAGGGGCTCCTTGCTCAGCAGGGAGCCGCTTCTGCCTCTGCCTGACCCTTCCCCAGCTTGTGTGCGTGCGCTCTCTCTCTGACAAATAAATACATAAAATCTTTAAAACAACAACGACAACAAAAACCAACCCACATATTATGCTTAGCGAAATAAGTCAATCGGAGAAAGACAACTATCATATGATCTCCCTGATATGAGGAGGTGGAGATGCTATGTGGGGGCTTGGGGGAGGGGGTAAGAAAAGAATAAGCAAAACAAGATGGGATTGAGAGGGAGACAAACCATAAAAGACTCTTTTTTTTTTTTTTAAGATTTTTATTTATTTGACAGACAGAGATCACAAGTAGGCAGAGAGGCAGGCAGAGAGAGAGAGAGAGAGAAGGAAGCAGGCTCCCTGCAGAGCAGAGAGCCCGATGTGGGGCTCAATCCCAGGACCCTGGGATCATGACCTGAGCCAAAGGCAGAGGCTTTAACCCACTGAGCCACCCAGGCGCCCCCCCATAAGAGACTCTTAATCTCACAAAACAAACTGAGGGTTGCCAGGGGAGCGGGGAGGGAGAGGGTGGTGGATTATGGACACTGGGGAGGGTATGTGCTATGGTGAGTGCCGTGAAGTGTGTAAACCTGGCAATTCACAGACCTGTACCCCTAGGGCTAATAATATATGTTTATAAAAAAATTATTAAAAAAACAAAACCAACCCACAAATAGCTGCCATTCTGTCCAAAGGAGTTTGCTGGGCTATGATGGGATTTCACTTCTCTCCCATCATCACTCTCACTTTCAGTCAAAGTGATACTAAACAGGGCGGGGGGTGGGGTGTGATAGGGAGGAGAGACTACCATGACATCATGAACGCAACGGAAAAAGGTAATATTAAAAATTTGGTTCTAAAAAACAGCTCAGAAATCCAACAAACTGAACTCCATTTACAAAGAGCTCATTTTCTCAGCACAACGAAACAACGCACTTGCGCAAGTCTCAATGGGAAACCCTGAATGAGCGGACTGCCCTACACATGCAAGTTCATGGAGGTTAGGACGCAGGGCAGGGCTGCGAGGGGAGGAGAAACGGAAGCAGAAATCATCCCTGTCGCTTAGACGGGCCTCCACTTTGGGCTTGACAGCCCTGGGTCTATTGTTCTTCATTTTAGGGCTCCAAGAATACTACTTTACTGGGATCTGGTAGCTTCCGTGATGATCAAGGATCTGTTACTAGAAGTGGGCTCCAGAGGTGTTATCATTTTCCACCAGATCTCTTTAGTTCCTGATGTTATTTTATTGGTGGGCCTCAATTCTTGCTACTGCATTTACCTAAAGTCCTAAATGCTTGAGGACTTGAATTTGGGTACCCAAATTCTTGCTACTTCTTGGGAATAGCCCATAAAGGAAAATCAGAATATGTTATCTATCCTAGAGTCTTTCATTTCTGGGGTTCCCAGAATCCCAAGGGATAGGCATAATAGTAACAAGAATCTTAGAGCTACTTTTGTCATGTTGTTTTATTTTTTGAAGATTTATTTTTTATTTTTTTATTTTTTAAAGATTTTATTTATTTGACAGAGAGAGATCACAAGTAGGCAGAGAGGCAGGCAGAGAGAGAGAGAGAGAGGAGGAAGCAGGCTCCCTGCTGAGCAGAGAGCCCGATGTGGGACTCGATCCCAGGACCCTGAGATCATGACCTGAGCTGAAGGCAGCAGCTTAACCCACTGAGCCACCCAGGCGCCCAAAGATTTATTTTTTTATTTTGGAGAAAGAGAGAGAGTGAGGAGAGAGGCAGAAGGAGAGAGAGAATCTCAAGCAGATTCTGTGCTGAGCACAGAGCTGGATGTGGGTCTCCATCTCACAATCCCAAGGTCATGACCTGAGCCAAAATCAAGAGGCCAGCACATAACTGACCGAGCCACCCAGGTGCTCCTCTCCCCCTTTTTAAAGATTAGTTTTGTCATGTTAGAAGTTGTAGTGATTATGCATTTCCCTGACTCTGTTGCCTTCCTGAACCTTTGAATGTAGCTACCTTTATACTCACTGTACTTAAGTAGGCCCATTGAATGATGCCAGGAACTTACTCAGGTCCAATTTCCACTTACTGTTTCAGCCCACAATGGCCACCTTTATAACCTTGACCCTCTAATCCCTCTACATATGGACCCTTGACAATTTGCACTGGATCCCTATAATTTTTTTAACTTTTATTATGGAAAATTTAATATAGATAGATAGAGACAGAGAGACAGACAGAAAGAGACAAAGACAGAGAGGGGAATGGTATACTAAAACCCCATGTAGTCATCACTAAGTTTCATATTATCAACTCATTTGATGCCCAGAAGAGATCATTTTAAGCACCCAGCTCCTTTGAACAACAAAATTGCTTTTGATAATATTTATGAAACGAAACAAATAACAATAATACCAGAATAGAATTGCAGGCAGTGAATTTTCTTTTACTGAACCTCAGATACATAATCAAGGCAGTAGAAAGGATAAAATAAAAATAAAATAATAATACAGTACTAAGAAAAGGCATAATATTTGCTCCATAGTCTTTACATCTACCTAGCAGTCTGAGCTTCTATCCTTTGGATACAGTCTGATACAATAATAGTTTATGTACATAACTGTCCAGTAACTAATAAGTAAATATTAACAAAATGGAAATGTTTATAAAAGGCTTCACTTAGGCAACTATTAAACCAAAACACAAATGTAATATTGTATTTTCTCAATTCATTCTTCAGTTTCAAAATAATTAACAATCAAGGAAGGAAAATAAATTACAGTTTTAAAAATATTATTTGGATTCAGTAAGATGAAAAAAATCAATAAAATGGTTCACGCATGAACTAAAATATCTACTTGCCAACAATAATATTACACATTGCGGTTCAGACTCTCTTTCACTATTTTCAATTTTCAGCATAAATAAACACTGCCAAAGTTCACACAGAATAATTGAATTGGGAGTAACTCGAGTTCTTTTTCTTTGACTTGCACAATGGCTACACTAATTTAGTTCATTTCAAATCCACTTTTTAAAGGCAGGAACATGGGGCGCCTGGGTGACTCAGTGGATTAAAGCCTCTGCCTTCGGCTTGGGTCATGATCCCAGGGTCCTGGGATCGAGCCCCGCATCGGGCTTTCTGCTCAGTGGAGAACCTGCTTCCTCCTCTCTCTCTGCCTGCTTCTCTGCCTACTTGTCATCCCTGTCAAATAAATAAATAAATAAAATCTTAAAAAAAATAAAATAAAATAAAATAAAGGCAGGAACATGTAGTTCCACAGGGTTAAAAATGTGAACTTCAGCAGGAATGAGCTCCTGGTGCCCAACCAGTACAGATTTTATTAATGTTTTAAATTCTCTACAGACAAGGCACCTCTTTCTTGTCTGCCCCTGGGGTGAGCTGCTTCCACCACCTTTCCATATGTTTTAACACAGTCTGGACACTATGTTCTATAGTTACTCACGTCTATCAAGCAGTAGCTTGGGGATCGTGCTCTTCTCATTATTCTGGCCCCACCCAGGCCTTAGACATACCACTCCTCTGTGCCTAGCATCCCTGACTTAGTTCCCATTAACTCTAGATTGGATCAGAAAATTGCATTTTTACGATTCTGCAAGGTACGTGATTTTTTGGCCTTTCAGTAAAGACCTCTATTTGGGACACCAGGTGGCTCAAGTGGTTAAGTGTCTGCCTTCAGCTCAGGTCATGATCCCAGGGTTCTGGGATCGAGCCCTACATCGAGCTTTCTGCTCAGCATGGGAGTCTGCTTCTCCCTCTCCCCCTGTTCCTGCTCCTCTCTCTCTCTCTCTCTCTCAAGTAAATAAATAAAATCAAGAAAAAAAAAAAGAAAAAGAGCTTCTCTTTAATAAAGCTTTATTTCCCTTCCCTGTCTTTTTCTCAGATGGGGTAGGTAAAATAGAAAAAAAAATTCTTTTTAGTTTTAAGATATAGTTGGCATATAACACTGTGTAAGTTTATGATATACAATGTAGTAACTTGACATACAGGTACTGTAAGTGATTAGCACAATAAGTTTTAGCTAACATCCATTACCTAATATAGTTAAAAAAATTTTTGTTCCTTGTGATGAGAACTTTTAAGATCTACTCACTCAGTAAGTTTCAAATATACTGTATAGCATATCAGTGATACTCATCGTGGTGTACCTTACATCCCCAGTTCTTACTTACCTTATAACTGGAAGTTTGTACCTTTTGACCACCTTTATCCAATTCCCTTACCCCCTACTCTGGTAACCACAAATCTGATCCTATGAGTTTTTTTTTGTGGGGTTTCTTGTTTGTTTGTTTTTTAGATTCCACACATAAGTGAAATCATACAGTATTCACCGTTCTCTGCCTGAATTTTTTCACTTAACAAATGCCTCAGTTTTCATCTGTGTTGTCAAAAGTGGTAGGATTTACTTATTTCTTATGGTTGGCTAGGATTAGTATTAGTATTCAGTGTTTTATGGCTGAGTAGTATTCAATGGTATAGATAAAGAAGCTTGCTTCTTTTAAGACATTACTGAAAGCTTCAAGAAAGCCACCATAGCCTGGGATGCGTGGGTGGCTCAGTGGCCTCTGCCTTCTGCTCAGGCCATGATCCCAGGATCCTGAGCTTGAGCCCACATCAAGCCCCACATTGAGCCCCACATCAGACTCTCATCTCAGCAGGGAGCCTGCTTCCCCCTCTCTATCCCTCTGCCTGCCTCTCTGCCTACTTGTGATCTCTCTCTGTGTCAAATAAATAAATCGATTAAAATAATAAAAAAAAAAGAAGAAAGCCACCATATCCACAATTCCACTTGATATCTTTTTATAAAGTGCTCTAACCTTCTCATCTTTGTAGGCATATTGTCTGAGTCCCATAAGACAATGGGAAATAATTTAACCAAGTGCGTGATGACCTTCTGAAAGGGTTGCCACCTTCCCCTGGAAAAAAGGGGAAACTAGCAAATTCAATTCAGCCATTCCACATTTTAAGAGATGCAATTTTAAATTCTCTGAAAGTATTTATGAACTGGAAAAGACACCAAATGGAAAGAGATTAAATCAGAGGAGTTTGGGTCACCGCTGAGACATGGAGAAGACTGTGTTGTGGACAAAGACAGATATAAAGGCAAATAGACCATAAGATGCGGCTCGCTCAGGAAGTCTAGTAATCTGGCCCTTCTTCAAGCCAATACTATATGGGTATTTGTTCAATATTTCTTTAGTCGGATAGAAATATTTTTAAAATTCCATTTGAGATTACTGTCTAGTTTGGTGAGAGTAGGACCAAATTACATTTTCACCAGTTCTATAAAAATTCTCCCATGAAGATCTGCATTAATTTGCACCATTTAGCCAATGTATTCTATTGATTTTTTTTTCTTTTACTGCTTACTTATTAATTGGTGCCCTGAGCATCTACTCAGCTGGCACACTTCTTAATCCAGATTTTGATCAGAATAAAAGAATAAGTAATTAGACGCTCAGGGTGGGAGAGTATGATAAAACCTGGTAGACTATGAGCTATTGCTTTATTTTCTATTTCCGTTGTTTTGCATTGCCTTTTGTCACTGTTTAACTATTATGCTCTCATTTTTTTTTTTTGACCATACCCTTTAAGTACTAAAATAACCAGTTATATGACCACTGTTAAGTCTACTGGAAAATTCTGCAACCTAATGTTAGTTTTTAAAAAAATTCCTTCAGGGAGGGGGCTTTAGATGTAGCCAGTAGTAATTTAGTGTTTGGTATACCCAGAATTAATTTGATATGCTCTATCAGCCAGTTCCTGTATCTAGTACAGCATTCATTTGCTATACTGACTGTGTACAGGGAAAAGGGAAAAACCTGTACTTTCATGAAATTACTGGATGCTGGCTCTGTAGTGGGTTGAATAATGACTCCCGAAATTCACATTCACCTGGAACATCAGAATGTGATCTTATTTGGAAATAGTGTCTTTGCAGATATAATTATAGAGATCATACTAGACTTGAATGGGCTCTAAATCCAATTAAAATGATCTTACAAGAGAGGGAGACATGGGAAAGGAGGTCATGTGAAGATGGAGGCAGAGATAGGAGTTATGAGCCACAAGCCAAAGGAGGTGCAGAGCCAGTGGAAGCCACCGAAAGCTGGAAGAGGCGAAGAAAGATTCTTCCCTAGAGCCTTCAGAGGGAAAGTAGCCTTGCCAACACCTTAATTCCTGACTTCTGGTCTCCAGAACTCTGACAGAATATGTTTCTGTGGGTTAAAACCTCCACATTTGGGGGTGCCTGGGCGGCTCAGTGGGTTAATGCGTCTGCCTTCTGCTCCGGTCGTGATCCCAGGGTGCTGGGATCGAGCCCCACATCAGGCTCTGTGCTCAGCGGGAAGCCTGCTTCCTCCTCTCTCTCTGCCTACTTGTGATCTCTGTCTGTCAAATAAATAAATAAAAATCTTAAAAAAAAAACCCTCCACATTTGTAATTTATTATGGCACCTGTAGGAAACCAATACAGCCTTCTAACTGGATGCCAATCCCTGAGAACTCCCAAACTCACTGTAGTCCACCAGTCCACCAGGGGTATAGAGAGGACAGGAAATATGACAGTTTTGCCCCAAGTCCACCCCATCATGAGCCCAACAGTTCTGTGGACCCATTACATGGCTATTTGCCAAGTGCCCAAGTGTGCAGTTGGAATAGGCATACTAGGCAACAGACACAACCACTTCATCGCCTTCAGGACTCGTGGAGGGAAGGCCCTTACAGCAGGAATAGGTAAGTAGAGCATCCTGGGGCTTCCTGTCCTAATGAGAAAGTAAATGAAAACCAATATTGCATCCTCAGGGGAATTGTCAACTCTAGTGACACCAGCACAGACTTGAAAGATCCCAAGGCAGTGATTCCTTTCACGCTGTCATTTAACACACCTTTTTGGAAAGTGAGGAAGGTGGGTAAACTTGGGACAATGATTGTAGATTATCATTAAGCAGTCAGGAACTTTTTGAAGTCATTTTTCCAATTTGGTATATATATTGGAGCAAATCAGCTCAGAGACCAACTTTAATCTACAGCCATCGATCCCATGAAAGCTTTTCTCTCTGTATCAATATATAAGACCCACCAGCAGCCGTTCACTTTCAGCTGGCAAGGGTTTGCCTCAGGGCTACATCAACTTTCCTGCTCTCTGCAATAATCTAGGCTAAAGAGATCTGAGGTCATCTTAGCACGTCACGTGAATTGTGATGCTCCGTTAATTGATGGCATGCTAATTGGACCCGAGGAGCAGAAAGCGGCAAGCACCAAGGATACGTGACTTGCACACACGCATGCCACAGAGCAGGAGAGAAATCACATGGAAATGCAGGGGCTTTTTTTGGTTTTAGAAGCAATAGGCACCAATTCTGATGCACAACTACAGCCCATCTACCAAATAACCCAAAGGCTGCCGGTTGTGAATAACACCCTGAGCAAGAGAAATTTCTACATCAATTTTGGGCTGTATGACCCAACAGATCCACCCGTATTTTCAAAGGATCAGTGGCAAAGGGGGATGCTTATTTCTGGCAAGTTCTAGTAGGAGAATCACAATGCAGACCCCTAGGGTTTGGGGACAAAGTTACGCTCTCTCCTTGAGATAATAAACTTTTTTTTTTTTTTTTTTAAACAAGGCTATAGGGCCTTGACAGAGACATTTGGGACATCAAGTGACAATACAAATCGAGGTGCTCATGATGAACCAGGTGATATCTGGTCTGGCAACTTACAAGTCGAGAGTATACTCACCAGCAAATGATCATCAAGTAAAAATACTACGTAAGACCTAAGACTCAGCCGTGGGTTGAACCCATGGCCATATGAGAGATCCCATTCAAGAAGATTCTAAAGACACAAGTAAGTTGCATAAGCAGCGCCTTAGACTCCCACAGCACCTAGTCCGGTCCCGCCTCTTTCTCAGTATATACCTGTGATGTCAGCAAGAGTTCCTTATGATCAGCCGGCTGAGGGGGGACAAGTCGGGTCAGGTTTACAAGTGGTTCCACGTGGTATTAACCAGAGGCGAGCTACAGCATAAGAACCTAAGTCAGATGCATGTTAAGACAGTAGTGAAGGGAAATCCTTCCAATGGGCAAAATGAAAGAAATACATTGGATTATCCACTCTGTCAGGAGTGAAAATAGGCACTGATTAATGGATAGTGGATGGATGGTCAGGGAATTAGAAAGGACAAGAAGGGAAAATCGGTGACAGGAGGACTGGAAGTGGTATAAAGATGGATGTCTTACAGTGGGCACATAGTAAAGATGTGTGTTTTGCTTGTATATGCTCACTGCATAGAAAGCTATCAAAAACTCAACTGACAAGTTGACCTAGTCTGTGGATCTCAGCCAGACACTCCAGTGCTTAATGAATTCATATCCAAAGTAGTCATGGCAACCGGGATAGAAGCAACTCATGGGATCAACAATATAGACTCCCCCCCACTGAGGTTGATGTGGCTACTGCCACTGTTGAGAGCCTAACCTGCCAATAGTGGAAACCTACACAGAGTTCCTGGTTGGGATGCAGGGTATCCACCAGCCACCTGGACTCACCAGCCACCTGGACCTTCCAGCCACCGGGCCCATCTGGTAGCAGATTCATTACATTGGGCCTTTTCCCTTATGGAGGAAGCAGGAAAAGAAGAGTTAAAGTCAATGAAATTAAAGTAAAAGACAAATTGCTGCATCTTGCATCCCCTGCCAAAAAAAAGGAAGCAGGACTTTTGATTCTGCCCCTTGGGATTCTGGAGGCAATATATTTCACACCTAGAAATGTTACTCCAGCTAATATACTAGGTGACACCAAAGGCTTCCAGTTTCTTAATCGATCCCAGAGCAGGAAAGAGCTCTGCAGCAAATCTAAGCCATTTAGCAATCAGCCACGTGATTCATCAAATCTTATGTCATGGGTGGCACTGGTGGGTTTTCCCCAGTGCAGTAAGGGGTTGATGACAAGGTCCAGATCTCTAAGACACAGGAGTAGATTCATGCTACATCAGAGAATTATGTGTCCTTTGCGAAACAGCTCTCGGTGTGTAGCCCACATTCCTAGTAGGAATGGGACACTTGATGCTGAGGCATGTGGCATGAAGTGACCATGATTTTGGAGCTGCTAATGAACTGGATTTTGTCACATTCGCCAAGTCATAAAGTCAGGCTGACCCAGCAAAATTTATCATAAATTGACCATGGACTATCCAGAACAAAGCCCATGCAGGACTTGAAGGCATAAGGCAGCTGTGTGCCTAAATAGCCTAGATCCCATATCACCCCCCAGACAGTTGCTCTGGGTTGAACCCATGGCCATATGAGAGATCCCACATGACAAGCTGGAAGACCTGTCCTACTTGGTTTATGAATGGATTAGTTTGGTCTGTGGATATTTGAAAGACAGTGGAAAGGGAAAATCTTCACAATGAGTGGTGCAGTGAGCAGTATACCTGGCCATCCAGTTCATATGGAAGGAGGAGCACCCAGGGTGAAAATAGCTTCAGATTCCTAGGCAGTGGTATCTGGTCAAGAGCCTAGAAGGAGAAGAACTGAACGATCAG
Source organism: Mustela nivalis (assembly GCF_964662115.1). Taxonomy (NCBI): domain Eukaryota; kingdom Metazoa; phylum Chordata; class Mammalia; order Carnivora; family Mustelidae; genus Mustela; species Mustela nivalis. Next base: position 16,370,228 of record NC_139035.1, read on the forward strand.
AGACAAAGGGGTCTGCAATAAAGGCATAAAGGCACATAGATGGATGCAGGTATGTGCACAAAGTGTGTGGATTTTTGAACCACACATTAATGTCCACACTGAGAGTGAGGGCCTCCTTGACGTTGCACCCATGGGCACCTCTCTTGGTTCACTGTAGTCCCCACCCTGCTCACAGATCACCATGCTCTATCGTTGAAGCCTGTGCAGATTCAAGTAAAAGGGACAGGTGGGAAAGTAGCAGAATGTACTATGTTTTAAGACTGCCACAGAGACCCTGAGCTTAACATGGATACTTAGATGATCAATGTCAATATTTTGCCTGGAAGTGGCCTATGAAGAGGCTTCCATTCTATTCCACAATAAACAAATGGACTCTGAAAGTATGTTAGTTTCCAAGAGAAATTATTGTGATGCCCAGACCCAAGTCATTATAAGGTTTCTCCCACTTACCATGAAGGGTTATAGAATGCATACTTCTCTGCAATTCCATGGGTTATTATTCAGATTTAAATTTCATAAGTGAAATGAACATAACTGCCCATAAAACTGTTTCAGGGGCACCTGGGTGGCTCAATTAAGTGTCCAACACTTGATTTTGACTCAGGTCATGATCTCAGGGTTGTGAGATCGAGCCCTGTGTTGGGTGTAGAGCATGCTTAAGATTCTTTCCCTCTGCCCCTCCCTCCATCCCTCTCTTACAAAGAAAGAAAGAAAGGAAAGTGTTTCAATGCATCCATTTTGAGAATGTCTTAGATGATATTGTTGGTAAGATCAAGGTTAGATCATCTGGAGCTTGGCACTTAACGATAAAAAGTTCTCAAAATGTGTTTCCTTTCCTTCCTTCCTTCCTTCCTTCCTTCCTTCCTTCCTTCCTTCTTTCTTTCTTTCTTTTTTAAGGTTCTGTTTCTTTAAGTAATTTCTACACCCAACATGGGACTCGAACTCACAACCCCAAGAGCAAGAACTTGCATGCTCTTCTGACTGAGCCAACCAGGCACCCCTCAAAATTCCTTCTTGCTTTAATAAAATTTGGCATTTGTGATAAAAAGGTGATTTTGTTAGACTTCCCTCTACTTTTTCCTTTCACATGTAGATGAGAACTCACAAGAACATGTCCTGGTTGCTCCTGTAACTATAAGGAACCATGTGTCTGGCCTCACCTACAAAGATAAGACAGGGTATAAAAAGGTGTGACAGTTGCCGGGTTGCCCTGGAAGGATTCTGTCAAAGCAATCCATGAATGTGTCAAGCCAAACAAAAAAGATGTAATGAGTGGCTGAGACCATGGCCATTCCATGAAAGTTAAATGTAATAAGAATAATTAACATTTATTGAATTCTTGGGGCATCTGGGTGGCTCAGTCATTAAGCGTCTGCCTTCAGCTCGGGTCATGGTCCCAGTGTCCCGGGGTCGAGCCCGCATCAGGATCTCTGCTCAGGAGGAAGCCTGCTTCTCCCTCTTCTCTGCTGTGTTCCCTCTCTCTTTCTGTCAAATAAATAAAATCCTTAAAAAAAATTTATTGAATTCTTACTATGTGACAGGCACTTTTCTAAGCACTTTCCATGCTTTGTCTCCTTTGAACTTCATAGTAACCATATCAGAAAGTTCATTATAATTTTACAGATGAGAAATGTGAGGCTAGGGTTGAGCAAGTTGCCAAGAATTAGTAAGTGGAAGACTTGGAATCCCAATGCTGTTTTGTCTTTCCAAGAGATGAGCTGAAGGTAATATAAGGGCAGCCAAAATAGACGTAAAACAGACTAAAAGAATGGGATGGGGTAGAGGGATGAAGCAGGTGACTCAGGAAATGGAGTTCTCAAGACTAGACAGGTAAGAGCCATAGGAGTCTTACCAAGTCAGGAGCGGTTCCTGGCAAACACTGTGCAGAACAGGAGCTAAGGTAGGATCTAAAGTCACAGGTCACAGAACCCGTCCGTATTAGACAAGTCCAGAGTGCACTGGAACTGTATGGCTCATGTGAGAAGACGTTCCTCCTAGGGTGTCTTAATAACAAAAGACACACTAAAAGTTACATTTAGAGAAACCTGGCATTTGGGGCTTAGAGTTCCCTAGAGTTCCCTAAAAAGTATAGAAATGTTTCTTCTTGGTCCAACATCTACTGAGCTGTTTTATTTTACAGTTCTACATGGTCGGTATACATCAGAAATGACTTTTTATAACCTATGCCTTTGCTGGCTAAGTTAGCACAGAGAACATTCGTGTGGCTAAGTGCTCAGCATTTACTTACTTTACAAGAATTGCGAGGGAGGCCTGGATGGTGCCGTCGGTTAGGTGTCCAGCTCTTGGTTTTGGCTCAGGTCATCTCAGGGTCGTGAGATGGAGCCCCGAGCCAGGCTCCACGCTGGATACGGAATCTGCTTAGTTTTCTCCCTCCCTCTCCTTCCCCCCTCCTCCCTGCATTCTCTCTCTCTCTTTCTCTGTCTCAAATAAATAAATAAATAAATCTTTAAATTAAAAAAGTTGTAAGTTGTCCCTCCAACAAGTTAGATAATATGCAGCCTTACACAGAAGTCAAACTCTTCTTAAAAAGTGTATAAATTAAAGTTTGGGGTAAATTAAATTATGTCTTAAATATCGGCTTAATCCAACTGATTGATTCTTTAGGAATATCAAAGAGCACGATGCTTCAATTCTTTTAAGGCTTCATATTACAAGTCATCTTAGGGTGGGGAAACATCTGTATTGGCCTTTCTATCTTCGGTTCCACCATGGGGTTTGAGTCGCATGTTCCAGCCCCAGTGAATTAAAGATATGGGGGAAAAGCACAGAAAGATTATCAGGAAGCTGGGTTATCTCATCTATTTACTCTGCCCTCCCCTGGCCCCTTTCAGTGGTTGCTCTTGGCTGAGCAGTCTCCTCTTTCCCATCTGCCTTTATTTTACCCGCCTCCCCGCCCCCCACAAATGCTCTTGGCGTAAAGGCATTTGGCTGGCGGTTATTTGGAAAGGCCAACTCTAAACCACAGTGGTGACCGCGTGCTTATTGGCGGCCAAGCTTCGTGCATGGAAAGAAGTAGGGCCAAGCAGGGCAATCTCCATGACCACAGAGGATGAGATGGGCACAGGGGACTGGGCGTTGGCTGTCAGGACAACCTGGCTGGGCTAACAGGCGGCGTTGTGGAGGCGGATGGAGTGCACAGCAGGGATTTGGGGAACATGAGATCCACGGATTGGAGACAGGCGGATCGCTCTCAGCAACTGGGTCGTCTGGCAACCCGGAGCAGGTGCCTTGCATGGGCCATAGGAAAGAGCTGGGGACTCAGCCTGGAATGGGGTCTGTCTGGGAGGACCTTCCCTGTCATTGTCCGTCCTGATCTGTGAGAAACTGTAGGTGCCCCGACAGCTCAGGGGGAGGTAATAACACATCACTTTGGTTCAGCAGGTCAAAGATCAGCAACGAGGTAGACTCATGACAATTAAAATGATCTTTTAAGTCAGGGTTCTTTTTTCCCCTGAGCCTGCCCAGATGTCTGCAGGGAGAGCAGCCATCCACGTTAGCCACCGCGGCAAGGCTGTCTGAGCTGTCTACAGTTCAGTGGGTGTGGAGGTTGGCTTGCAACGACTCATCAGAACCCTTCTTTCTTTCCAGGAGGCTTCTTCTCTAAGGAGGTTAATGCATGCAGCTGGAAAGCAACCCAGCGTTCTTGGCAGTATTTGGGGAGAGGTAGAGGAAGTGGAGAAAGATAAAGCTGGTTACTATTCCAGGTGGGAAGAAATGACTGTGTGTGTGGCCACCCCAGGCTGGTGAGGTCTGTGACATAGAGTGGTGAGTCTGTGCTGCGAATGCTGTCACCCAGACAGGTTGTTACTCCCAATTAGACAACAGGTAGGGAATAGGTTATTGAGGGACTCAGGTGTAATCTCCCGAGGAGTCCCATGAGACCAAAGATGGAAGATGTGTGTCTCTTATACATCTCCCCGCCGACTTTGTTTTGAGAGAGAGAAGAGAGAGAAGCAGGGAAGGGGCAGAGGGACCTGGAGAAAGAGAATCCTAAGCAGGCTCCACTCTCATCACGGGGCTCCACGCAGGGCTCAATCTCAAGACCCTGAGGTCAGGACTCAAGCTGAAATCGAGTCAGATGCTTAACCGACTGAGCCACCCAGACACCCCCATATCTTCCAGCGTTTAGAGTGCTGTAACTCAGGGGTCTGTAAAGCCCTAAGTCAAGCAGGCGGGCAGGTGAAGGGAGGGGCAGGTCTGATAAATCCAAGAGGGGAGTTTGGTGATCAAAGCCAGGAGGCAGAGCTGAGGTTAACCACCGGTCCTAGGGGTGAAGTCGAGGCGTTCCGGGCTCCCGTGCTGGTCAGTAATGGATGGGGGTGCGCACACAGAGAGGCAGGCTGACAAGTGTCTGAGTCAGGGCCATGGCCCAGGGCTGGTTGTGCGGAGCTGCCTGAAGCGTGATGTCAGGTCAGGCCACTATAGTTAGAGGGACACAGACGGAGGCACAGAACAGAACAAACAGCAGTCAGTTCAGTGCTGTTTTTATCCAGTTAAAGACTAATTTCCTAGTTCCACAGGTGGACTTGAGAACGTGTTCTTTCTCCTCCAGACAAGTGGTTTCTAAAGACAGATAAAGACACCAATTACAGGTAAATACAAAAGCAGTTTTACGGCCATCGAGGCCTACACGTACTCAGCACATGCACAGTAAGCCCCAGCCCTTTCAATTTTACTGTTAAAGGCTAGTCATGTTCTTGACGTCAAACATAACATTAGGGTTTAAAGTGGGATTGTTCGAGGCGCCTGGGTGGCTCAGCCCGTTAAGCGGCTGCCTTCAGCTCAGGTCATGATTCTGGTGTCACGGAATCAAGCCCCATGTCAGGCTCCCTGCTCAGCGGGAGTCTGCCTCTCCCTCTGACCCTCCATCCTTTCTCTCACTCTTTCTCAAATAAATGAATAAAAATCTTCAAAAAAAATAAATAAAGTGGAATTGCCAGGTAAAAATACAAGTTGCCCTGTTAAATTTAAATTTCTGATAAACACGGTTTTTAAAAATTATAAATATACTTCCAAACGTTGTATGATGCATACTTATCCTAAAACCATTCATTGTTTATTTGAAATTAAATTGGGTGTTCTGTTTTTTTATTTGCTACTGCAACCCCAGTCTAAAGTTAAACCACTATATTACATGCTAATTCCACAGTACTGCTTACATTCAAAGTCAACCCCTGGTTGCCAAAAGAAGAAAGTAGAGGGTATCATCCCAGTTAGTCAATGACCTGAACTAATGCAATCAGCTTCCTTCCATTTTCCCGGACCAGGAATAGGCTGGGGCGAGGTCGAGTTCCCTGGGGTGAGCTGGGCCAGCAGGTAGGGTATTCAGCTGGGGAACAAGAAGCTGAAGGGATAAGCACGTTCTCCCTGCTTTCTGTTCAGTGTTGCTTGGTCTAGTCTCATGTACATTAGAATCACCTTGAGAGCTTTAGAAACCCATTAATGTTTGGGTCCCACTTCCGACCATGTCCCCATCTCTAGGTGTGGGGTCCGGCTTCCATGGACTTCAAAAGCTCCCCAGGTGATTTTAATATTCTAACGAGAACCATTGTCCTATGACCTCACTCTGAATCCTGTGGCCCCCAGTTTTAACCAAAACTGGATTACCCTCCTTTGAATGCTGTCTTGGCAGTATGGGTCATTTTGGAGGCCAGAAGACGTGACTAGAACCCGTGTTCCATGTCAGAGTGGTGGCACAGGTGGGATTGAGCAGAAGGGTTTCTTGTCCCTGCAGGACACTGTCTCGGGCTGACTCCTGGGTCTGTTCAGGCCTCTTGCCTGCTCCTGCCTCTCTTCAGCTTTGGCGCCCACTGTCTCATTCTTCTCTGCTCACGACACATCAGTTCCCAGGTTGCAGCTGGTCTCCCCTTCTCCAGCCTAGCCAATGGCTGGCCTCTTTGGCTTGGACTAAGACCCCCCTCTGGAGGCCCCCCGGCAGGCCCTGATGAGAGCAGTGGAGGGAGGGGCAGGTCTGACAAACCCGGGGAGTTTGGGGATGGAAGCCAGGAGGCAGAGCTGAGAGAGTTCAGGGTTCCGCCCCTCCCTGATTCTGCCTCCTGGGGTGGGGCGCGGTAGAAACCCTCAGACTTCAGACATAGAGAAAATCTGGACTGCGCATTCCAGAACAGGGACTGATGGACCCTGCGAGGATGAGGTGTCAAAGCGCCAATTTCCTTCTGACAAGCTGGCCAGGTAAGCAGTGGTTTGCTTTCCAAACAAGAGCAGGAAGGGCCTGGCAGTGCATTCTGCCGGGGCATCACTGAAAATCGACTCTCCTGCTCACTTTGGAATTTGACCCAATGAAGTCAAATGAGCTTTGGGCAGTGACCGGCCCAGAGTCCTGAGCAGGATATAGCAGGAGCTCTGGATTATTTATTGAGTACCTGCTGTGTGCCAAATACTCCGCTATATGCCAAATGTATACTGGTGAATAAAATCAATATGGTCCCCAAAGCCTATGACTCTCACCGTCTAGTTACAAATACTTAAAGTCTGAAGAGCACGGAGGAAAACTAGGATGGAAATAGTGGAGCAGAAAGACGGTGACACAATCACAGTGCTCTTTCAATGTGGCCCCTCCCACAGGGGAAAACTGGCCAGCCCTGACCTTTTTGGGGGTGCGAGGCCACACACTCAAATTCCTTAATCAAACAATAGGCAAGTACAAATGGAGCCGTTTCTTAGACCCAACTGTTTACACAGCAACTGCAAATTTGTGCAGCAAAAATCCCCGACATTCACAACTGTCTCCTCAACAGATGCTCGAAAGCCTTCCGCTCTCACAGCCAGCGTTTCAGTCAAGAGGAGGGAGCAGGTCTGAATGGCTGCGCTCCTTGAACTTGACGTGCTTCGTCTACCTCTGTGCCCAGAGGCTGCTGCTCATCTCCCCAGCTCCCTTCTGAGAAACAATAATGATTTTAGAGGCATAATAAGGAGGGTTGGCAATGAATTATTAAAGAATGGGCATCGCATCAAAGATGTGTTTTCTTTGACCTCCTTACCTCTGGCTTTTTTACCAGGCAGGGTTTTCTGGTACTGAGGTGCAGATATATGTAACACGGCAGCCAATTATGTTCTCATTTCATGATATTTTCCATACTTATTTAAAAATCCTTGCATTGTTTTTTGAAGATTTTGTTTATTTATTTGACAGACAGAGATCACAAGTAAACAGAGAGGCAGGCAGAGAGAGAGGAGGAAGCAGGCTCCCCACTGAGCAGAGAGCCTGATGTGAGGCTTGATCCCAGGACCCTGGGATCATGACCTGAGCCGAAGGCAGAGGCTTCAACCCACCGAGCCACCCAGGCACCCCCTTGCATTTTATTTTTAAATTTTATTTATTTATTTGATGGAGAGAGAGAGAGCACAAGCAGAGGGAGCAGCAGCAGGCAGAGGGAGAGGGAGAAGCAGGCTTCTCGCCTAGCAGTGAGCTCTATGCAGGGCTCCATCCCAATACCCTGGGATCATGACCTGAGCCAAAGGCAGATGCTTAGCGACTGAGCCACCCAGATGCCCCTTCCATTTTAAAACCCCTTTTGATAAACTTTAAAACATCACATGCCCTCCTTTCATTATCTGAAATTCGACATAAATCTCAAGGGGAACAAAAGCACTAGAACAAAGCACTGCTTTGTTTCCAAACCAAGCCCCCTCCAGATTCGGGTGGGCAGCACGTGGGAGTCTTAACTCCCTCCTCCTCCCTACCGTGCCGAAGACTCATTGTTCTAAATGGTAATATAACATTTGCCGTCTTCATTTGAGGGGAACGTCCCATTACCATGTTCTGTTGTACACGTTCTCTGTGACACAAAATAGGAGATGTCACTGATAAAATAATGAGACAGGCTTTAAACAAGTAAATGGGAATGTATACACCCCAATGAACATTGTGCTTTTGAAATAGCCACTTTGGAGGTCAATGTGTTTCTAGAGCTAATGCCATTGTTCCGAAGAACTGTGGGGTGCTCATTTGGGTGTAGCACCGGGCAGAAAGCAGGAGCTTTGGAGGCAGGTGACTTGGCAGCAAATCAAGTTCTGCCACTTTTGAACCATGACCTTGATCTAGTTGCTTAACCTCTCTCTAAGTCTCAGTCTCCTCACTAGTAGGATGAGAAAAAGAGTGCAAAAAATGTATGTATCCCAGTAAGTAGTTATTAATATCATAATTATCACTAATGACATGTTCTTTTGAATTGCATTAAAAGATCCTTCGCGGTGATTTTCTGGAAAATTCCTAGTCTTTAAAGTCAAATTAGAAGAATAAAAGAGTAATAAATGGCTGGAAATTCTAGTTTTGGTGGGAAAAACATTTTTGCTATTATAGTCAGGAGTCTAAAATTTTATGTTGCTCATTAAGTGGCTCGGAAGTCAACTCCCAGAGATGTTTCCAAAATGTTTGGCAAGACCATATATTCTCCTTAGAATTGTGCGCAGTCCCCCTGGGTGTTTGTTTTGAAGCAGATACAACTCTTTTGAAAGTCTGACTAAGTTACACGGTGTTAAAGAAATTCTCTTTGCTTTATAGTCACACCACATATCTAGACCCTGTAAAAAAGCCTTAATTATTGCAAATCTGCATTGTCATTTCCTGTATGTCCTGACATACGTCTTCCTTTTTTTTGAACTGGGGTATGTATGTAGTAACCAGAGCCCGCCCCGCCCCCCGCTTTTAAAATGTTCTCCCTTTAATTTCTGAAGCTTTGTAACTGCAAAGGAAAATTAGACCCAAGCAGGACTGTCACTCCACAGTTTCAGGAGGCTTTCAGGTTTCCATTTTCCTTGTCTCACCCCAGATGCCTGGCATACGGGATAGCAGAAAAAACAAAATCTGTTGCATTTTTGGAATGTTATTAATGCATAAGCAGCCCAGGGATTGAGACAACTAAAATAGTCACACACGCTTGCACACACATGCACACGTACGCATGCACTTTCTTTCTTTCTTTTTCTCTAAATCCAGAGAGCAAAGAGCAAAATTGTGCCTGAAGAAATTTGGAAGAATCATCCAAATGCATTCTGATTGCCACCCACCACCACCCAATTTCTATTTCCTGATAGGAAAGCCTCTCTAGGTGTTAGACAATGATATTACACAATAGAACTATAAATCCGATGTTTGTGTGGAATTGAAATGGCCCTGCTGAACGCCACCCTTCCTCCCATTAACAACATCAGAAAGGGAGTTAGTGAGGGGCAAAATCATCTGTTAGTGTCTCTGAGTGGATTTTAAAATGGTTTTCCCCAGGGTCTTCTAGGGTTTTTGAAACATGAAGGTGTTCATCCAACTGAAAAAAAAAAAAATATGTCTGTAAGCAATTTAAGATTCAGCATGTCTGGCAATTCGCATTTTCTTTTAAAGGAGAGAAAATGCAGAACAAAATGTGAATATGTATGCTGTGTCGGGGAACTTCTGAACCCCTCACTGTCAGCTGGAAGCTTGTGGGATGGAGCTCTTGAGGGTGTTAGATTGTAAAAATCATTCTCTCGTTTCTGGAACTTGAGGACATCTCTCTGAGCGTAACAAATGCAAGGTCACAAATAAAGGTGCTTTGACCCCAGTGGGAGATTTATCTTTGACACAGACAATTCCACTTCTCTTGCCTCTTCTCATTAGAGGGTCCTAGCTACCCATCCTCTTCTCTAGGGCTGACGGGATTCATCCTCCGGAGTCCGTGAGGTCAGCAGCAACAGGGCTGTGGCTGTGTCGCTGGCATGGTCAGGAGACTGGTTACAGGGGAACTGGGCCAATAAGTCAGCACATTGAAGATAACGGGAGCCTGGTCTCTCCACCATTGGACAGCTGAGGGTCTGGTGACAAATACAGAAAGGAAGAAGGCTAGAATAAACTCTGTAGTGCTGGATTGAAACTGTAGGTATCTGTGTGAACTCCTGGTTTTTCATTTAAATAAATAATTAGATTTATGTGTATTTATGTGTGTGTATATGCAGAGAAATACCTTTCTAGGCATACACATATACAGGCATACATCCCCACTTATCATTCTATTCGAGTCTATTCTTTTTTTTTTTTTTTTTTTGTCTGTGTGATTTCCCAGCTCCCTCTGCACAGTGTCTGGAAATAAAACATCCAAGTAGTTGGGCACCTGGGTGCCTCAGTTGGTTAAGCATCTGCCTTCTTCTCATATCATGATCCTAGGGCTCTGGGATCCAGCCCCGCACTGGGCTCCCTGCTCAGTGGGGAGCCTGTTTCTCCCTCTCCCTGTGCCGCTCTCCCTGCTTGTGGTCTCTCTCTCTCCCTCCCTCTCTGTCAAATAAATAAAATCTTTAAAAACAAATTCAAGTAGACATGAGCATACCCAGCACCCACGTCTTGGCTTCTAAGTATCTCTAGAAAATACCAGATCTGTTCAAAGGAACCAGCACATCTTCAAGAAATGACAGATTCCAGGGCACAGTAGCCTAAAAAAATTGTCCACCAAGTACTACCCATTCATATCCTAATTCCTGGAGCCTGTAAATGTTATCTTATTTGGAAAAAGGATCTTTGCCGGTGCAATTGTGTTTCTCCTCAAAATGAAGAGATTATCCTGGACGGTCCCAAAATGCCAATACAAGTGTCCTTGTGAGAGAGAGGCAGAAAGAACTTTCAGGCAGAAGAGGAGGAGATGATGTCATCAAAGAGGTTGAGACTGGAGTGACTGGCCACAAGTCAACGGATGCTGGCAGCCACTGAAAGGTATCGAGGAGACAAGGGATGGGTTCTTTCAGAGAGCCTCTGAGGGAGCATGGGCCTGCTTAGATCTTAACCCAGTGATACTGATTTCAGACTTCCAGCTTCCAAACTTGTGAGAGAACAAATTCCTATTGTTTTAAGCCCTAATTTTTTTTTAAGGATTTTTATTTATTTACTTGACAGAGAGAGAAGGGGAGGGAGAGAGAAGAAGAGAGAGGGAGAAAGAAAGTGAGAGGGAGAAAGGGGGAATGACAGGTAGGGGAGACGGAGGATCCTTATTCAGCAAGGACTCCGGTGAGGGGCTCAATCCTAGGACGCTGGGATCATGACCTGAGCCAAAGGCAGTGGCTTAACTGACTGAGCCACCCAAGGGTCCTTGAGCCCTAATTTGTGATAGATAATTTATGTAACAAATATGTGTATAACAGCAGCCGCAGGAACTAATATGGGGGCTAAGACGGTAAATGTAGGAGATGAACGAGACACCATTTTGTGCTGAAAAGTGAGGTAACGCTCAGGAACGGTGAGGACCTATCAACCAGGACCCGGTTGGAAAGGTCTCGCATTGACCAAATCGAGGATGACTATGAATCAAAATAAATCAAAATTAAGAATAAAAATAAATATCAAGACAAACATATCCACCCATTATAAACCACATAGGAGTCTGTGAGTCTAAAATTATGTACATAAATAAGAGAAAGAAAACTGTACCTCACAGTGCAACACCAATTAATAAATATAGAAAGAATGATGGAATTAGAAAATCATCGTTTGGCAACCATCATAATAAAAATTGATGTAGGCACCAGTGGATACTAAAAGAAGTGGATGAAAAAAGCTAAAAAAATAAAACTAGTGAATGAAAATTTGATGAGAAAGAGAATATTTACATCATCTCATAGGATCTTCCAATGAAATATTTATTAATCCCTTGCTAGTAAGTACAAAATGCTTTTTTTTTTGAGAAAACGTTTTAAAATTGAAGCATAATTAATGCACTATTATATTAGTTTCGGGTGTACAATATAGTGATTTAACAATTCTGTGCATTAGTCTTTGTTCATCTTGGTAAGTGTATTCTTAATCCCCCTCACCTCTCTCACCACCCCTCAGCAACCACCGGTTTGTTCTCTGTATTTAAGAGTCTGTTATAGGGGGTGCCCGGGTGGCTCAGTCGTTAAGCATCTGCCTTAGCATGGCTTAGGTCATGATCCCAGACCTGCATCGAGTCCTGCATCGGGCTCTCTGGTCAGCGGGAGGCCTGCTTCTCCAGCTCCCCCAGTTTGTGTTCCCTCTCTTGCTGTCTCTCTTTCTGCCATAATAAATAAACAAAATCTTTAAAAAAAAAAAAAAAAGAGTCTGTTTTAGTGCAAAATACTTACTAATTAACTTTACCATGGAGAAATTTGGCAAAAACCAGCTTAACAAACTGACCAAATTTAACTGCGCCAGTAATGGGGGGGTAAGCAGACACCACGTACACCAAAGAGAACAAAGCACTACTGTGCGGTAGCTCTGCCAAGGGAGCATGACCTCACGTTAATCAGGAGAAAATATCAGACAAAACCAAATTGGCAACAGGCTAAAAAATAACTGGCTGTACTCTGCAAATGTCAACGACGTGCAGGACAAGAGAAGGCTGAGGAATTAGTCCAAATTAAAGGAGACCAGAGAGATCTGACAGAGAAATGCAACACATAATCCTCCATTGGATTTGAGACCCATAAATGGTATCATTGGGACAGATGGTAAAATTTGATAGATTTTTGAGGATTAGATGGTAGCAATGTATCAGTATTTGCACTGTGGTTATGTCCGAGCATGTCCTTGCTTTTAGGAAATGCATAACAAGGTATTAAGGGATGTTGGGGCATAAGGTCTGCAACTTCTTCTGAAATTGTTCAGAAAAAAATAGAGCCTATAAACAGGCAGAGAGAATGAAAGACACATGTGGGAAATGTTAGCAACGGAAGAATCTGGGTGAAGGGCACATGGGAATTCTTTGTGGTATTCTTACAACATTTTTTTCTAGTTTGAAATGATTTCTAGAGAAAAGAAAGGTCGTTATTCTTTCAAGGTACGTTATCACTCGATTCAGAGTCGCTACGGAATGCTTACCGCATTTTCCAGAAAAGTGAAAAGGCCTTGGCTGGAAAGCAGAAGACCTGGTTCTGCCACTGTCTGTGTCACCTGCGCGGGTTAACAACCTCTCTGCCCCTCCGTGTCCCTGGCGTTATCATTCTCTGCCTGTCTCTGCCTGAGGCATTGCTTTCACCACGTGGCTTGTGTCAGGTTTAAAGGGGACCACCACGGACACAGTTAGCGATCATGGCCATGAAATGGGGAACAGCTGCTAATGGATACCTCGTCCATTTCTTTCTGTGGCAGAAAAACATCCTAAAATTAAATGGTGGCGATGGCTGACTAACCCTGTGAAAATAGTACAAAACCATCCAACTGTACACTTTAAATGGCTGAATTGTGTGGGATGTAAATTATATCTCAATAAAGCTGTTACAATCGCGGCCGCTGCTTTTCTCGCACCACGTGGCTGGAGCAGGACACCTGTGACAGAAGGGCGCCGGGTGAATAGAGAAGGCATGTGCTGGTCCTGGAGGCAGGGGGGAGGGAAAAGAATAAACAGTGAAAGAAAGCGTGTAAGGGATGCCTCAAGCTCTTGCCTTCCAGGCTTTATGGTTGTCTCCTGTTCCTCACTCCATACACAATTCCCCCTGGTGACTGGGTCCGTATCTGTGGCTTTAACTCTCTCCCACGGATTGGTGACCCCTTGTGGGATTTAGGATTAGATTTTTCAGCAACTCGGGGAAAACGAAAATACTGCTAGTTTCAACACTTGAACGGAAGAGAAGTTCTGGGTTTTTTTTTCCTTCTCGCATAAAAGTATGAGTAAATAGTCCAGAGCTGTTATGAAGCTCCATGATTCGGGGACCCAGGCTCCAGGGCTCCATTTGCACAGGCTGTGCACTGTGCAACTCCAGAAAAGTGTTATTCGCACATACAGTGTGAATGATCTCTTATGGAGGTGATGGGTCCACCCAGAATCCTCCTCTCTTGTTCTCTTTTAAGGGGTTCTCTTTTAAGGGGTCACAACCTTATTGTCCAGGGTGGCAACATTCATCTTCTGGGCAGGAAAAATGAAGGGACAGGTGCAAAAGAAGGGGCACGGGGTATATATATATGGGTGGACTCTACGGTTTTCAGAACTTCTCACATGACATTTCACTTACATTTCTTCATCAAGATCTTAGTCTTATGACCATACCAAGTTGTGAAAGAAGCTGTGAAATGTAGCTTTTATTCTAGGTGTCCACCTACTCAGCCAAAAGGGAGGAGGGGAGGGAATTCTAGGACCAAAGAATAAGACGCAATAAATATCGGAGAACAACTAGTAGTCTTGGTCATTCTTTCCAATCCATACTTAAAATCCGGATCCATATACTCAGTGTCTCCTGAATGTCTCTACTGAGATGAATCACAAACAATGTAAGACTTGACATATCCTACACGAAAGGCATCATGTTTACCCACTCAGCTCCATTTACAGTCTGCATCTTCTCCTGTTCTCCATCCCAATGAAAGGCAATGTCATTTACCTAGTTGGATGGGAATCATCTTAGGATGTTTCATTTCCTTTACTGCCTACCCTCTACTCCCACCCTACAAGCTCTACCTCCTAAATGGCTCTAAGATCCCCCTCCTCCCCCTCCTCATTCCATTACTTTAGCTTAGACGCTCATTTTTCTCTGGTCTGGATTACTATAGGGATCTCAGATGGAACCCACTGCCTTCAGGCTGTGTCTCTACGATTCTTCCCTCACATTATACCCAGAGTGCTCTTTCTAAAAACAAACCTAGGTTTTGATTCACTTCTCCATAAAATTTTGCTGTGGTTGACCGTATTTTCGGTGGCAAAGTTCACTCTCCTTAAGCATGACACCCACAGCTCTTTGTGATCCGGGCTCGGCCCGCCTCTCTCACGCCATCTGCTGCCTCCCCCCACCCCACCCCCTTTGCCCTAGTTGTACTGAACTATCTGTAGTTCTCTAAACTTTCAGGAGTTTCATGGCACTCGGCTCTTGCAAATGCTACCCACTCAGTGTGGAATGACCTTCTCATTTTTGTCTGTGTACCTCCTACTTCTTGAAAACTCAGCTGTAGCACGGCCGCCCTAGGAGGTGTTCCTACATTCCCTGATCTGATTTAGACATTCTTCTTCTTGCTCCCACAGTGCACCATCCGTCATGATCTCAACACTTGTTTATTTGTTTATCTTGCCCACAAGACTAAAAGCTCTTCAAGGGAAGAGATCTTTTTTGCCTGTGTGTTCCTAGTGCCTGGCACACAAATATTTGATGAGTGAATAAATATGCCAGACTCAATCTTACACATGTTTATGTGTAGTATTTGATTCCCATAGACCCTCACGAGCTGTATCCATTTTATAAATAGGGAAACTGAGGCTTAGGAGAACTGTATGACATGTCAAAGGCCACCGTGTTAGTTAGAAGTGCAGATGGAAATAAAATCCAACACTGTGCCTCCCTGTTCACTCCTGATCAGACAAACAACATTTGTGGCTGTTATGAATTAAAACATGCACCCACTCTGGGGTTGGTTAACCTCTATCCTGAGCCCACCATCAGAAATGTGTACTTCTCTCTCCTTGCATTCCCAGGTCCCTACACACGATTCTAGGATACTTACAAAACACAGGCTAGGTGCTTTCTTTTGTCTTCTCCTGGGGAAATGCCTTTCTAAAGCTTTGATCTCTAGCAATGGAGTCTGTGTTTCTTCACTCATCCCCTCCTTCGATGAATATTTATTAAACGCCAACTCTGTGTTGATGCTAGACGAACATGCAGAAACAAAGATGTTTCAGTTATTATCAGAATCTTTCCATCTCTTTGTTGGGAGGCTCCGAGATTCAGCCTTATCTAAGGATACAGTTACAAATGAAGAACAAGCAGCAGGGCAGCACTCCATGTTCAAGGTTACTCGTTATTATTGTTCCTCCTTAACCAAGGCTTGTAAGATCCTTGTATTGGAAACAGGTTTCAGGCACAATAAACAATGTGCTCCCTTATCTCGGAAGCATTAAGGCGGTTCAGCGAGTTGTTTACCAGGCAGGTACTCCTTATTCAGCGGTTTCAGACAATAATGATACCTTAAAATTCCCTAATGCTTGACCCTTCCGAAAGGTAATAAGAAATCGAAACTGTGTGCCACTTAAATGAATTCATTTAGTGCGGAGAACAAAGCCATTTTTACATACTCCTGCAAGGTCCATTTGACTAGAAGCCAGAACATTTCACACAAGCAGGAAAAATCCATCTCCTGAAATTGATTTAGGTTTTGTCTGATGAGGGCAGGGTTAAAGAAAAAGAAAGGCGCGTGCTTCTAATTGCAGTTGGAACCGGTCCCAATCCCAAGAGCAGTTCTTTAAAGTTGTTCGTTTGGATTCACCTTAAATTATCTTAATGGAGCAGTAAACTTTCCTAGGAACAAAGGAACGCGAGGAAAGCTGGGAGTTTTTATTTATTAACAACTAATATTGAGCACCCGTCACCTGAGGACCTGCAGAAACATGAAGATTACTCACACAGAAGTTCTGCCTTCAAGGAGAGTGCACTATGGCAGGCGAGTTACGAGAATGCACAAACACGTACGCAAGCGCGCACACATGCACACGCGCACGCACACGCGCACTCACGTGTGCACGCACACACGCATGCGCAAACTGGATTAGCCTCACTATTCAAACTTTTTTTTTTTGAACTTTTGCTACCCAAATTCAGAAACTTAATAGATTCAGATACGCTTTTAAATAAACTCACCCCATCCAAACTTTTACTACTCACTTACCCAAACTCAAGAGCCTCAGGTCATCGGTATCTGAAATCAGCATCCAGACCGTCCGTCTCCAGACTCAGAAGCCTGATGGAGGTGGCTGGCAGAAGACTTACCACTGTGTAAACAAGATAAGGACTCCAGGAATGGCCCTGGATGCCATGAAGCTTGGACGAGTGTGAGATACCTTCCAAGGGGCACGATTTCATGGAGAACATATTTTAACCCAGCCTTGTGGGATGGGTAGGACTGTTTCTTTCCAACTTCAGTGCCATCTGGCAATCCCATATTTGTCCTTATATGGCCCCCAGTGCCCCTAGCCGTCCTTCCAAAGCTTTTACCACTCTTCTCAAGTCCCCTACTCCTCTCCCTCACTCATCCCTTCTCAGCAAAGGGCCTCACTTCTTAGTTCATACAGTAAGAGAGAGAAAGAGAGAATGAGTAAGCTCTCTCCTCTTTTCCTATGTGGTCACTATCACCATCATAAGGACCTACCCTCAGGGTCTCGTCTCCACTTAATCACCTCTCAAAGGCTCCATCTCTAAATACTATCACATTGGAGTTCAGGGCTTGGTGCAGGAGGCGTTCAAATAGTCAAACCATGACAGTAGTCCAGCTTTGTATTTCCTGCCATTGTTTGCCTCTGCTTAGCCCTTTTTTCAGGTGGGCTCAAAAGAGGGACTGACAGATACATCTTTATTTTCCTGACCACATTTCTTCTCCCCAGTAAAAACCACACACCTTTTCTACATTCATCCACACCTTCATTTCCATCTGTCCCAAAGGAAGGAATCCCCTGACGGAATGACTGCCTCATTTGTCTTATGAATTCTATCCACTCCCAAGTATGTGAGTCTATGATAACCATCTTCCGTGGTGTTTTTCTGTCTGCCCTGCATTCCTTCCTTCTATAACTCCCCTTCTCTTTCCATTTGCTTTAGACTGTCAATAAGGGGACTCTGGCTTTCCCTGGCACAAGGTGGGCTTGTGACCCCAATAAGGCTTTTGGAGTCTGTTTCAAGGTTGGATAGGGGCCCTGGAGGAGAGTTAGTTGCATTCTTTATCCTGGGATTGCCCATTATAAGACCGGCTTAAGCCTGGCCATGCTGAAGAACAAGGCTAAGGACAGGCAAAAGTGGCCAAGAAATACAGAACTTGCTTACTGTATGGATTGAATGTTTGTGTCACCACCCCCACCCCCAAATTCATACGTTGAAAGCCTAACCCCTATGTGATGATAGTAATTGGAGGTGGGACATGAGGGAGGTAATTAAGTTGAGATGGGCTCTTGAAGGCAAAGGTCTTCGTGATGGGATTAATGTCTTGTAAGAAGAGACCAGAGAGCCTGCTCTCTGTCCCTGCGGTGTAAGGTTATAGCAAGAAGGGGACCATCTGCAAGCCAGGAAGAGAGTTCTCACCAGAACGTGACCAGGCTGGTATCCCGATTTCAGACTTCTCAGCCTCCAGAACAGTGAGAACTAAGTGTCTGTTGTTTAAACCACCCAGATTATGGTATTTTGTTATAGCAGCCTAAGCTAAGATAAGTACTGGCAATATTGTTTTAAAAATTTTTGGATTTTTTTCAGTTATGTGAGCCAAATCTTTTCCTTTTGCTTAAGGTTGTTTGAATTGGGTTGCTGTTTTTTTGCCATTAAGAATTCTGATTAGTCTTCTTACTCCATCCATCAGCTTGCTCCTGTCTCCAGTAACTTTGGTCTCTCCTCTCAAAGCTAACTCTTTCCCTCAACCTATATACATGCTCCAAATGTCTAGAAAAACTCATTTTTGATTCCATAGCCATTGCCTGCTGTCCCTGCTTCCCTTCATATCCACGGGTCAGTGTTGGTGGGTGCCCGAGTTTTCACTTGTTGGTGGCAAAGCAAACAAAAACAGTAGTGACAGTAAGAATAATTCAGTGAGGGTTTGTGTTGTTAGGTTTACGGAGGTATGATTTTAAAGATTTATTCATTTTAGAGAGAGCAAGAGAGAGAACGCAGAATGCAAGGAGGGGAAGGGGCAGAGGCAGAGGGAGAAGCAGACTCTCCTCCAAGCAGGGAGCCTAACTTGGGGCTCAATCCCAGGACTCTGGGATCATGACCTGAGCCAAAGTCAAGAGTCACCACTTAACAAACTGAGCCACCTATGAGCCTCTTGAGGTAAAACTTAATACAGCAAAACTCACCCTTTTCACATACACTGTTCTACGAATATTGAGTAATATAAATAGTTGTGAAGCTACCACGATTGTCAAAACACAGTATTTATTTATCAACCCCAGAACTTCCCCCTAGGACTTGGCAAACACTGATCTAACTTCTATCTCTGTGATTTTCTTTTCCAGAATATTATATAAATGGAATCACACATATGTAGATTTTTGTGTCTGTCTTCTTTCACTTAGTGAATTATTTTGTAGATTATTTTGAGATTTATACTGTATTTTGAGGGGTAATTATTTTTGAGTATTCATTCATGTTATTGTGTGTTTAATTATTTTGAGTACAATTATTTTGAGATTCATTCGTGTTATTGTGTGTTTCATCAGATCATCCTTTTTTTTTTTTTTTTAAAGATTTTATTTATTTATTTGACAGAGAGAGATCACAAGTAGGCAGAGAGGCAGGCAGAGAGAGAGGAGGAAACAGGCTCCCTGCTGAGCAGAGAGCCCGATGCGGGACGCAGTCCCAGGACTCTGAGATCATGACCTGAGCTGAAGGCAGCGGCTTAACCCACTGAGCCACCCAGGCGCCCCAGATCATCCTTTTAATAGCTGAGTAGCATGCCATTAAATGGTGGCACTATAATTTGTTTACCCATTTCTCAGTTGATAGGTACAGAGATTGTTTTCCATTTTTGATAATTAGGAATAAGCTGCTATAAACATCTGTATACAGGTCTTTGTGGGAACATGTGGTTTTATTTTTCTTGGGTAGGTATCTAGGAATAGGATTGCTGGGTCATATGGTAAATGTATGTTTAACTTGATGAAAAACTGCCACACTGTTTTCCAAAAAGGCTACACCATTTTGCATTCTTACCAACAAGGGATGAGAGTTCAAGTTACTCAACGTTCTTGTCTGTACCTAGTATTATTAGGGTTTGTTTCTTTGTTTGTTTGTTTGCTCCTGCCATTCTAATGGGTGTATAGTGATATTTCACTGTGATTTTACTTTACATTTTCCTGATAATGATGCTGAGTATCTTTATCTTTTCATGGGCTTATTTGCCATCTCTCTCTCTCTCTTTTTAATGAAGGGAGATTTTGCTCATATTAAAAATTGAGTTGTTTGTGCTCTATTGCTTCGGGAGAGTTTCTGGAAATAAGTCCTTTACAGATATGTTTTTGGCAAATATTTTCTCCTAATCTGTTCATGTCTTTTAGTGGCATGTAAAGAGTGGAGTTTTCAAATTTTGGTGAAGTCTAATCCTCTGATTTTTTTTTCTTTTATGGTTCATGCCTTTTGTGTCCTAAGAAATCTTTGTCTGACTAGGGGTTTTGTTTCTTAATTAAACTGAACTTAACTTAATTCAAAACATTTTTAATTCTGAGGTTGTGCTTCTTTCCTTGTTGGAATTAAATTATCTTTTTAAAAAGAATAAAATGATAGTGATGAGAATAAATAGAAGAGAGTGCGTGTGTGTGTGTTCATGTCTTTGCCCAGAAAAATAGAGTTGATTGATGATTCTTTGTTGGTGTCCAGGTCAGGTTCCCCAGGGAAAAGTCAGAAATGCGCATGTGTAGACTGTCTCCTTGACCAAACTCTAGTCAGTCTCCTAAGGCTTCTTCTGGACTAGGCTTTAAGGTTGGCCTTCAGTGTCTGTCCTTGTCAAGACTGCATCCCCCAGTTTTAGCAAAAATCCTAAGCCAGTTTACAGAGGATTCCCCATCCTGGATAGCTGATCGCTCTCTACACCCAGGGAAATCCTTCATTCCCTAGCATAACCCAGGAGTATTGACCCCCGTGGGCTGCCACCAGCAAGAATCTTGCCAAGACGTTTTCGTCAGAATCCTCCCTTGCCCCTGATGTTTCCTCTTGGTGATTTTCCATCCACTGACCCCCAGCCCGGCTCCTTAGCTATAAATCCCCACTGCTTGTCCTTGTTGAATTTGGAATCAAGCCCAGCTCTATACTGAAACCTCTTTTCTTCTATGGCAATAGTTCTTGAATGAAATGTTTTTACTGCTTTACCTAGTGTCCAGTTCTGATTTTTCTTTGGCAGGTGGAGGAATTTTACTGGGCCGTGCTGCCGGGAACAATCCCACTAAGAGGGGGTGTGAAACAGGATTGGCAGGGAAAGATGTTGAATTACGATGCAGTTGCGACAGAGGCTTCCTACTGATCCTGTGGTGGGGGTGGGGGTCCGGAGCAGCCAAGGCCTTTACAGAATCGCCCTGAATAGAGGGAAGGGTCTGCACCTTGTGTTTCCCACCCTTTCATCCTATCCGATGAGATAAAGTGTACAGGAGTGTATAGGAGCGAGAAAGATGAAGTGTTGAAACTGTACTAAGTCCTGGTGAGCCTGAATCAACCCCTCTACAAGGAGAAATAAAACAAAATGAATTAGACACTTGTGAAACCCTTTCCTTGGTTCTGTGACCTCTGCAACCCAGCAGCCACGTATCCCAGCAACAGTCCCCAGGCTTTATCCTAGGTTTGCATCATCCCCTCCCCCCATCCCCTGGGAGGCAAAGGCATCTTTGTTACCTGTTCCCTTGTCTCTGGCCCTCCTGAAAAAAGAGCAGCTGTTTTTTTCTGATTCCAAATGGTTGCTCTCTGCAGCTGGCAGATCTGCAGAGGTGAAAGACCTCTGTGCCCAGTAGTGAATCCTAGCGGGTGTGGACAATCCTAGGGAGAGAGGACAAGGCTTTATATGGGAAGTTTAATAAAGGATACGTCTTGAGAGCATGTGAGAATTGATATTTTGCTGGTTTTCCTTTGCATGCTTGGACATCTCTCCTGCATCATGATACTCTCTGCCCCCCTCCTCCGATTGCTGCCAATCTAAGCCAAAAAGGTGGAGAAAACTCAAAGTCGCCTGCCATCCACTATAACACAAACAAACCTGAGGGTCCGGTGGAGGGAGAGGGGATCTTCCTTCCCCAGGGTGGTCTTCCTGGCCCCTTTTAGCCTCCCAGCAAAAAGTGCTCCTGGGAGTTGGAACTGTCAGGAGAGATGACATCGATGTGCTATCATATTTTTCATCTGACCCTCTTGAAATAAGAGAAAACGAGCCTAGGATCCTTCGACTAGCTTGTGGCAAAGCCAGAATTATAGTCAGATGTCCTGTCTCTCAAGTCAAACGAGCCAGGAACCCTGAGCTATCCTTGATTCTCCTGTCTTCCCCACCTCCTACGTCCACTTAGTCATTAAGTTATTCTGACTTAAAAATAGCTCTCAGACGTCTCCCCCTCTCCCCAGTTTTCGGCCCTTCTTCTTTGGCTTAGGTTCCACCTACTCTCCTGGGCAGTTGCAGGAGATTCACAACTGATCTGTCTGCCGTGCTTTCTTCTATTAACAGCGCATTCTGCACACGGGAGCCGGTGTCATGGTTTTCAAGCACAAATTTGGCAACTCTTTGCTCTGTATACGCCTTCCCACTGCTCCCATTCCTTTTCATGATCAAGGTCTAAACTCCGTAACCGTACATATAAATGTCATTTTTGGCATCGACAACATCATGACAAATTGGACTGGAAGCCAGATTAACAGTGGCGTTAGCCATAGGATATTCCTAAAATAGGCAGTCTTACAATTGGTTTGATGACTCTGTGATGTTGGAGACCCCAAAACTTTCTGTCCTTTCTCTTCCATCCTCACTGGGTGGCTTTCATCCTCAGGGTCACTAGATGGCTGTCATAACTCTAGACATCACATCCTCATATGACAACATCTAAATTGCAAAGGGAAGAAGGGAGGAGAGAGGAAACTCCTGGTATACAGTTCTTTTTGTTTTTTCTTTGATCAAAGTTGAAACTCTTTCCTCAATGTCATCCCTCCACCAGACTCCTATGTTTCTAGCCAGACTGAGTGCAGTACCCAGCCCTAGACCAAGCATCTTCATCAAAGATAAAGGAGATTGTCTAGATTGGCTTCAGCCAGTCATGATCTATGGACACGTGACCCTGGACACTTTACCACCTGAACGAAATCAAAGTTCTGTTCGTAAGAAGGAGAAATGGCTCATGCAATAGCAACCTACAGTGTGTACTGCAGTCTACAAGGCCACTGAGCTAGCCGCTACCTACCCCTGTACATTTCCTCCTTTCCAGTGACCTTTTATTCCGTATGGAACCACTCACTCTTCCCAGAATGGTCCTCTTCCCCCTGCCTGAAGTTACCTTTTTCCCTTGATAATCTTATGAAGACTCATTCTTGGAAAATGCAACTGAAGTTTCACTGGCTTTGTAAAAACCTTTCCTGATGCTCCAAAGCAGAATCGGTCACCGTTGGCCTTTCCTGGTCCAGAGGATGCCTCATACATTGTAGTTGTTCAATAAATATTTGTTGAGAATCTTTGCATCTTTCAAGTGTGCTGCTATTTTGAGCTGTCAGATTATCACACTGCTTACATCTCAATTAATATCGTTACTTTCATCATAGAGCCACATGATGGTTAATTTTAGGTACCACTTGATGAGGACACAGGATGCCCAAATAGTTGGTTAAGCGCTATTTCTGGATGTTTCTGGATGAGATTAATATTTGCATTAGCAGGCTGAGCAAATCAGATCGCCCTCCTCAGTGTCGGTGGGCTTGATCCAATCTGTTGAGTACTTAACCAGAAAAAACTGCAGAGGAGGGACGCCTGGGTGGCTCACTCAATTAAGCTGCTGCCTTGGGCTCAGGTCCTGATCCCAGCATCCTGGGATCAAGTCCCGAATTGGGCTCTTTGCTCAGCAGGGAGCCTGCTTCCCTCTCTGCCCTGCCTGCCACTCTGCCTGCTTGTGCATTCTTTCTCTCTCTCTCTCAATCCCTGACAAATAAATAAATAAATAAAATCTTAAAAAGAAAAGAAAAGAAAAGAAAAAACTGCAGAGGAAAGAAGAATCCACGCTTAACCTGACTGATCTGGAGCATTGACCCTCTCCTGCACTTGGACCGAAACTTACATCATCAACTTCCCGGGTTCTCAGGCCTTCAGGTTTGAAATAGAACTACACACCAGTTTTCCTGAGTCTCCAGTTTATAGACAGCAGATGGTGGGACTTCTCAACCTCCAGAATCATGGGAGCCAATTCCTTGTTTGTTGATCTATCTGTCTATCTGTCTATCTATTCTGTGTCTCTGGAGAACTCTGTCTAATAGAAGAGAGCTTATAAATTCTGTAGTATAGAAAAATGTTTCTAAATGGTGGGATCAAGTTGCTGATAGGGGAATGTGATTTTGAGGGAGCTAGATTACCCTAACTAGAAGCTTAGTCTTCTATTATTCATAATATGAGACGATTATCATTCATCGTATGCTATTTAATGGTGTTTATGATAAAGAATTCTCTTTCAGTCCTGTGTATCTTGCATACCTCCTTTTGCATCAGAGAAATTATCTTATGCATGTCATGCCGAGATAGGGACACAGAAGTGCTCATTTGTAGTGGGGCTAATACTAGCTACGGAAGGGTTGTGCAGAAAAATTACTGAAATACACCAATGAGATAAAGGGTGAAAGGATGAATGAAAATGAAGTAGAAAGTGATAAAATGTTAGAGTGCAATTTGTCCCAGAGTGTGGGGAACAAATTCACGAGAATGTCAGGTGGTATAGGTACTCAGCCTTAAATGCCACGAATGTACAAGAGCCTTAATTCCCTTTGTGTAATTCTCTCTCCATTCTTGTAAGGGGTGTATCCACCTTCCTGGGAGCTCTGTGCTCTGTCTGACCCACGGGACGGTGGCTTAAGGACCATCCCAGCGAAGCAGGTACAAATCTCTGGCATTCTGTTGCTGTCAGGTGTCGGCTAGCGAATAAAGAGAAGCCAGGAATGTCCTTGCAGTCACGGAACGAGATTTTGAGGAGGAAACCACTCATACCAACAAAATGAGACTTTGGGGAGGGTATACATGCTTCAAAGAAGGAAAATCAAGGGCTCTGAGTTAAGACTAGAAGCAAAGAGGAAAAGAAGGAGATGGAAAGAAGGGTAAAACCCAAAGGGAAGGAAGGAAGGTGGGGTTGAAGCCTTGAAGTCTAAGAGGACATCTGAAGTTGGTTGGACTATGGCTTCCAGGAATCTCTGCCTAATTTCTTTGAACTATGACTCAGGTCCTTACCCAGGGGCATGTCTGTCCTTGTTCTGACAGAACTTTAAACTGTTGACCTGGGACTCAACCCAGGTGGCTTCTCCCTTCTCTGTATCTAGTTCTCTCCTTCGTGGGCAAGAATCAGGGATCCCCTGCCTTGTGCACCTGTGACGGGAGCAGAGTTCTGATTCTCTGGTCACTGTGGTTGTTCCCCAGCCCCTGCCCCACACTCAGGCTGCTTCCACTGTCTTTTTGTCGCCACTATCTTGGTCCTTGGTCCCCTTGGATCATCTGCAGCTGAGGGCAGGATTGGGGTGGGGGGTAGAGGAGTGGATGGATGGGGGCAGCTGTGTGTACTGACGAGGAGGACGTGGTTACTTGCAATGCTTGCTGTTTAACAAGGGTGTGTCTGGCCATTTCAGCCAAATATCCTTCTTTACATTCAGAGAAAGTACATGCCTGCTAAGATTGGACCTTCTTGGGCGTGGCTACCGAGGACAGCTCGGGCACTTGCCTTGGAGGAAGATGGCTGGATGCTCAGTCCCACAGTCTCCTTTGGATGCGGCCATGTTCCTCTTGCTCTCCCCCGCCCCCGCCCCTCACCCCCGGCCGGGCATCCAGTGGCCTCCACTGTCTCTACGGGCCGCAGTCATAAAATCCTCCCTCGCTACAGAACGAATGAACTCATTCACACAGTCTCTATGGCTAAATAAGAAAATTCTCTCTAAAGGTCTTAAAACAAAGGGATTAATGACCCTTTTTGACATCTAGAGCTCTCAGTATCAAGGAAAAACAGATGTTTCAGAGGATAGGAAAGCCTTCTTGATACCTCTATTCTACTTCATGGGATTTAACCTCTCATTAAGTCTGGCTCTTGACCATGTCCGGCAAAATGTGCTTGATATTCAAAGGAAGTATGAAGTCTCCTCTTCTCTGAGCCAAACTTCATATGAAGCACAATCAAGCTAAGCTTTACTGAACCCTTGCCATGACCAGGTATTTTGCTAAGCACTTTATAATACGTGTTTCCCCTTCTATCTGAAAGTTTACTTTATGCCACTTCACTTTGGCAAAGACCCACATCAGTACCTCTTCTTGATAAAAGAGAGAAATTCAGGGCACCTGGGTGGCTCAGTCGGCCTTCAGCTCAGGTCATGATCTCAGGGTCCTGGGATAGAGACCCGCATCAGGCTCCCCGCTCAGCAGAAAGTCTGCTTCTCCCTCTTCCTTTGTCCTCTCCCTGCTTGTGCTCTCTCTCTCTCAAATAAGTAAATAAAGTCTTCTTCAAAGAGAATTTTTGCTTTTATGAAGTGGTAATTGCTTCTTTGCTTCAGGTCATTTCAGCTTACGAAAGTTTTCCTAGGAATGCTCTACTTTCAGCCTGTACATTATTTTCTTCTCAAATTTAGGTCGTATCATGTCAGATCCTCTTGATTTACCTGAACCAATCAGGTATAAGTACAAAGGGCATTTACAGACTCAGGAGACAGGCATAGGGCTGACTTCAGACAGAACTGGATTCTAATGATGTTATCTGAACCTTGTCTCCCTCTATCTCCCGGACTGGCTCCACCTTTCTTTGCCTTTTGCCTTTATTCTCAGGTTGTACGTGGGGGCAGGTGACTGGAGCTTCCCCAGCCAGATGGTCTTCTAGTGTCTATTCTCAGTGGGAAATCGAGAGCTTCCTCCGAGTGCTCAGAGGCACTCTAATTAGATGAGGTCACGTGCTCAACCCTGAACTGGTCTCATGGCCAGGGGCCTCACAGAGTCTCCTGGATTGTGTTCTGCATTCCTGGAGCGAGGTGGTGGAGCCCCCAGCCAGGCCAGAGGGATACAGAGTAGGAAAGGAGGATCCCCAAATAGATATTGGGGGAATAGATACTCAGTAGGCACCAAGAAATCTTCAAAAACCCTTGTGAGTGTTAGTAGTCCAGTTTAATAGATGAAGAAACTGAGGCTTGGGGGCTTTAAGTCACTGGCCCAAGGTCACTGCTAAGTAATTGGTAGGGCAGAGACTTGAATCCTGTTGTATTTAACAAGCCATACTTGCTGTTCCATTTATTCAGAGGAAACGTTTGCTCTCTGAATAAATAAAAACAAGACTGTATAACTAGAGTAAAAAGATTGATGTCAAATTTTCCAAGATGAAAATTATCACTAACCTGCCCTGCAAATGTGTCCTAGAGGACGGCCTAGAAGTTCTCTAAGGAGGCACAACTCTCTTTCCAATATGCCACTGGCCACCTTCTGCTGCCAAGGGAAAGTCAGGGAGTATGGCTATTTATTAAATAGACTTGTTTCTGACACCATCATCAGAACTATTTGAACCAAAAACTGCAGGCTTTAAGAAAACCAACATGTTAAGGGAATTCCTGATATAATTTTTATTTTCCTAGACACTTCAGATGGGCCCAACTACCTCCTGGAAGGATTTTGAAATAGTCACCCAGGAGGCATGGTCATTATTGATTTTGTTCTGAACTCTTAACCACAAGTGGCCACAACGTCAGTTATTATTGGCCTTATCATATTGACACAGGGCCATGAACTAACCAAGATAGAGAAAACCGTGTGTACGCTCCAGGATGGAACACTCAATTGAGAGTTAGCAGGAGTCCTGGTTCCGGCACCAATTAACTCTATAATCTCCGACAAATCACCTAAACTTGCTGGTGGTCGGGGCGCCTGGGTGGCTCAGTGGGTTGAGGCCTCTGCCTTCGGCTCAGGTCATGATCCCAGGGTCCTGGGATCAAGCCCCGCATAGGGCTCTCTGCTCAGCAGGGAGCCTACTTCCCCCACTCTCTCTCTCTCTCTGCCTGCCTCTCTGCCTACTTCTGATCTGTCAAGTAAATAAATAAATAAAATCTTTAAAAAAAAAATAAAATAAACTTGCTGGTGGTCAGTTTCTTCATCTGTAAGATCTCTAAAATGCTGAGAACACTTTCTTTGTAGGTTTTTATGAAATGCTGAAGATATAATGTATTTTAAAATTCTGGAATATCTGCAAACCTGTAAGCATTTCGTAAACGTGCAGTATTATAATCTTTCCAGTCCAAGGATCTGAAAACTCTGTGGCTTCTTAGTCCTATTAACAACCGAGAGAACCAAGAGGCAGAAGAGCCCCAGTCAAGTTAAAAATAAAGCCTGCAACTTTAGCAGATGATTCTGGACTAAGTAATGGACTGCTTAATAACAAGTTATTTGCTTGCTGCAAAACAAAACAAAACAAAGCAAAGCAAAATCAAAAACACAAATGTGTTTCATTAGCTTGAAATGCAAAAGGACTGTGAGAGAAGTCTGGCACCAAGTTCTGAGGCGAAGTTGGCCCAAACATCAGCAAGATCCAACTTTCTTAGCACATGTGACCTCTAGAGCTTTTACTCTCCTCCAAAAGTTTCCACGTGATCCTCAGCACCCCAGAAGTGACACCCCACATATCATCAAATCCCCTTAGCAGGGAATAAGGCTCAGGAGAAAGACCCACAGGTCAGAAACCTCAAGAGTAATTTCACCAAGACTAAATTAGAACAAAGCCACAAGCTACACCAAGGACAAGGCCTTCCAGATGTCAAGGTCTAGTGGAGGTAAAAGTAGTCACTTTTTGGCCAGTGGATGGCCAGACCTCCAGGGGGGCAGAGGAGAAACTCCATCAACACGAGGAAGTCATCTTCTTCCAAGAACCTTCCCTGGTATTCCCTGCCTCGCTTCAGCAAGGTGTCGAGAACTTAACTCCAGTGGTCATCTTCAGGAAGACTCTGCTTCTTAGCCTTTCCTGACTTTGCTCACTGAACATGGACTGAATGCCACCCATTGTTGGTATGTGCTGGAAGGTTTGTTCATAGGACTGGAAACAGAGTGCCTGCCGCTTACCTGGTCACAAGCCCTGGCCATACCAATGGGACAGCCCAATCTCTGGCCGAAAGAAACTTTTCAACTGAGGCTTTTTTAGGTTGCAGGGGTGGTACCGGAGCTGACGGCGGGGATGAGAGCCAGTGCTTCAGATAAGAGCCAGGGTGAGGGATATTCTAGGCGAAAAAAGCAACATGAGCTGAGGAGAGACACAGGACACCATGATGCATTTAGAATCTTTATGTCTAGGGGCGCCTGGCTGGCTCAGCTGGGAGAGCATGTGGCTCTCGATCTCAGGGTTGTGAGTTCAAGCCCCATGCTGGGCACAGAGCCTACTTAAAAGAGATTTTAATCAATTTAAAATAAAATAAACAAATAATAGACAAATAAAACCTTCATGTCTCTGTGGCTAGACTACAGGCTGTATGTGGCTGAGAGGAGGCCAGGAGAGGAGGCTAGCGAGACAGGCAGGGGCCAGATCATGAAAAGCCTTATAAGCCATGTTTAAAAATTAACCTTTACCATGAGGACCATGCAAAGATGTTGAAGGTTTTTAAGCACAGAAATGAAATGATTCGGTGTGCATTAAAATAACAGCAAGCCATATGTGTGCCAAGTAAAATTTGAAAAAAAAAACCTGTAATAGATTTATTGACTGTACTGGACACACTACACACTAGCTCTAGGAAGAAACAACTTTTTATTCTTCTCCTGCTGCTCTAGAAAAGTCATTCTAGAAGGAAATCCTTAGTTTTTCTGATCCTGTTCCATCACAAGAGCGCTCTCAGCAGAGTGCTGTAAAAATCGGGTCTAGTCCAGTGCTAAACCTGCAGTCCCGTGTCCATGTGGAAACGTCTCTCAGCCCTCTAGACGGGTGTCCATCAGTCCTGGAAGCGGAAGTGCAGGAGGAATACACGCAAGGGAGACTTCTCTTCCTTTTCTAGCCACCAAGCTGCTCTTTCCTGAGGTCCTTGAGGAAGGATTAGGTGCTAATGGTTCCCACTTGTGTGAGGGACACAGCTGTGACCCAGCATGACATTTGTACCTTGGAGGTCCTTCCACTAGGGACTGCTGGCTATAGTACCCTTCAGCCATGTCTCTCCACACTTCAGGTGGTTCTCGTGGGTGGCATCCCTCACGCCGTTCACACGTGGCCCCCAAATGAGTTCCCCCTCCATTCCACAGCCCACCTGTCAGCAGACGTGCAGCATCTTGTCAATGAGCCTTTTTCTTCATTCTGTTATAGGGCAGACCCCATGAGCCAGATTTTCACCTTTAGGCTTCTTGTGGTGAAAGTCAGTCACCAGTGCCCATATCCCTCAAATTCCCGAAGATGCAGGTCAAGGTCTCCAAATAATTCTTGTGAAGCACTCTCACTTTGTTTAAGGAGAGAGCAAATTTCCCATGGCAGAATGGAGATGGGGTAGATCGTGGACCACAGCACTCTGACCACCCTCTACAAAGAAACCCTTGGTCTGGCCTCTTAAACCTCCTAAAGAATGTTGTGGCCTGTCTTCCATAGCCTGAAGGTGGGTAGTGGGCTGATATTAGCAGAGTCATTTCACAATATCTTTCCTTTTAGAATGTGCCAGTGTAGGACCCACCCTAGTATTCTTAGCTTTGCAGGCTTAAGGTAATAGAGGAAGCAACTTTCTGTACAAAGTAAAATTTGCCTGTAATCCCACTAGCTTTTTCCTCCTTTGGAAGGGTAAAGAAGTCTCCTTCCTGCCTCTTGTCTTTACAATTTGGTGTGTATCTTTTTTTTTTTTTTTAAGATTTTTAAAATTTATTTGAGAGAGAGAGAGCACATGTGTGTGCGAGCAAGCATGGGCAAGGGAAGTAGTGGGGGGAGAAGGAGAGAGAGAATCTGAAGCAGACTCGGCACTTGGCACAGAGCCCATTGTGGGGCTCAGTCTCACAACCCTGAGATCATGACCTGAGCTGAAATCAAGAGTCAGACACTTAACCCATTGAGCTACCCAAGCGGCCCTGGTGTGTATCTTTTTAAATTGTCTTTTATGTTTATGCAAATACAGAAGATTGATGGATAGAGAGAGAGAGAGAGAGAGAGATGATTTTAAAAACATAGCTACAAATTTTTGACATTGCTCTCACCTAAAGATGGAATTTATGTTCCCTTCCCTTGAGTTGAGGGGTAGCTGTGACT
This sequence comes from Mustela nivalis, assembly GCF_964662115.1. Lineage (NCBI taxonomy): Eukaryota > Metazoa > Chordata > Mammalia > Carnivora > Mustelidae > Mustela > Mustela nivalis. The sequence continues at coordinate 16,401,064 of NC_139035.1, forward strand.
GCTTGGACCAATGGAATACAGTAGAAAAGCAGCTGTGTGACTTCTGAGGCTAGGCCAGGAAGGGCCATGAGGCCTCCAACTCGATCCCCGGAGACAGAAGCACTTGAAAGACTGAGCCACCGTGGAAGGAATCTGATACTCCAAGGCTGTGATATGGAGGAGGCCCACATGGGTTCTCTGGTCAGGAGGCGCAGCTGAACCCGTCGTTCATCATTACAGCCCAGAGCCAGACAAGCAAGGAAAGAAGCATCTTAGAGTCACGCCCTCCACCTCCAGCTGCTGCAGTCTTAGCCACACAAGTCAGTCCAGCTCTAGGTATCGCCGGGCAGAGAAAAACCAATCCTGCCCTGGTCTGTCTGAATTCCTGCCCCGCAGAATCTACGAGCATAATAAAATGGTGGCTGTTCTGGAACATTGTGTTTGGGGATGACTGGTGACACAGTGATAGGAAACAGGAACAGACAGAGATAGTCATGTTACCTGGGATAGTCATGTTATCGTGCTAAGGATGGAGTAGAATGGAGCAAGATTAGCGGCAGGACAAGGTATCATAAGGCTTGTGCAGTGGTCCACATGAGAAATAAGGGCTAAATTAAGAAGTGATAGGAGGAAGGAGAGGCAGGGCCCAGCTGAGAAATAGTCAGGCTCAACCCTTCTGCCCCACTGGCCAGTGTCAAAAGTATAAAGCATATGAGACAGGAGAAGAAGGTATAGGTCACCCTCGTATGTACGACGAATGCGTGTCTCCTTCGGCAGATCTCAGTGTTTTCCTGTGTGCAGAGTCGGCTTTCTTACCCCAGGCTGTGATTACATGGTTGAGTTCCACAAACGGGAGGCCCTGAATGTTAGACTGTAGATTACATTAATCAATCCATTTTGTTTTATCTTACATGCTTACTTAAAAGCCTCTTCTACTTAGAAAGGAAATATATGCAAAGTAATGTACAAATCAGCAGAGCCTGCCATCCTTTTCAGCCGAGCTCTCAGACCCGGTCAGTGAACAAAGAGGCCCCCGGCTGAGCAGGGTCAGTCCACAGCAATCAGTCTCCATGGGATCACCCTCCCCGCCATCAGGGAGGTGGCTGGGAAGGACGCTGCATCCAGAACAACAGAAAGATAAAGAAAAAATGTTCAGAGCCACCTCGCTAACATGTTTCACGATACCCCAGGCCCAGACTGTTGGACAATATGTGCAGTAAGGTGTAGTTTACATTCTAAAAAAGATATGCATCCATGAATATGTGCAGAAACAAAACACCAGAAGCATACGAGCCGAAAATGGTAAGGTTGTTATATCTGGGGCATGGACATACTCGTTTTTTAAAAAAGATTTTTATTTTATTCGTTTCGAGAGAGAAGGGGGAGGGAGAAGAGGGACAGGGAGACTTTTAAGCAGGTTTCCTGCTGAGCACAGAGGGCGACACGAGTCTCCACCCCACGACCCTGAGATCGTGACCTGAGCCAAAAGTTGAACGCCTTATCGACTGAGCCACCCCGATGCTCAGGAATTAGTTGATTAATTGGTTTGTTTGTTGGGTCTTTTCTGCTTTCTTATGTGTTTCAAGTTTCCTGCATCCATATTTCTTCTGAAAATTGAAATTAAAAATGTTATGTTAGAAATCACGGCGCTGTCACAATTTGCCCATACTTACCAGCACTAGTATTTCCTGCAGGTTCCACCATAGATCAACCTACTATTCTTCATCTTACTAGACGAGGGGATCACGAATACAGTAAGGAACTCTTATCCGCACAACATTTAGGGACCCTCTTCGTCTCTCTTCCAGAATTCTTGTCCTAACCTTCCCTAACCCTCACCCCATTCTCCCAGGGGCTTGGATCAGTCTCTGGGTCCTCTCTAATCCTCTTCATCATGCCAAGGTCCTTGGTCTTTAGTAACTGATGTCTATGCTCCCAAACAACTTCTCTCTCTCTAGCACCTGCTGTATTCTCCCACTCCCCACTCTCCACCAAGTACCTGCTTCCCAGGTAGATCTCCGTGAGATGTTAGTAACAGTCAATACATATTCAACGAATTCACATTTCCATAACTAATGGCTTCAGAGTCACTGGGATTTAAAAGAGGTTGTCCAGTGAGTGTCCCTACATCTCTAATTGGTGATACTAAAGCTTCAGTTAAATGCAGATTTTCACGCTTCCATTAAACCTGTGTGCAAGCAGGTCACAACCTCTTTTAGCCAAGCAGGAAGGTTTCCTGCAGCCAGGCGCCATCGCCATTCCCATCAGAGAGCAGGAACTAATTCAGTCATGCTGATGGATGCCGAGATGGTGCCCAGACTCATCTATGGTTGGAACGACAGGGCTAGAGGGCAAGAAACTAATTTCCTCATGGCCTGAAGTGCTCCAGGTCACCCCTGGTTACAGGGAAAATGACACAAGTCATGCATCTCCGGAGCCAGCTCACCCAGAGTGCTGTGCACAGTGAAGCCCCCAATATCGGTCGGTGTAAGCAGAATGCATGCTGTCTCACCCCATTACTTCCAAGGTTTGAACTCTGATATCCCAGAAAGAAGGTTAGGGAAACTGCAAAATGCGGAGGTTTCAAAAAGCACTTCAAACCAATACCCACTGGAGGAAGAAATGCAGACAAGCTTCTGAACTCTAGCCAGTGGGCTGATTCAAAACAAAGCTTTCCCTGCCCAAGAGAATTCCTTCCTTGGGGCAGCTTTTCAGTGGTTTGAAGGGGTTTCGACAGCTTCTTTCTGTGGAGGAGAGGTGGGAATCTTGTTTTGTTTTGTTTTTGTGTTTAGGTTTCATTTATTAAACAAATACCTGTTACTACCTACTATGTGCCGAGTATTGTGCTCTGCACTGATGATTCCATTATGAATATGGCTCAGTCCGTGGTCTGAAAGAGAGCAGGAACTAATCAGTCATGCTGATGGATGCCGAGGTGGTGCCCAGACTCATCTACGGTTGGAATGACAGGGAGAGAGGGCAAGAAACTAATTTCCTCTAGTTAGGGAGTGGCCGTGAGGATTGGTGCAAATGATGAAACAAATGGAAATAAAATAAATGAAGCCCTCTAGGAGGGTATAGGAGAACAGAGACCAGGAAATGCTTAGTCCTGCCGCAAGAGAGACCTAGGTGGGAATGGGGGTTGGAGGGTGGGAGGGAGGCTGAGGGGCAGGGAGGAGCCTGGAGAAAAGTCTTCACTCCAAGGATAACTGGTCAACCAGGTAGATGAGGGAGGTCCCAGAGAGGACAGAGAGCTGAAAGACATGAGAGAACCTGTTCACGTTCGAAAGACAGTTCCAACCAGAGATTTTTTTTAGCAGTGTATTTTTCCTTTGTTTCTTGTTTAACTCTAAAATTAAAACTAAGTGGAAACATTCTGTAACCCTTGCAAATTGAAAGGGTACAATCTGATCTGTTCGTGTCACACAGTTAAACTCCTTCAATTCTTCCTTTCTCTGCTGTGAGCTTTTTGGGTTCATACTCATCCTAGAAGACAGATCAGAGAAATAAAAATAGAAAGAAAAAAAAAAGAAAGAAAAAGTGAACGTCCATCCTTTTAAGTAGTTGGTTTATATTTTATAATCTATTCCCGAAGACATTCAAGAGGAAGCAACAAATGCCTCTGTTTAACTGATCCAGTTAAAATGATTGAGAAAAAGTTGGAAACAAAAAGCAACATTTCGACTTGATTTCCTCAATTACCTGATAATTGGGAGATAACTACAGAATATGCCACATCCACTCCAAAGTATATTTACAGGAAAAATACCAGAGGTCTGGCTCCCTATTCTTTCTCTCTAAATAAAGTGTGCCCAGATACTCTAGATAAACCTAAAATATATGCATTTATATGGTAAACTGACTAAATATGTTTTCTTTTTAAACTAGTTTTTTAAATTATAAGCACTACATGCTTATGGGTTAAAAGTATAGAAAGGAAGAACAGTCTCTCGTCAGAAGTAATTCCGGCAATAGCTTTGGGTGTATGTGTATTACAGAGACAGGATTATGTTATAGATAATGGCATCTCCAGAATTTCTCTGTTAGAGAGGCTTAGGACGGGGCCATCTGTGTGGATGCAGAGGCTAGGAGAGAAGCTGTGTTTGCAGAGTCAGGAGTTAACACTTGGGTTGATGTTGCTTTCCCGTGGTTTGTGAGGTTGCTTCTGGAGGAGGTTATGGGAGGCCCTAAAGTCTCCTCTGAGCCAGCCACGGCAAACTGAACAGGTACATATTCCCACAACTTGCTTTTTTTCTTGAAAAATATTTCTTGGGGGTGCCCAGGTGGCTCAGTCGGTTGGGCGTCCAGCTCTTGATTTCAGCTCAGGTCATGATCTCAGAGCCATAAGATTGAGCCCCGTGTTGGGCCCTGTGCTGGGTGTGGAGCCTGCTTGACATTTTTTTTGGAGGGGGGTCTTATTTATTTATTTCTCAGAGAGAGAGCACAAGCAGGAAGAGCAGCAGGCAGAGCAGGCAGAAGAAGCAGGCTCCCTGCTGAGCAGGGAGTCTGATGCGGGACTCGATTCCAGGACCCTGGGATCATGACCTGAACGGAAGGCAGATGCTTAACCCACTGAGCCCCACAGTCATCTCTCCTGCTTGACATTCTTTCTCTCTCTCCTTCTGCCCCTCTCCCTGTTCCCATGCTCTTTCTCCCTCTAAAAAATAAATAAATAAAAATATGCCTGAACATTTCACCACATCATCAACACATACAGAACCACCTTCTCTTATAACAGCATTCTCTCTAACTAGACTATTGATAAACATTTAGACTTTTTATCTTTATTTATTTATTTATTTATTTTTACATTTAGACTTTTTAAACCTCTCAATAAGCATTCTCTTATGCTTGTGTGTATATATTTGTGTATATGTATATTAACATCTGCTCATAGGGTGAGAATTTCTATAGAATAGATTCATAGAAAGGAACGTCCTAGGATGAAAGATATGTACACTTAAAATTTTGACAGAAAACTATCATCATCTAATATACAGTTAATATATAGTTCAGTAAACAGTTGTTATATGGCCCTACTACCATTGTGATGGCAGAATACATATATGATTAATAGAGTGACCATATAATCTGGTGTCCAAGACAGAACACTTTTGAAAGAGGAGGTAGATGCTATTAATTATTATACTAGGACCACTAGAATTAACCAGAACAATCATGGAGAAGCTAAGATATTTGGTCACCCTAATAATTATTAACATAAACATTAGTAATGAGAATCACAGTGCTGACAATTTAAGAAACCTCTAAAAATGACTTAAGAAACTTCAGTTACCCTTTTTTCCTTCCTAAACCTATATTCTCACTCAACACAGCATTACACTGAGTGAGTATACAAAAATTCCAGCAACCTACTTATCGGATCTTGTCTTAATGACAGCAAACTAAAAATTTAGGGAAAAGGAGGAAGAATTTACTTCTAAATAAGTGACACTGTCAAACTTTTCATTTGAAAAAGGAAGATTCCCAAACCGGGAATCATTGTTGGATATCAGCATATCTTGTGGAATAAAGAAATAATATGGAAAGAAGAAGACGATGTTTTGAAAAATAATAATAACACATTATGATAAATTTGCTTCCTGTGAATCTAGCCTCAGCATCGCCTGATAAGCCCCGAAGGTATGGAAAAGCAGGGAGAAGAACAATATTTTGGGTTTTCTAAGGCCTATGACGTGGGTCTCAGCAGGCTACATCTCAGGTAATCTCTGAACTAATGTTGATTTTCATGGCTCAGCCTGAGAATATATATTCTCTTTGATGTCCTGTAAAATGCCAGTGGGGCCTGGCCTACTTTTTTGGTTCTTTATGGACAGTCCATGCCCTGGGGTACCAGACACGGGGCCATTGCCTGTATAACTTCTCCTTTCCAAGACAGCTGGGAGAAAAACTTATCTTGCTCCCAGGCAGGATCAATCTATGGCGAAAATCTATGTAAGTTCAAGAGAGGACTTGTTCCAGATGGAGGAGGAGAGCCCGTCACATGCCTTGTATGTGTGTGTTCCCGGCTCCAGCCCCGCCCTTGGTTTTTCATTAAGGATTACATTCCTTTTTCTGCCTGTTATCCAGGCTCAGGAAGAAAGCCCTTGATGGGTTAACGAATCGCCCAGCACACTGAATCATCTGTCTTGTGTTTCTCACCAAATGAGAGGCTTTAACAGATCCGTGCTGAGGTGCTGAGAAGTCTGTTTCTAGCTAATGGCAAGCTGTCGAAAATACCTCAGAGCCTTACAATCCGCCACCTGAAGCCAACTGGACCAGAGGGGATTTTCCCAAACATTCCTCATTTCACCTTTTGTCCATTGGTTGCTAATTCAAAAGTGGAGGTAATGGCCCAATTTTTTTTTTTAAAGCCGAAATATTACAATAACATAATGCTTAGTACAAGCAACACTGAGCCTACTTTGATTTTTTTTTTTTCAATATACAGCACTATTCCCACCTTCTCACATGGACTTTGTTTGGATTAAGGCCTGCATTGGCAAAACATTCGAAATCCATTTTGTTTCTGTGAAACTGATGTTTGCCTTTGTCAAAAGCTATCTGAAAGCTGAGATCAATCTATAGATACTGACAAAGATAGCTGAGATGTTTGTTTGTCAAAAACAAACAAAAATTGCCAAACAGTATGTACACCAGATCTCATTTATGTAAAAATATGTATAAATATAATATGTGTTAGTATACGGAGAGAGGAAATTTCAAAGACCAAAATGTGCACCACCTTATTAATAGCTGTTACATCTAGGGGTGGGATTGCCAGAGCTTTTTACTTCCTAAGACATCTGGATGATTTGCTTTTTATACAATAAGCATCTGTTACTTTTCCAACCCGAAAGAGGAAGGAGATGCCAAAATAAAGTTACTAGGAAGGATTAAACTGATTTCTTAGTCTTACAATCAAATGGGCCGAGCAAACCAAAAGCAAGCATAAAGAGCTTCACAGGGAAAGAACCAATGGTCTGTGACAGAGAAGGCAGCAGTATTCTATATTAATAAATATTACAGATACATTTCTCAGGGCAGGGGACAAGGACAGGTGTGAAAAAGACAGAATTTCCTACAGGTATTTCTCATGAAAAATAAACTAGTTTTAAAAATAAAGTCGTTTTTTAATCCGCTTAGAGAACTTTTTCAAACTCACAGAATTATTTTAGAAAAGTATCATTTTGGTTACATAATCTTAACTCTCAGTTTAGGAAAATGTTCAGCTAGAATATGTCAGATGTTAGGTAGAAGTGCCTGATGGCAAATTATTGATACATCGTTCAATTATATCAGCTCAACCCTACTATTTTGAGTCATCCGGCGGGGGGTGGGGTGTGCGGTGTAGGGGAAATTACATAGGTTTTAGAGATTCAACCTGGATTCAACTCTCCCCTCACTGACTACACTTGCAAATTGATCTTGAATAAGTTACTTAACCTCACAGAGCCTCAGCTTTCTAAATTAAGTGCATTTTGCAACAATACTGCATAAGGTGTTATAAAGCTTAAAAAAATACCTGTAAAATGCATTTTATAACCTGTTAAATCCTCTAGTGTACAGTAGGTACTGAATAGTGACTGAATGAATGACAGCTTATTATTCTAGAGTTTGCTACGTGTCCATACTGAAATGAAAGGGAGACAAACCGGTAGAGGAAGAGATGGGGAAAGGGAGGGAGAGAGAGAGAGAGAGAGAGAGAGAGAGGAGAAAGAAAGAGCTTCAATTTTAGTTTCTTCAAGTGTGGAATTTTTAAAGAATGAAAGTGACCGCTAAGATTTAGAAAAAGAAAAATGCAGCAATAGTTGAACAAAGGCTCTAGACTTAGAATAATACAGCAAAATTCTGAAAATGCCACTCACACATTACATACAGCACCTGTTGTCCTTTGATGCTATCTCAAATGTCACTGTCTTTGGGAAGCCTTTCCTGATTTCCCAGGCAAAGGTAAGAACCCCCTCCCAATGAAGGCCGGGCGCGAAAAGATTCACTGTGCCAATGAGGTGCCCTTTCAGAGGAATTAAAGCCTAATAGAATCAAAAGAACTTGCCAGTTGGAGAGAAGAGGCCCCTTACATGTGTGACTTCCCTTCGCAGTAGTGCCCAAAGTGACAGCTCTATCACCTGAGTCTACTCTTGAGTCTACAGTTGGGCAAGAGGTAAAGTCAAACATACGCTCAAGGATGTTTTAACTTACTATCCACCAGAGGTAGTTTGGGAGTATGGAAGCACCTCAGAAAGACGTTTAAAATCCTTATTCTTTTAGAAAGAACTTGATCTGACGGCTTGTGGTTAGCTGGCCCGCCATTACTCTCTCATTCAGCAGCCCTCGCCTCGGCCACATGACACTCCCGCCCAGCGATGGAGACACGAGTAACATTTCAGGGACTTCAGAGCCAAACATTTCAGAGGTGACTCCGATGGCTGGGACAGAGAAAGGAGCCAGAGTTCTAAATTTGGCGTTAACAGCCAAACTGTTGACTTAAAATCCACTAGAGGAGGGGAAAATGCCTGATGATGGTGAGTGTGGTTAGAAGAGCTTAAAGCAAAGCTGGTAGATAGCCATGCTTCGCAGTAGGCAGTGGAGGAAGGGGAGAGGAACTCAGGAAGAAGTATTCAGGGAAGGGACCAATGCCAAGGTCATTGGTCATCTTTTCCAAAGAGGTTTTGTGGGAATGTGCAGACGAATTCAGACAACAGTGGATTTTAAAATGAAGCTGGACTAGGGAGGTAGAGCGAGGATTACTGACGATCCTTGTAAGGAGAATGGCACAGAAGGAGAAGTGTCCACACAGGCTTGGCATCCTTAATTGCTCCCTCCCCACCCATGGGCAAGGTTATAGGCATCCTGTCAATGGAGACTAGATTCTAGATATCTACACTTTGAGAAATCTCCCTACTCTGGTTCCCATCCAGTTTCCCGAAACTTTTGGCTCTATCTTCCTATCTCCAGCTATAGATCCTTTAACTCCCATTCAGCTCCCCCCTCTCTGCCCACTATGTTTTGGATTAATACCACTTACGACTGTCTCTTTGTTTCTCACTCTGTGTCACCTGCAGTGCTGCCCTCAGCCCCTTTGTGCTCCCCATCCTAGGGCTCTGCTTCAGCAGCTTCTCAGCTGGGCACCCAGACCCTGATTCCTGGCCTTCCTCAGCCTCCCACCTTGCCCAGTTTGGAACAGAACTGGTTCAGAAGGAGGGAGATAGGCACACGGGATGGAGGAGGATAGAATCAAGGAAGGAAGTGACAGTTGGCTTCACTCTGAGAGGGACTGGATAAAGGGAAGGAATTGGTAGAGAAGGTGATGGGGGCAAGTTTCCTGAGTGAGTGGGAAAGTGTTAAGGGCACAGGTGGAGGCCTTGACAAGAGGAGGGGACACCTCAGCCTCTGAGATAAGATAGAAGGAGATAACAATGAAGATGGGCACAGTGGAATTTGTAGGCGGTGAGGATTATGCTGGGAGTGAGGGCTGCAGAGGTTGGGCAGGAGTTTTGAGCTTCTAAAAGTTTGAATGGTCAGTCAAGGGAAAGGGAGAGTGAACTAACCAAGAAACAGCATTTTGAGTAACCCTGTGAGACTAGTAGAAGCTGGAGACCCAGGACTTGTAAGTCATTTTCTCCCGAAGTGCTTTAGCCCATGAAGACCATCTCTTGTGAGCCAGGCTGACCATAAATCCTGGTGATTAAGGCCAGCACACAAGTCTTGATTTAGCTCAAGGGTCAGATGCATTGTCCTTAGGACCCTGGAGGAATCAGAATAGAAGAAACTTAATGTCCCTTCAACTCATCTCTTGGCTCTATGAAAGGAAGTGAAGGCCCTCTGGGCCACAAACATTGATTCGCCAGGAGAGTAGTAGGCCACATGGAGAAATTACCATTTTCCATGATCAAAGCCAATGTCTCACTTGCTGCACCCTGGCCCTGCCCTGATTGAGCCCTGATGTCAACCCAGCCTGTTTGCCAGATTTCCTGCTGCAATTGGAAATTCTCATGACCCTCACTGCCCATTTTCTAGTAGAAGATGAGCATGTGGCTTTCCTGGTCTCTTTGCCACACCGGACAGGAGAGTATCCTGGGAGAAAACCATGAAAGATTCTGAGGGGGGTCAAGCTTCGTGTATGAAGTTGGATCCAGATGGGCCATTTGCAAACTCCAACAGTGTCGCCATCTTGCCAACTACTTTGCCAGGATCCTGGCCCATGATCTGCCTGGGATGTTAGTTCCAACAGCCTGGCTGGACCCTCCATGATGAACTGTCTGAGAATGTTCAGGGCTTAAAAACACAGCTGCTGTTGTTCTCTGGAATGAACCACTCTGCACAAGGGTGCCCAAGGAACCCAAACTCTACCATCGGGATATGATATGTTCCCTTAGCTGGCAAGGAAGACATCCAGGACTGAAGGGATTTCCCCTCCTTTTCTTGCCAGTCCATCTACCTTCCTGAGAATGTTCTGGCGCCCCTGTGGTTATGGGGATCCAAAGCTTCCTTGTTGCCCAGGCCCTTATAATCACAGTCCTAGGATTCCAAACACAAAGGATAATCAAATAAGTGCCAGGCCCCACACATTCCAAAACAAAATGCTGGACCACCTTTGTAGAGAGTGCCAGTCTAGCCATCACCTGTTTCTACCCTATAAAGGAGTAAAGGGAAAGTAGCTGGTGAAGGATTGACTCAGAGACTGTGTACCCCACTTCATCCACAGGGAATGGGGGGTAGAGGTTTCCTTCTTACTTCAGGCCAAAGGCAAAGGCTTCAGGGAAAACTTAGTGAGTTTGATGTACCTTCAGGGTTAGCTCCCTAATTTGTGGGGCCCAGGGCAAAATGCAAATGTGGAGCCCCTTGTTTAAAAAGGAGGAAATGGAACTATAAGTACTACTTTTTTTTTTTTTTTTTTAAGTGGGGCTCTACTAGGGACGCCTGGGTGGCTCAGTTGGTTAAGCAGCTGCCTTCGGCTCAGGTCATGATCCCAGCGTCCTGGGATCGAGTCCCACATCGGGCTCCTTGCTCCGCAGGGAGCCTGCTTCTCCCTCTGACTCTGCCTTCCACTCTGTCTGCCTGTGCTCGCTCTCGCTCGCTCTCTCTCTGACAAATAAATAAATAAAATCTTTAAAAAAAAAAAAAAAGTGGGGCTTTACTATTGCTCTAAGAAACAACTCCTCTTGAAGGCTGTAAGGTCTGCTTTAGGCAAAACTCAAGGCCTGGGTCTTTTAGGAATTAAGAGGTGAAAAACCATATGCTTTCATGAATTGCTTACTGTGTGCCCTGTCTTCTTGTTTTACCCTCATGACAATCCTGTCATTTTTTACAGGTCACCCAAGTGACCCATGGTCACCCAGATAGTCGGGGGCAGGGATAGGATGCAGACCCAGGGTTTACTAGCTCCACGTTCTTTCTATTGTACTTTAATGTCTCCCATGGAAGTTGGGAAAGGGTAGACTGCTGGGGTTTTCTGAACATCTACTCTTGCTTTCACGGTGCTTGGTGGAATTGGTCCAGCTCTTTGAGGATGAGCTTTCGCTTCTGGGGGACTTTTTCTTCCAGCCCCCACCCAACATGCCCATAATCTCCACTATTCCCTGCAGCTCTCTGGCCACACACAGAGTTGCTGAGCTGCTGGTGGAGAAGGGAACAAAAATGTCTCCCATCCTCTTATACATTCATTTGTTCATTCACAACGGTAACTGACCCTTCTTCCTTTGACCTGTGAGTTCCCCGCACAATTGCACCACTTCGTCCTCCTTTCAGCCTTCTCTTTGTCTAGGGCCGGAAAATTTAATGAAAAGACAACTGAGAGGTTATGTACGTGATGAAAGGAAAAGAAATTATTTCAGAGTAGCATGCTTTCTGAAATGAGATTTCAATGTATTAAACAAACAAACCCAAAATGACCTGTCTGGCCAATTATCTTGTTCATCCAAGAATTATTTTATTACTTGATTCAGCCGTTGGCCCATGTAACTAACTGCTATCAAATAAAACAAAAAGGGTCATAATTAACCAGAAGCCGGGCAATGAGGCTGATGATCTTTTCCCTTGAGGTTGTCGTCTTGGGTTATATGTAAATTCATGGCTGTATTTGATGCCTTGTCTAAAACATGGTCCAAAAGGCCAGAGCTGCAAGTAACCTTGACAAAGCAAGAAGGGAGAAGGGCCCAGTGTGGAATCCAAAGATTCCAGAGCTGGAAGGGTCATGGTGGCCTTTGAGTCCAGGCCCTGTGTCTGACGTGTGAGGAGACCGAGGTTCAGAGATGCTGGATGAACTTTCTGAAGACGCCTACATAATTAAGGCAGGGTTGGGCCAGGAACATTTGGCGCCTGACTGTAAGTTCAGGGCTTTCCCTGTACACACTGTTATTTTGCCCCTGGTTTTTTTCTGGAGGTTATTTTTGTTTACTTGTTTTTGGAGGCCCCTGAGTGGCTCAGTCAGTTGGATGTCCGACTCTTGGTTTCCACTCCGGTCGTGATCTCAGGAGTGTGGAATCAAGCCCCCTGTCGGGCTCCACGCTCAGTGTGGAGTCTGGTTGTCCCTCTCCTTCTCCTTTACCCCTCCCTTAATTGTGCTCTCTCTGTCTCAAATAAATACATAAAATCTTAAAAAAAAAAAAAGTTATGCCAGCAGAAATGAGAATACCTATTTCTCCATACTTCTGCCAATTCTAGAAATTCTTAAAGCTTTTTGAGTTTTCAGTTTTAATTTCGTGTTTCTCATAGGTAAGAATGGCATATTGTTGCTCTCAAGTACATTTCCCTAATTACAACTGAGGCTAAGTATCCTTTAATATGTTTATTGGCTACTTACATTTTCCCTACTGTAAAATGCCTGTTTATATCTGAGGCACACTTTTCTGTTGATTTGTAAACTCTCTTTGTATATGGTTACTGTCCTTTTGTTATATATTTTGAAAGTATTTTCTCTTAGTTTGGTTCTTGTATTTTAATTTCATTAATGATGTCTTTTGTCATAATAAAGTTCTTAATTTTTATAAAGCCTAATGTATCAATACTATCCTCTGAAAACTCTGTAGACAATTGAAAGATCAACCCGGAAATGACAGATGACTTGCACTTACAACACATGAGCAACTGGTCACATCGCCCCATGGAAGGGACCAGGAGTATAAGCCCATGCCCTGAAGGTGAAAAACTGGAAATATTCAGTGAGCGGCTTGAATAACGACCACAATGGTCTAAATCAGAAAGAGACCAACAGAAGCAAGGGAAGAACAATAGAGTGGTAAAGAAAGGGTTAACATGACTCCAGGTATTAGCCGAGAAAACTGTTATCAAGTGATAGAAAATGAATTCCAGTCAAGAAGATGAGACTTCATATGAAGTAAACCTGGCGTATGATTCTAAGATGGACACATTTTCTCAAGAAGCTGAGAAGGTAAAGCCCTTAGCATTCAAAGAGTAAGCATGGGAATAGGTTGTTAGCTTATTAGCCATCGACTTAATCCTCATGCGAGGGGCTTGTATAGATCATCCAAGTATCAAGTCACCAAGCCAGAGGGTATTTTTTTACTGTTTCTGGGGGCGTGGCAGAGCTGTCTGTTCTTGAATAAATACCTGCCCAGCCCCCATCCTCTGTGAGCTCTCTTAGTATGTGTGTGTGCACTTCCGTGAGCGGAAAATCAATACCTTCTTGGAGAGATGGAAATTGAGCTATGTCAAGGCATACATGCATTGTCTGATAGCATCTTTCTGCCAGGAATCTAATATATTGATCAAATTTCCCTAGCAGAGCATCCGTGTAATATACAACGGAAACGAGAGGCTAATGGTAGGAATGTTGGCTCTACGTTTTGGGGAAATGTCTCCTTTCACCGAAAAATCAAAGCTTGAGACCTTCATGCAGGGCACTGCCTCTCCTGACTAGTGCCCTAATCTGGCCATTTCTGGCAGGGATCACAAACAATGGGCTCTCCTATCTGCTCCTGTGTTTCACCTGCTTCTTACTGAGGGTGAGAAATGATTTTCACAGTTGGAACACTCCTGTCAAACACAGGGTTCTGCCTCCTCCTCTCCTTCGCCTCGACCCTCTCCTCCCCCTCTTTGAGCCCAAGCAGCATTCCCCTTTTTTCTCCGGTAACAGCAGCAAATGTGTGGGTGGCCATTTGGCTGAGGCTCTATAGAGCTGCAGAAGTTGTACCTTTGTATTGTGCACATGCTGTTTTGATTGTTGTTAATAACGTTTGTTATTAGTGTTGCTGTTCTTGTGAAAAGGTCAGGGTGATGACAGGGAGGAGATGGACGGGCTCTCTGCCTGACTCTTCCAGACGTGCTCATTCCCAGCTCCGGATAATGACACACTAGCACAAGGGTTACTGGCTGACCCTCTGTTCATCGTTGATGAGCCTGCCTTCAGCTGTGAAAGAGGAAGGGACACACAGAAGCAGAGAGGAGGATGTGTCTGTATTTTTAAATAAACTGCCTTGTGATGCAGAAGGCCTATGAAACATTTCAGATATCGAACCTTAGATACATGGAAAATTACTCACATGGTTTTATATTTTTCCCTTTAATGACTCTAGTAATCCAAAGGGAAATTATTCCAGTTAAATGACTCATCTAAAGCACGTTTTTCAACAGTATCTTGGGCAAGGAAGAATCTATTCAGAGATAACAATTTATTATTTAACATTTCGACAGGTCCACAGAAGTACAAGTCAATTGAGTCCAAATAAAGAAACGCGCTATTTTTAACAACTTCTACATGTTCTTGGCAGAACCTAGGATGCACTTTGTAAGAGGAAAGAACGGGTTTGTGATCTCTTTCCTTCAGGTTTTCAATTAAAATGTGATAAAAAACAATACTAAAAGAAAAGCAAAGAGATTGCCTCAAAAATTTTTATGAAGATACGATGAAACGATTAGCAAGGACAAAAGAAAGAAAGAAGAATGCAGAAACAAAGTGTGCCCGGGAACTAGAAATAGATGCTCCTGAAATAGAGAAATTGTACTATTGCTATTATTTCATTCCTGTTAGTGAATAGATTGTTAGAGGAGATTTTGTACATTGTAATATGCTTTTATTTCCCTATATAAGAGGTAACTTATTCTTCATAGATGAAAAAATATCGTCCTATTGGAACTCTTTCAAATGTGCAGCAAGTCTAATACGGGATTTTTATATTTTCACAATGTTTTCAAACATTTCATATATGTTACTTTATATAAGAAGCATGCATTGTTGGGACTCCTGGCTGGCTCAGTCAGTCCACTGGCTATTGATCTTGGGGTTGTGAATTTGGGCACCATGCTGGGTGTAGAGATTGTTTAAAAATAAAATCTTGGGGGCATCTGGGTGGCTCAGTCTGTTAAGTGTCTGCCTTCCAGCTCAGGTCATGATCCCAGGGTCCTGGGATCAGATCGAGAGTCAGGCTTCCTGTTCAGCTGGGAGTCTGCTTCTCCCACTCTCTCTGCCCCTCACAGGCCCCTCTCCCTTTCATGCCCTCTCTCTCTCTCTCAAATAAATAAGTAAAATCTTAAAAAAAAAAAAAAAAAAAAAAAGAAGGGGCGCCTAGGTGGCTCAGTGGGTTAAGCCCCTGCCTTCGGCTCAGATCATGATCTGCTCAGCAGGGGGCCTGCATCCCTCTCTCTCGCTCTGTCTGCCTCTCTGCCTACTTGTGATCTCTCTCTCTCTGTCAAATAAATAAACAAAATCTTTAAAAAAAAAAAAAAAGAAGTATCCATTGTTGTCAGATACGTAGGGCAGGCATTATTATCCCTGTTTTATTGATGAGGCAATGATGACCAAGGTCATACAGCAAAATAATCATAAAGTTGGAACACATTTCTTCAACATCAAATCTGTTACAACATACTGCCTTCTTAGACCAAAAACTTGCCATATTTTTGGACATGTACACCTTTCTTTTCTTTCTTTTTCCTAGGACTGAGTTTGAGCCCATAAGTCCTTGAACAGCTTTGTCTAATTTGTAACATTTTAATCTTTCTTCTGAGGGAATGACAAACTAGGATTTTATTCCCTTTGCTGTGAAAATGGAAATTATGTTGTACTCTGAGGGCCCAAAGAGGGAAAATTGGCCCAATTTACCACCTTCTATTACCTTCCCTTGGAGTGACTTATACTGACTGTGTTAATTGCATTAACAATGGAGAAATTAACATAGGTATGTCATGATAATTGGATATAGACATTCGTAAATCCAAAATAAGAGTTTGAGTAATCATAGCATTATGTAACCATCTGATTTCTATCTCTTACTTTTCTATGCAGGTTAGCTCTTTACTGTTATGTGTTTAGTGTTTAAGTCTGGTTTTACCAACATGTTAATAAATTGAATGTAGGATTTCTCATTTCCTTTGTAACCCTACAGGTAAAATCTGTCATCTTGAAAACACTTTTGAAGGCTTCTTCACTTAAAAACATTTCATGCTCCAAGGGCACCTGGGTGGCTCAGCTGGTTGAGTGACCAGCTTTCGATTTTGGCTCAGGGTATGATCTCGGGGTCATGGGATTGAGCCCCACATCTGGCTCCATGCTCAGTGTGGATTCTGCTTGTTCTTCTCCCTCTACGACTGCCCCCGCTTGCTCTCCCCCTCTCTCTCTCTCAAATAAATAAATAAATATTTAAAAAATACATTTCATGTCCCATTTTTGCTGAATACTACATATTTATTTCCTGCTTCCCATGCTGAATTTATGATGTCCTGCAAATAATCATGCTAATTGATTCCTTCATCAATTCATTTATATATCCAATTCTATATATAATTCATTTATATTATATATAAAAGCTAATATGTATCGTACTCCCACATTTACCACATTATGTTGTAATTATCTGTTTCTCCTAGAGTTGAACTGTCTGAGGGCAAACTCTGTGTTCGAAATCTTCTCATTTTGGGAGGCAGCTGGTACATAGTAGGAGTACAGTAGGTATTCGGATGAATGATACCAATGAAAATGCCACCTACTTGGCAGATAATATGACCAAACGCTATCTTGAGGTGAAGACAACACTGATTTCTCTTGCTTTACTTAAATCACTTTTCTTACAAATGAGAGGCTTGAAATATTTGAAAGAATAAGACTGTCTTTCGAGAGGAATTTAAAATTGCATTACCACGCAATTTAGATCAAATAAACAACCTATTTGGGGGGTGGTTGGATACTGAATGCCCCTGAAACTATTAAATATTTTATCAATATGCATCTTTTTTTCAGTAGGTTGATATATGCATGCTATAATCACAAGAAACCTTAGGTGGGCATCAAAATACACTATATTTTATCGGCATTGATGGTATAGCAGTGAGCATAGCTGCCTTCCAAAATACACTGTATTTTAAATCCTGGTAGAACAAATAAGAAATAATAAAAAAATATTTGTTTCGTTGTTCCTTTGAAATTCTGCCTCTGGTTAAACTGAGCAGCCTTTCCAGAATCCCTGGAACTGTAATAACACGCCACTAAATGCTTTTGCTTGTTCAATTTTTCATTTGCAAAGGTAATCCACACTTTAAAACCTGGAAACCTCTGAAATATGCATCAGGCAGGAGGCTGGTGTAGAGATTGCCTTGAGGTCAAGGCTTTCAGTTTTTGGTTGCTGAGTCGGAGGTTTTTGCCGAAGGCCACGAAATATCCCTTCATTAACTGGTTCTTGGCGGCAAATATAATTAAGAGAGAGCCACACACCAGAATGTTGTAAAAGGATAGACATCTCCTGTGGTATGAAAACAGAGCCAAAGACGCTGATCTTGGGAGTGTCCTAAGAGTCCTGTACAATCACTACCCTGTAGTTGGTGGGGATGTGATTGAACAAAATGGTCTGGAATAAAGCGGCTTTGTAACGCTGGTGGTTTCTGACAGATGGGGCCATTTTTGTGGGGCTGGCATGCGCAGAGCACACAGGCCTGACTCCACATGTTGGCGATCCCTCTGGTTTACCAAAGCCCTTCCCCGAGGACTCTCATGTCAGGCCAGTTCGGTGCGTGTTTGTACAGGTGGTGGATCAGCTGTTTTCCCTGGAAGTCATCCCCCTCTCTTTCCTTTCCCCATTGAGGGTCACTCAGGGGTGACAAGAAGTTCACTGCTCCTTGAAGGCTAAGCCTGCTGTTGCCGTGGCTGCCAAGACACAGCCTCCAGGAGACAGCGATTTGAACCTGGCTCCATGACTGCTGTCTCCAGACTCACTGGCACCACTCAGTTTGGGGGAAAAAAAAAATACACCTGGTAACATTCAAGTCCAGAACTGTAATGAAGTTAGGGTGACCAGATGTATCCTTTTAAAGGGATTAACCCAGTGTTCCAGGAAGCCTTTTGAGGATAATAAATTATTTATTTTGTCCAAAGGAGATTGGAATAGGAAGTCTTCAATTGTGCTCCTTGAGATCAGAATTTTCGTCAGACCTTGACTCCCAGCAGCGGGGAGGTGGCTATCTGTGTTACACAGAACACGTCCACAGTGGATCATTGTTTTCACCTGGGTCATCAGTGCACGCTGCTGATCGTGTGTGCCAAGGGCTCCTGAACGCACCAATTCCACTCTGCTGAAGTCAGCTGTGAGAAAGCTGGATGATGTGGTTAAGTGGAGAACCCGAAACTATTTTGGGCTGGGAAGGAGGGATTTTGAAAGGCTAATCTCTGCCTTTGCAAGATTATATACTGTGGATGACCCCTTTCATCATGCATTTTTCTCCTCCTTGCTTTACTAAACAGACTTGAACCATCTGCCAAAACCTCTCTTCACACCTTTGACACTCCTCAAACCAGACACTTTGCAATTTCCTGGACACAATATCAAATACTTGTCAAGTTCGTGCTATGTGTCAGGTACTGTGTTATGTCTTCTACCTACACAAAAGCCCTTCAAGGTGGGTAGTAATTGTCTATTCTTTTATCCAATCAAGAGATACCCAGTGAGCATCTACTATATGGCAGGCATATGCTAAGCAATAAAAATATGGCTGTGAGGGGCGCCTGGGTGGCTCAGTGGGTTGAGTCTCTGCCTTTGGCTCAGGTCATGATCTCAGGGTCCTGGGATCGAGCCCCGCACCGGGCTCTCTGCTCGGCGGGAAGCCTGCTTCCTCCTCTCTCTCTCTCTCTGCCTGCCTCTCTGCCTACTTGTGATTTCTTTCTGTCAAATAAATAAATAAATTCTTTAAAAAAAAAATATGGCTGTGAATGAAGCAGCCTTCCTAGCACTAAAAGCCTAGCAAAGGAGACAGATGTCAAGTAATGGCTGTCAGACAAGGATAGAAGACATAGGGACATGGAGCGAGGAGGTCTGATGTTGAGGTGAGGATGCTTACCCTGAGGCACGAATTAAGGTGGTGAGGGTGAATGCAGCAGCTGAGGAAAGAGTCTGAGGGAACGAGAACAAGTCAGAGAATGGCGAGTAGAACAGTGGTGTGGACAGCACAGCAGATATTTTTGGTCCAAATCCTGGCTTACCACTGACTTTACCTGTGACTTTGGGCAAGTCACTCACCTTCTGTCCTTCTATTTGCTCATTTCCGAACGGGGATAGTAAAAATACTAAGTTGGTGGGTTTTCCGTCTTGACAAATGAGTTACTATGAACATAGTAACCATAGTTACCAGAACATAGTAAGCGTTATAAAAGTGTTAGTTATTTTAATAAGGAAGTGAAGGTATTCTAAGTTACTCTGTAGGCCAGAGCATAGAATGTAAGAAATACAGAGAAAGAAAAGAGGTGAGGTTAGAAAAACCTATCGTTTGGATTAAGGGGGTTGGCGGGGGCAGGGGTAGGTCCTGCGAGCATGTGAAGGACTTTCCTGATCTGGAGAACAGTAGGAAGTCACCGCAGGGATTTAAGCCCGGATATGACACAATCGGCTGCTCTGAGCCAGCTGGGGGCTGTGGAGATGAACCAAAGTGACTAGATTGGCGAGATATCTAGGAGGTAGAATTAAAAACACTGGATTGAAAGTGTGAATCAGAAAGAGGGAAGAATGAAGAGTGACTACTTGGAGTAGAAAGAAGCCAGGTTATCCCTTATGTTTAAACAGCATGGGGAGGTTCAGGGTAGCTGGGGACGAACACAGGCTGGTATGTGTGGTGGAGATAGTTGAGGAGAAATGGACGGTGGTGGAGGTTTGAGGAAGTATGACTTGAAATACAGTTTGTGGAGAATAGGAGAGAGAATTCACTAGGGAAGCCAAGGCAGGGTAGGGGACCCAGGTGAGTTTGTGGTCTATTTTTTTTTTTTTTTAAGATTTTATTCATGTATTTGACAAAGAGAGAGAGAGAGAGAGAAAGTGAGAGCAGGAACACAAGCAAGGGGAATGGGAGAGGGAGAAGCAGGGAGCCTGACGTGGGGCTTGATCTCAAGATCTTTGGATCATGACCTGAGCCAAAGGCAGATGCTTAACGACTAGGCCACCCAGGGGACCCGATATTTGATTTCTAGTGGGACCTGACTGCTTTGGTGTAAGGTTTTCTCAGCAGCTCTGGGATGTGGAGACGTGAGCAGCTGAGAGCTCCAGGATAAGGGTAGTCAGACAATGGTAATTACGATCCGATCCAACATTTGTGAAGGTTTGCCAGATGCCTGGTGCTGTGGTAAGAGCTTTTCATATATTATCTCATTCGATTCGATGCAGGCAGGTCTTAAAGTTGCAGGAAAGATACCAGAGAGCACATGAACTGACTAAATTCCAGCCAGCAAATAAAAGCTTAGCTGTTTGGCACGATAGTCATATGATTGTTACATAGAAATTGTGTTTCTCTGGCCTCACAAATTTATGGGAAAAATTAGGGTCCAAACAACAGTAATGAAACAATGTCTCTTTGGCCTTGTCTTATTTACTTTGAAAAACCCCTTCCTCAAGTTCTATTTAGTTTCCTCAGGCCGCTGTAACAAAATATCACAAACGGAGTGGCATCAGACAACAGAAATTTGTTGTCTCACATTCCTAGAGGCTAGAGTGCCCTGAAGCCTGTAGGAGAGAATCCTTCTTTGTCTTTTCCTGGTTTCTTGTGGTGGGGGAGCTGCCAGGCCTTGGTCTTCCTTGGCCTGCAGTCTCTACTTCGGTCATCACTTGGCCTTCTCCTGGTGTGTCTCTGTCTTCACACAGCATTTTCCCTTTCTCCTAAGTACACCAGGCATTGGATTTAGCCCACTCTAAGGACCATATCTTAATTTGTTTGCATCTGCAATGATCTATTTCCTATATGGTCATATTCTGAGGTACAAGGGTTAGTAATCCAACATATTTTTCTGGTAGATACAATTCAACCCATAACGAATTCCTTCCAATAGTTCTGGAAGTGCCTTGGAGTAACCCTAAGTGGGCATGATCTAGTACTCTTCTTTTCCTACACACTTTCCTCTTCTCCTGTTTTAGTTTGATAACCATGGTACTTCTCACAGTGCATCAGGATCAACATACTGCTGCGAATGCTCCCAAACATCAAAGAAGAACCAGAGGGACAAGGGTCACTGAAGGAGCCATCATCTCCATGATGCCACTGCCACCTGGGGTCCCCTTCTTTGCCTTCTCTGTATCCATCAAGGCCTCACATGTCCCAAAGGTGACCTGACCCTGTGTGTATACACCCCCCACACGCATGGGTTGTAGACTATCCTACCTTATGCTTTGTTTTTGTCCACTCCTCTGTAGGTCCTGCTCCCTAAGCACAGCTGGGCTGAGATAATCAGTGACAGATGTCGTTCGGGACTTATTCATCTCTGACACTGACACTGACCTTGAACCAGAATCCTTGAACCAAACTTATGAGCCTTGCTTCTCTTTCCCCCTGGTCTGATGGCTGTTATGGTCCTCCTTAGAACAAACTAAACCTCTGTTATACTCGAACATGCTTAGAAATAGCAAAAGGAATCCTAGGATGAATGCCACATAGCTCTCAAGCCATGATTAGGACTTTCTATGATGTATGTTTAATTTTATACAAACAATTCATCTGCAGTGTATGCTTATCATCAAGAAGAGGTAGGTTGGGGGGGGGGCGCCTGGGTGGTTCAGTCTATTAAGCATCCGACTCTTAGTTTTGGCTCAAGGAGTGACTTCAGGGTTGTGAGATCAGCCCCATGTCAGGCTCTAACTGGGTCTGCTTGAGATTCTCTCTCCTTCTCCTTCTGCCTCTCATGTTTGTGCTCTGTCTCTTTCTCAAATAAATAAATAAACATTTTTTTTTAAATCATCTTTTGCCATATTAGAAAGGGCATTTTTCCATGTACTTCCCATTTTGTTTCTGTTCTCCTCCCCTTTCTGAGCCTACTGACCCCAGTGAGGTGTTTAAGTCCACAGCCCCTTCGAACCAGCCATAGTCCCTTACTGCAGATAGCACAGTCACACCCGGTAACATTCAGCTAGAGTATACCTTGATTTCTTGTAAGAGGCTCTATCATTAAAGTAATTATAAATGTTTGTACCTCATCCCCCCACTAGGATAGTTTTCACTATCCCCACAGTAGGGAAAAGGTTGACTGTAATCATACCTGGGTGTCTTTGATGTGTCTGACTCCAGGTGTGATACCTTTCTTCCAATCAAAATATCAATCTAAAGTTAGTTAATCAAGCAACAAGTATTGGTTGAGAGTTTCTTACATGCCCTGCATTAGTGGAAAACAGACACAAGAAAATTACCTTTTTGGTCATTATTATTTTATCCTCTTTAAATTGTCTATTCAAGGCATAGTACTGAGACCTAATATGTGTCAGGCACTGTGCCAGGCATTAGAGGATACAGCAGAAGCAGAGCAGACACACTCTCTCTATTCTTAGACTACACCATCTATTGGGGGACCTGGACCTTAACAGTCTCACAGACAAATGCATATTCACAAATGCAAGATCTGTGAAAGAAATGTAAGGGTGCTATGTAGAAGAGGGAGAGCCTATGTTAGATGGAGCACGGAGGATCCATGATATGTAAGCTGACTTTCAAAGGGCCAGTGAGAAAGGAGGAGTAGAATAGCTCATACATGAGAACAAGGCATGGAAAGGCTCTGAGGCAGAACCGTGGTGCCTCCAAGAGACTGAAAAAAGACTAGTGAAGCTGGCGCACGGGAGGTTAGGAGGAAGATGAGACCAGACGAAGGAGAGGAAGGGCAGGACAGATGCTGTATGGCCATGGTAAGGATTCCAAATTTGACCATATGTGCCGTGGGAGGCACTGAAAGATTTCAAGCAAGAGAAAGGTTTGATGGGACTTAGGTTTTAAAAGATTGCTGACTCTTGTGTGGATACTGGAGTAGGACCAGAGAGGGGAAACCAGCTCGGAAGCTATTATTACAGTTCAGGTGAGAGAATATGGTGACTGGTGCTTTGGAGACAGGAAGAAATGAACAGATTCAAGAGATAATTTGGAGTTAGAGTCAACCAGTTTCTTTCTAAGGGAGTATGGAAAGAAAGCATCAACCGATATCAATCACTGAATTATTTCAGCTCCAATTCAAATAATCTGGACGTTAATCCCCTGCTTAGCACTGGGGTCACTGCTGAAAGCCTGTCCCAGTGCATTTCTGGGGATATAAGATTGAGCAAGACCCAATCCTCCAATTCAAGTGCAGAGAGAAAAACTGACTTTCGTTTTTGAGCATGCTTTGTGGTCCATCTCAGGATTTCAGGAAGTGAACAAATGAACTTTTTTTTTTTTTTAAGGCTGTCATCAGAAACCAGCTTTCAGAGATATACAGAGAGCAGGAGCAGGAAATGATGAATGATTTTCTTAATTAAGTAGACAATCTCCTGCCTACCAAGTCTCCTCCCCCATTCTTTGCTTTTTCTGTGACATTCACCAGTGAGAGCCCGTGGGAATTATCTTTGAAATACACCTGCCCAATACACCCAATCTGCATTCCTCACACCCTACCAGTCACACGGGCTAACTCCATTTTCTACCGGCACACCCTTCTCCTTATCTCCCCAGATCTAATTGGTTCCTCTCCTAGCCCTCTTCCCCTCCTTCTGCCCAGATGCTGGCTCTCAGAAGACAGCTGGGAGAATGTGAGGTGGCACGTACTGTATGTAACCTGGTGGGACAGACATGCTGGGCTTCCCTAACTGGTTTTTCTTAGTATCAGTCTGTCACGCAAAAGGAGGAACTCCTTCCCTCAGTCAAGACAAAACATCTCTTTGTTGTAACGGCCAAGTCAGAGGATTCCGGTAGCTCGTGGAGGTGTCTGATGAAGAGGGGGATTTTGCTTTAGAGACCCGTTGCCTGACGTCAGGAACACTAACGAAGCACAAAAGAGCGATATGTTTCTGCTCCAAACTCTCCCTTTCTCCAACCTCTCAAGGGTTAACTTAAAATGACAAAAGTGGGGCGCCTGACTGACGCAGTCGGTTGAGTGTCTGCCTTCAGCTTGGATTGTGATCCCAGAGTCCTGGGATTGAGCCTTGCATCAGGCTGCCTGCCAGGTCAGGAGTCTGCTTGTCCCTCTCCCTCTGCCCTGCTTATGCTCTCTCTCTCTCTCTAAAAAAAAAAAAAAAAGGAAGAAAAATAATATGCTCAATATGTTGATATGTTGATGATAGTAAGTTTCTCTTAGGTGATGAGATGGGGGTGGGTGTCTATTTTTCTACCCCCTTACACTTTTCTGTGCTTTCTAAATTCCCTACAATTAATGTCTATTAATTCTATCATTAAGAAAAAAACCCTAAAATTAAAACTGAACTTCCTTAAGGTTGGGAATATTTTGGTTAGATGTACTTGCAACTGAACAGAATATCAAAAAGCTCTTACACACCCCAGTAGGACTTTAGCCACATTTGATAACAGGACCCCCATTCCCCAAATGCTTCAGATTTCTCGATTTTCTGGATAGACTGTATTACCCCTTGCTTGTGAGTCTGTCACTCTGGATTAAGTTTCCAGCCGTCCCAGGTGTTGGAGAAAGAGCTTAGATTCTAACAACATTTTTTTTTTTTAAGATTTTATTTATTTATTAGACAGAGAAAGAGAGAGCACAAGCAGGGGGAGAAGCAGGCTAGAGAGGGAGAAGTAGGTTGGAGAGAGAGAAGTGGGGTCCTGCCACGCAGGGAGCCAGACGCAGGACTCGATCCCAGGACCCTGAGATCATGACCCGAACCAAAGACAGACACTCAACGGACTGAGCCACCCAGGTGCCTCTAACAACATGTTTTACTAACAAGAATGGATCGCATGGATCTAAAAACAGTCATGCTTTTTACTCCTGGGGACGCAAAAAAGCATATATTAAAGAACCTATTTATATTACTATGTGGAATCTACTCTGTTAAGTGCTGTTAAGAGTGAGTAGGATAGGGATGGTTCCTCTCCCTAAGGAGCTAGCTGCAATCTGGGAAAGGTTATTTCTCCAACTTTAAAGATGTTAAGTGTTTGCAGAAAACAGCGATTGTCCTTCTTTGATCAAGACATCTGTGAGACTTAAAAAAGACAAAGCCATGTCAAAGTGAGCTACGTAATGGCCTACAGCAATTTTTATAGCCTGAATAATAAGCAAAAACTCTTTTAAGTAATGAAAACGGATCATCTGAACCACTCCTCAGTAACCATTTTGATTCAGGAACAAAATAAACATATTTATTTTTTTTAAATTCTTTGTAGTGCTGTCTTTGTTTTGCTTTTTGGTCAGGGCTTAAGTACAGATAACAGAAAGCCACTGTAGCAATTTTAAGCAGGAAGGACTGACTACAGGGAACGAGGTGCTCATACCACATTGAAAGGACCGGAGGAGTGGGCTGCTGTCTGCGGCAGCAAGAGGAAATCCTGGCTCCATGGGGATGCTCATCTCCCTTCAGGTTTGGTCATGAGGCCACCTTCATTGCCTGTAACCCAGCGTCTGACTTATGAAGAGCACCACCTCCATAAAATGAAATACTAGAGAGAAAGGAAAGGGTAAGGGAAGGAAATTTGTTTCTATTTGCATAACAAAGCAAGGAAGAAAAGAAGGTAGCTAGTACAGACCTTATTTCTGCATTTGGTTCCAAAGGCCCATAATTGGTGTTTTTAACTTTCTTCCACTCCCATTTCCTGGTTTTGTTTTGTTTTGTTTTGTTTTTACCTTCAGCCAGCACATCAGCTAATCACGCTACTTTAACTGATGGGGTAATTTGAATTTTCATTGGAAGGGGTGGGAACTTTTGGTGATCCTGCCTGTACTGGCCTGGGTCATCTTCAGTTAACTTTTCACTGCTGGGTAGGGGAGCACAGGGAGTGCCCTGGAGGTTCCCCTTGGTTTTAGGTCTACTCTTCCCCATCCATTTCATTTGTAGTGGAAATTCCGTTTTGCCTTGAAAATCAGAACAGATCATTCCAATAACACAAAAACCCCCTTTTACTTGTTGGTTTAACATCACAGAAAGCCCAGATTGCCCAATGGCTTCTCAGCTTCCCCTTTAATGGAACCATTGTTGAGTCTTCCAATGGAAGTGATCTTTCTATGGATTTTAAGCCTTCTGATCCAGCAGAGAGCCCAGCATTACACGTAGCAGATATAAAAACTTGATGATAGCATTTTTTTTTTAAGTCGGTCTGCTTTTTTTTTTTTAAGCTTTTATTTATTTACTTGACAGAGAGAGAGAAAGATCACAAGTAGGCAGAGAGGCAGGCAGAGAGAGAGGGGGAAGCAGGCTCCCTGCTGCGCGGGCCTCAATCCCAGGACCCTGGAATCATGACCTGAGTTGAAGGCAGTGTCTTAACCTACTGAGCCACCCAGGGGCCCCATGGTAGCATTCTTATATATAGGGAGAGGTGATACTACCATTCTACTCTCTGGCTTCTAGACTCATGTCATCTGACAGGGAGATGAAACATCATGTCTTGGCTATTGGTTAAAGCATTGGTCCATTCTACAGCCAGCCCTCCAACTACTCAGAGTGGTGTCTCTTAGCTGATACCATAACTGAGTCTTCAGTAGTGAAAGGTCCCCCCATAATGGGTCTGTGATTAAAGGAGCGAGACTGATACAAAGCGAAGGTCAAGCAAAGCTTTACTTTGCGCCAAGCATCGAGAATTAAACGGACTGTTCAGGGTCGCCTCTTATAGAGAGGGCGACCCCTCCCTGCCTTACAGACTAACTTTTATAGAGCAAAGGCCACGTGATTGGGCCGGGCCACACATAGGTGGCCAATGAGATTGTAACACACAGAGAAAGCTGCACAGTCATGCTAGGTCACACACGGGTGGCCAACTGAATTACAATTCACCCCATAGTAGCTATTTGAACTAGCCTATCACCTTGATCAGAATTGGCACCCAAAAGGTGGGGCCCACACTCCTTTTTGCTAGGGAGACAGTATGCGCGCTCTACTGATTGGATGTCTCCACCTGCCCTGCCCTGCCCTTGTATTTGGGGTTTGTTACCTGGGACTGGTTTCCCAGACTTGCCTTTAAGTAAGTTCCCCTGGTGGGGGGAGGGGATGCAGGGTCAATTTAAGTTTTACTGCATAAACAACAAAATGGCTGTTGAACCGAGGTGGGGCCGCTCGGGCTCAATAGGCCCTTACAGTAGGTTGTAATGCCATCCTGTAAAGGCATACACTTAGAGATGATGGGATACATGGTGAGACCAGTGCAATCCATAGACATCTTCCCTTTCTTTCAGTTCTTTGGTAGGAACAATATTAAATGGGGCACTGTAATGGCAAATAAAGATGTTCACAGATGGCACTGCTGGCAAAAAGTAGTTGGCAAAAAAGGCAAATTCCTATCTAGAATAATTACCCATTCCAGTGAGGATGAGTTACTTCCTCCCTTCTCAGCTCCTATGATGGAAAGAGTTCAATGTACATGACTTCCCACCAGGTATCTGACTAGTCTGCCCCCACTCCAAATATGGTCTTATATTAGGGACTCAGCATTGGTCTCTGCTGGCAGGTTAAAAAATCAGCAGTTGGCAGATCAGGCTTGTGGGGAGGGGGGAAGGCAATTGTTTTGAGCCCTTGTAGATCTCTATCTCTGCTACTGCAACCATTGGATCCATGAGCCTATCGACCAAGCCCCAAGGTGGTTGGGAAGAGAGGCTGACTGACATTCATAGAAATCATTATGCATGTCTGATTATCGGGTACCCCTTGACAACAACTGTAGGCACATTTATAATCTCTATGATGCATTCAGATTTCTTGGCTCTAAGAAAAAGCCGTCTCTTGTTAACTTAAAGAGAAATAGATTTTATTGTATGTCTTTGGGTTGCTTGCAGTATTAATGTGAAAGCTGGTGAACTAATCTAAGAAAAAGACAGAAATCAAGAAAAGTTTACAGCCAAAAACAGAGCAGAGGTCATGCCAGAGAACAATCAGGTTATACACTGCCTTTGGCAGTCAGACTTTGGACGCTCTCTGCCATTTTCACTGCTGGATTCTTAAATGTGCTTCCGCCTCAGAATATGCTTCTCCTATTGCCGCATCTTTGAGGACTTCCACATGAGACAAAATTTTTGGCAGGAGCATCATACTGGTCAATTCTGGGCCCTCATGCTTCCTGCCAAGGAGCTGGCATAGGGATTATCTGTCCATTTTAGGCCTACTAGGAGCTGAGGTCTCACTTCCCATCAAGACCTAAGTGATGAGGATACCTTGTCATCTAGAAAGATAGTTCCCCAAACCCGGCAAACAACTACCAGAGCCGCAAGGCTTTTTTTCTCCTCTGTATAGCAGAAATATCCTCTTCTTCCTCTTCTTTTTCTTCTTCTTTCTTTCTTTTTTTTTTTTTTTTTAAGGATTCCATTTATTTATTTGACAGAGAGACAGATTGAACTAGCAGGAGGGAGGGAAAAGCAGGCTTGCCACCGAGCTGGAAGCCTGACATGGGACTTGATCCCAGGACCCTGGGATCATGACCTGGGATCATGACCCTGGGATCACTTAGCCCACTGAGACACACAGGCGCCCTAGAAACATCCCTTTTCTTTTTTAAATTGTTATCCTTTGTTATGATATTTTAACATAATATACTTTTTTAATCCTTTTCTACTGCTATGAAGATTAAATTAAATAATGTATGTGGGGGCGCCTGGGTGGCTCCGTGGGTTAAAACCTCTGCCTTTGGCGGGGGTCATGATCCCAGGGTCCTGGGATCGAGCCTCGCATCAGGCTCTCTGCTCAGCGGGGAGCCTGCTTCTTCTCTCTCTCTGCCTGCCTCTCTGCCTACCTGTGATCTCTGTCAAATAAATAAATAAAATCTATAAAAATAAATAAATAAATAAATAGATAGATACGGTATGTGAAATACAGTAAATCTTGGTTGTTATAATTTGGTTTCCATTAGTATCTCAGTGTCTTTTTCTCAATTGTCCTGAGGCAATTTCTGCAATTCCTCACCTTGGATCAATTCACCTATCCTTTCCCTCAACTCCTGCTCCTAGATTGCTGTGTACTGCTGGGAAAAGGGATAAAACCTTCCCAGTTGATTCTATCACAAGTAAATAGTTTCCAAATGCAAGGAAGCCTCAGTGCTAGTTGCATACTTCTTGCAATACCTCTTGCGTACCAACTCTGCTCCCATTTTCCCAAGCAAATGGATGAACTTGTCTCCTTTACAGAAGGAAAAGGGATTCCTCCTTTCTATCTGCAAACTTTTGTTTGCCTGTCCCAATCATGACTAATACCCCCAACCCCAAGTCTCAAATGATATTAAGTCTCTCCTCCCTGTAAGGGCTAATTGTCAGTACGCATTCTTCTTTCTTCTCTGGGTCCTTGCTTGAGCTTCTGTTCCCTGGATTTTCTGAATCACTTTACCAACTGGTTTCTTCCCGAAGGCTTGCAGTATCAAATGCTGCAGAGACAGCTTTTCGTACTCATTGGACATCACTGGTTTTGGGATCATCTAAATAGAACACTTAATTGTTCTTGTAGATAATCGTTTTGCTGATAAATGTACTTTGTTATAATTGAAAGCAACACCGAAAAATACAAGGAATAAAAATCCCTTGAAATCTCTAGCCCACACATAACCATTCTGAATGTCCTTCTTGGTCCTGTCTCACCATCCAAACATAGGTGTATTTTATGTCTAGTTTTATACAGAGAAAATTTAAGTCCCCTTCCTTTCCTGTATAATCAATTTTTCTTTCTTTATTTTATTTTATTTTTTTTTAAGATTTTATTTATTTATTTGACAGAGAGAAATCACAAGTAGATGGAGAGGCAGGCAGAGAGAGAGAGAGAGGGAAGCAGGCTCCCCGCCAAGCAGAGAGCCCGATGCGGGACTCCATCCCAGGACCCTGAGATCATGACCTGAGCCAAAGGCAGCGGCGTAACCCACTGAGCCACCCAGGCGCCCCTCAATTTTTCTTTCTATACTGAATCATTTACACCAGAATATATACATATGGCTATTTCTCCAATCTTAAAAGAAAAACCTTCTATTATCACGTTCCAATGTAACTATTACCTCTTTACTCCATTCCTCTTTACGGATATATTTCCTGAAAAAAATGATCATTTCTTACTATATTGGCTTCCTCCCATTCTAATCTCTTCCTTTTGGTCTTCTTTGTGGATTCTTCCTCATCTTCCAAACCTTTAAGCACTGGAGTAGTCCTCGGATTTGTCTTCACACCTCTTCTTTTTTCTATCTACACTCACTTCCAGAGAGTCCATGGAATCTCATGGCTTTAAATATCATCTTCATTCTGTTGACTCACAAATTTATATCTCCATCCAGTTCCTCTCTGATGACCTCCAAACTCTAAATTGCCTATTGAACATTTCTACCTGCATATTTGGCAGGCATCTTCAACATAATACACCCAAATTGAACTTTTGAGTTTCACCTGTACCTCAAACTTGCTCCTTCTGAACATTCCCCAATCTCATTCTTCTAATTAATTGGGCAAAAGACCTCAGAGTCATCCTTGATGCCTCTCTTTTGCTCACATCCCACATCTAATTCCCCAGTGAAGCCTATTGACTCTGTCTTCACATAGAAGACTATTTCCAATTTTTCCAGTCCAAACCACCATCATTTCTCTCTTGGATTATTCCAATACTGTCTTTACTAGTGTTCTTATCTTGTGGGATAGCTTATGTTCCTCCAAAAAAAAAATGGATATGTTAAAATTGTAGCCCCCATTACATGTGAATGTGATTTTATTTGGAAAACAGGTCTTTGTAGATGTGATCAAGTTATGATGAGGTCATTATACTCGATTAGAGTGAACTGTAATCCAATAGGACTGTTGTCCTTATAAGAGAAAACAGAAACAAAGCATGGGGAACAGCCCTGCAAAGATTCAGTGATATATAGAATGAATATCATTTAATGATGGAGGCAGAGATTAGGGTCATGTAGCTGCAAGTCAAGGAATGCCAAGGATTGCCAACCACAATAGAAGTCAAGAGAAAGGCATGGAGACTTTGAAAGAATATAAACCTGCTGAAACTTTGATTTTGAACTTCTAGCCTCCAAAACTGTGAGAGAATCCATTTCTGTTGTGTAAGCCACCCAGTTTGTGGTTATTTGTTATGACAGTGCTGGGAAACTAATTCACCTTGCTTTTTCTTTATCTCCTCTGAAGACTACTTGCCACACTGGGGGTGGAGGGGAAATATATATATGATTTATATGACTGATGATGTCACTCAAAAACCTTCATTTCCTCAAAAAGTTAAATACAGAATTGCCATATGACCTAGCAATTCCACTGCTACATACGTGCCCCAAAGAATTTAAGAGAATCAGATACTTGTACACCAATGCTCGTTGCAGCATTATTCATAATAGTCAAACAGGGGAAACAACCCAAATGTCCATCAACAGATGAATGGATAAACAAAATGCAGTATATTTTGTTTATCACTAACAAATGGCATTAATGATTATTGTTCACCGCTAACAAATGGTATATTTGTTTCTAACAAATGGTAACAATGGAATATTATTCAGATTTAGAAAGGAAATGCTGACACATACTACAACATGGATAAACTTGAAAAGATTATGCTAAGTGAAATAAACCAAACATAGAAGAACAAATATTATATGATTCCACATATATGGGGAATCTAGAATAAACAAATTCATGAAGACAGGAAGTAGAACAGAGGTTATCAGGGCTAGGGGGGAGGGAAGAATGGGAAGTTATTATTTAATGGAATAATATTTAATTTTATTAATGGAATAATATTAATTATTTAATAGAATTTCTTTTTTTCTCTTTAGATTTATTTATTTATTTATTTATTTATTTATTTATTTGACAGACAGAGATCACAAGTAGGCAGAGAGGCAGGCAGAGAGAGAGGGGGAAGCAGGCTCCCCACTGAGCAGAGAGCCTGATGCTGGGCTCGATCCCAGGAACCCGGGATCATGACCCGAGCCGAAGGCAGAGGCTTTAAACCACTGAACCACCCAGGTGCCCCAGGTATAGAATTTCTATTTAAGATTATAAAAAGTTCTGGACATACATAGTGGTGATGGCTGTATAACACTGTGAATGTACTTAATGCCACTGAATTGTACCCTTTAAATATAGCTAATATAAAAATTTTGTGTTCTCTATATTTTACTACAATTGTTAGAAATGCATAGGAAAAAAGTGGTTATTACTGCATGTGAAGGAAAAAGATAACTCCAAAAAAACTGCAAAATACAAAATCTGCAAAGTTTCATTTCACTCAGAATCCAAGTCTTTACCCTTTCCTAAAAAGCCCTCAGCAATCGATTTGGCTTCCAGTTACCTGTCTGATCTGATCTTGCTCCCTGAAACATTCCTTCACCATACCAGCATCCTTCCTGTTTCTCCAATACACCAAGCATATTCTAGTCTCAGGGCCTTTGAACCTGCTGAACGCTCCGTATTACTCCCTGACCTGACTTCCAACTTCAACTCATATCCACATAGTTTTCTCCTTCCCATCCTTCAGATCTCTGACTAAAAATTATCTTATTAGGTGCCTCCTTAGCGCAGTAGGCAGTGTGTCAGTCTCATAAAAATTATATTATTAGTAAGATGATTACTATTGGGAACTGGAATACTTCCTGACTACCCTATGGAAAACCATACAACAATCTTTCTAGCCCTTACTCTGTTTTATTTTTCTCCATATATTTGTCCTCATCTAACCTATTGCATACTGGTTGATTTGTTTGTTTATTGTCTTCCCATTTGACAGCAAATTCCCAGGACTTTGTTTTATTCACTGCTCTATCTGGAACAGTGCCTAGAACAATACCTGGTAAGTAGTAACTGCTCAATAAATATTTGTTGAATGAATTTTTTTTAAATTTTTTAAGATTTCATTAATTTATTTGACAGAGAGAGAGACCATGAGCAGGGAGAGGAGCTAAAGGAGAGAGACAAGCAGGCTCCCTGCTGAGCAGGGACTCAAATGTGGGGCTCCATCCTGGGACTGTGATCATGACCTGAGCCAAAGTCAGATGCTTAACTGACTAAGCCACCCAAGAGCCCCTGAATGAAAACTTTATTATTTATTTATTTTTGAGTGAATACTTTATTTTTAAAATTTTTAAAAATTTTAAAAGATTTTATTAATTTACTGAACAGAGAGAGACACTGTGAGAGAGGGAACACAAGCAGGGGGAGTGGGAGAAGCAGGCTTCCTGAGGAGTAGGGAGCCTAATGTGGTGCTTGATCCCAGGACCCTGGGATTGTGACCTGAGCCAAAGTCAGATGCTTAACCCACTGAGCCACCTAGGAGCCTATGAATGAATACTTTAAACGCTCTTTTATTACTTGTAAAATACCTTCCTTGCTCCTTAAGAAAATACTCCAGGCATATATAATCAAAAATTGTGTCTAAATAAAGGTATTTCTAGAAATTACTGAATTGAATCATTTGAAACTTCATTTGTAAATTCTTTTTTTTTTTTTAATATTTTTATTTATTTATTTGACAGAGAGAGTGAAAGAGCACAAGCAGGCAGACCAGCAGGCAGTGGGAGAGGGAGAAGCAGGCTCCCCACTGAGCAGGGAGCCTCCATCCCCGGACCCTGGGATCATGACCTGAGCCAAAGGCAGTCACCCAACCAACTAAGCCCTGTAATTCTTTATATTACAACTATGCCCTGTAAATTCTTTATATTAGTTCTTTTGTTTGGGGGGGTTTTGTTTTTAGTTTCTTAAGAGGGACATTTAGTGCCTTGGTGCTGTTGTTCTAAATATTTTTTGGTTGTGGAAACCTTTGGGAAACTGTATGGACCCTTTCTCCAGAAACATATACAAATAACATGCAAAATTTTCCATGTGATTTTATGGGGGTCATGAACCATCTCAAGTCCATCTATTGAACCCCTAGTTGGTCTAGGAGTCTACCATATTTTAAAGCTGCAGTGGGCCTCATGTAATTCAGAGTCTGGGTTGTATGGAGAACGCGGCCTTTGCTCCTGTGAAATCCTGACTCGCTCAGCTTCAATGGGAGGTGTAGTTCAAGATTTGATCCCTCCTCAGGTCTTTACCCTTCAGCTTGATCACCAGTCTCATTTGCTCAAGCAACAGTTTGACTTTATGTTTATCACACATAATTCTAAGTTTTAGAACAGTTACTTTGTGGTAAGTATACCTGTTCCCAAACTTAGAATTAGATGTGATAAATATAAAGTGTCCAGACTCAGCACTTATGAATTTCAAGATGAATTGCTGAGCACGCTATTAAGTTCTCACTCTTTGTTATTCTACAACAGGTATACGGAAGAAATGCAACTTCAGATATATGAAAATAAGACGCCGTTCACTGCTCAGACTTCTGTAGCCCTTCATGTCTTCAAAGCCTCTTTCTCTGAGTTTACTAGTGACTCTTTAATTGCTAAGACCAATAGCCTAGAGGTCATTCTACTCAACGTCTCTGTAACATCTGACATCGTGGGTCACTGCTTCCGTTATGAAACTTTCGTCTTTTTAATGGCTTCTTTTACACGGCTGTCTCCTAAATGTGTTGCTGCTCCCTCTGGCTATACCCAGCCTCCTTCCTTGTCTCATCTTTTTTTTTTTTTTTTTAAGATTTTATTTATTTGTTTGAGAGAGAAAGAGAGAGAACATGAGCAGTGGGGAAAGGCAGAGGGAAAGAGAGAAGCAGGTTCTTTGCTAAGCAGGGAGCCGGATGTGGGGCTCTATCCCAGGACCCCAAGACTATGAATTGAGCCAAAGGCAGATGCTTAACCGACTGAGCCACCCAGTTGCTCCCTTGTCTCATCTTCTTTATCATACTCACACCAGGATGCTCCTTCAGACCCCTTACCATTTTAGTGTATGCTCCCTCCCTAGGCTAATTCATCAGGACTTCCTCATCACTTAAATATGAATGGCTCCCTAGTGTTCAGTTCTTCTGTCTCTTTCCAGAGCCCTAAATTGTATTGCCACATCTCATGGATTCCTAATGATTTAACACTCCTAGACAGGCCTCAAACCTGCCTTCCACTTACATTCCTTATCTCAATTCACGGCAACAGTATCTACTTAGTAACTAGAGTTAGACCAACATGTTACACCTCCTTTTGTCCATCGCTATGACTGGGATCAATAGTGAGCATAAAGTAGTGGGCAAGAACTAGGACTCTGGAGCTGGACTGCCAGGGTTCAAACCCAGGTCTACGCTTTATTAGTAGATTTTGAGCAAGATTCTTCTTTTTTTTTTTTTTAGATTTTATTTATTTATTTGACAGACAGAGACCACAAGTAGGCAGAGAGGCAGTCAGAGATAGGAGGAAGCAGGCTCCCTGCTGAGCAGAGAAAGCCCGAGGTGGGGCTCAATCCCAGGACCCTGGGATCATGACCTGAGCCTAAGGCAGAGGCTTTAACCCACTGAGCCACCCAGGCGCCCCAAGATTCTTTTTTTAATAAAAAATTTTTTTTAAAAAGATTTTATTTATTTATATGACAGAGAAAAAGAGAGCACAAGCAGAGGGAGCTGCAGGCAAAGGCTGAGGGAGAAGCTTGCTTCCTGGTGAGCAGGGAGCCCATCTTAGGGCTGTATCCCAGCACCTCAGGGATCATGACCTGATCTAAGGCAGACGCTTATCTGACTGAGCCACCCAGGTGCCCTTGAGCAAGATTCTTAAGTACTCTGTCTTAGTTTACTCATCTGTAAAATGAGAATAATGACAGTAGCTACCTCCTGGGGTCCTTGCAAGGATTAAATACGTTTGTATTTACAAAGCACTTAGAACAGCATCTGGCACAGAGTGAGTGCTGTACGGGTGTTTGCTAATAAACTGGTCTCTGATTTGTCCTCCTTCTAGTCCCTATTCCAAACTGCTTACAGATATTTTCAAGGGGCTGCTAATTATTGAGTGGTCAACTGGTCATTGTGCTAAGTGCTTTATAAGCAGAATCTCAAATAATCCTCATAACAACCCGCTGGGGAGGTGTTATTATCATCCCCTTTTGAGGGATGAGGAAACTGAGGCATTAAAAGCTAGTGTACTTTGGGGTGCCTGAGTGGCTGTGTCGGTTAAGTGTCCGACTCTTGGTTTTGACTCAGGTCATGATCTCAGGGTTGTGAGATGGAGCCTCATGTCAGGCTCCACGTTCAGTGCAGAGTCTGCCCGGGATTCTTGCCCTCTTCCTCTCCCTTCCCCTCTGCTCCTTCCCCCACACATGCTCTTTCTTTAAATAAATAAATAAATAAAATATTTTTAAAAAGAGCTTATCTACTTTGCCCAAGGTCACACAGAGTCAAAATGCCAGACCTGGGATTTTGATTCAGGTCTATTCCCTAAGCCAGTGTTCAAAACCAGGAATCTTTGCTATCCTGTTTCCCCAAAACTGAGCTAGTCACTTAACTGCTTTACCGTTTTCAAAGACCCTATACCGCCCATGCTGTCATGATGTATTTCTTCATAGTCCTGTTCCAGTTTAACTCCATTTCCTGTAACTTTCCTCCATGCAGATGCTCCTTTCCTTCCTCTCCACCCCCCTCCCTTCTTACCTTCCTTCTTTCTTTTCTTTGTTTTCCAACATTTATTGAATCCTTGAATGCCAGGCACCATGCTAAGTTGGAGAAAACAAGAGAAATGAATACTTTATCTTCAGAGAGTTCATAGCGTGATAGAAATTACCCTTGACATACAGGGAGGGGATTGTACCAGGGTGATGTGGGAGCCAGACCGAGGAAAGGAGGGAAAGGACTAGGAAGAGTTTCTCTGCCGAGGGGACATTGTGCTGTTTAAAAGGACATTCCAGTCAGACAACTTCTTGCCGTCTTTAACACACCCAACTTTTCCTTGCTTTTTGCCTTTGAGATCTTGGAGATGTCTTTCTCTCTGTCAGATTGTTGTTTAAGACTGTATTTCAAAGTTGCTTTGTCTGGAATATCATCTTTTCCTTCCCAGTCAGTTGGATATTTGTTTCCTTGTACATACACAAATTCAGCATAGATCCCACTGTAGTCTAGCTATTGGTCTATCTGCCTCTCTCTCTGACTAGACTGTGATGTCCTCGGGGGGAGAAAAAAAAAAGAGTCTTTTTTTTTTTTTTTTTAAAGATTTTATTTATTAATTTGACAGAGAGAAATCACAAGCAGATGGAGAGGCAGCCAGAGAGAGAGAGAGAGAGATAGGGAAGCAGACTCCCTATCTGAGAGAGAGCTCAATGCGGGACTCGATCCCAGGACCCTGAGATCAGGACCCGAGCAGAAGGCAGCGGCTTAACCCACTGAGCCACCCAGATGCCCCCAGAGTCTTATTTTTGAACTGTACTTCATTCCCAAGGTGGCATGACCAGCATATCATAATACTCAGTATAATTTTGTTAAATGAAGAGTTATTTGTTTATTTACAAAAGAAGGTGTAAGGCAAGGGGCCCTTCTGATATAGAGTAAAGCTATTCAGACTATTACTTATAGCCTCTAGAATCGTGCTCTGCAGAAAGTAGTTGTTCAATAAATACTAAGTATTTGATAGTTTTGTCAGTGAAATATCTGAATATCTGAAGTTATGTTAGGAATAAGGAAACATTAAATCTACTTCTTCAGATAAATTAAGATTTTCATGTCTAATTGAGCGTCAGAGCTCTGGATCAGGCATGAGAAAAATTAAGAATTGTTGGTTATAGAGCTAGGATTGGGGATTTCCTTTCTTCCCTGGGTCAGGGCCTGTATCCAGTTTTGTGAGCAGCTAAGACAGCAAAGTATGGATGTTGGGAGCAGGATGTGAGGTCACCAGGGGTTGCTGCCAAGAATGTAGCATCCTGGTCCATACTCCACTAAAGGCCCAGCAATCTCTTGCATCTGCTCCTGGTTCCATCATCCTAGGTGCACCATTCAGTCATTTTCCTCTCTGTGGTTGTGTCTCCTTACTGGGAGCATAGTCTTCTCTTTCACCCATTTATTTCTCCTAGGAACATTTACTTTCATTAGAGGGGGGATTGTTATGGTGGGGAGAGGAGAATGGTGTTGAGATGAGAGGAGACCTCATTGCTATTCTAATCCTTGTTCTCGTTCTTACGACGATTCCCCTTTCAACAGTGGTTGAAACTTATGTACAAGAAAGACTCATAGCCTCTGCCTATTTTCCATCATGCCTCATCCCTCTCCAGAGGAAATGATTGCAGAACCCCTACTAGCATGAATTAAGAGGAAAGGAAAGGAGAAAAATACAGGGAGGAAAAAAAAAAGTCAACAGCAAAGACTGATACCTCAGAATACTGTCCTGGTCACAGTGGTCCCCTGGTCTCTTTGGGTGTCACCAAAACTGTGAGAATTAAAGGACAAAGTCCATGGAAGGGGTTTATAATTGCATTTGGAATGTAATTAAAGGAACTGTATTTTATTATTGTTTAATAAGTGTTAGTTGTTATTATCCAGTGCTCCTTTACTCAGAATAGAACCTGGGTTTCTGTTCCATAATCAGGTCATCTAGGACAATCACTCCCACACTCAAAAGAAGCTCTAACTGTATGAGTTATCTATTCCCTATGCTTCCCTAGGACAGTTCAGCCTGGACACCAGATGCAGTTCTGGTCTCCCTGGGGGTCGGGGTTGTCACGGTACCCTTAGGGGATTTTCTTTCCTCCCAATATTAGTTTTCGTCTCAACTTCACCCCAAACCCCAGGAAGCTCAGTCACAGGTCCAGTTGGTAACTTTCCCCCAGTATGCCCCCTCCCAGTACTGGTTTGGCTGCAGGTTATGTTACTGAGCTTTCTGGTAGCTCTGGGACTAGACAATTACATCGAAATTCAAAAACAGCAAACAATTTTTGGCACTGTAATCTTTAATTAAATCCAACAAGCATTTATTGAGCGCCTAAAAGCGTGTACAATACAGTTTCTTTAAATACGTTTGATTCTTAACTATTTAATCCGTTTTACTCACTTTGGATTAATGTTGATCCATCCTTAAGAGTTGTATGAAGAACAAATACTAAAATGAAAACTGTTTGCACAACTCTTTGCAAATACAAACGTCTTGTGTGGCTTATTCTTGCTACAGTATTAATATTAATTGCAATAACAACACGGCCGCTTTCCAGGCAGGCGGTAGAGTACAGCCCTAAGGCCAACGGGAGTCAGACGGAAGAGGTCAGGAGAGGTGCCTCCCGCACGTTCGGCCCAGAAGGGGCGGAGCCTCGAGGAATGTACCCAAACCCAGCCCCTTACCCTGCCCCTTTCGTCGGTGCGGCGTAGGCGGTTACCATGGGGATGACGTCTAGAGGGCGGGGCGGGGCGGGGCTATGGAGAGGAGGAGGAAGATGGCGGGAGGGCGGCTCTGAGGAGACCTCGGCGGCGGCGGAGGAGGAGAGAAGCGCAGCGCCGTGCCGCGCCGGGGCCCATGTGGGGAGGAGTCGGAGTCGCTGTTGCCGCCGCCGCCGCCGCCGCCTGTAACTGCTGGACCCGAGTGGGAGTGAGGGGGAAACGGCAGGATGAAGTTCGCCGAGCACCTCTCCGCGCACATCACTCCCGAGTGGAGGAAGCAATACATCCAGTATGAGGTACCGGCGGCCGCCGGGGTGTGGGAGGACTCGGAGGGGCCACCATCTCGCCGTCCCGACCTCCGCTGCCTCCTTCCGCTCCCGCTGCTTCCCCGCGCCTGGGCGGACTTTGACCCGGTGCGGCTGGGAGCCACTGCGGCATCCCCGCCGCGGCCGGCCCCCTCTGGGCCCCGCTGACCTTCCCCTCCCCCGCAGCCCCGCTGCCACCGGGGTAACGGATATGCAGGCGGCGGGCCGGGAGGGAGGGCACCGCTCGGCCCGGGCTGGGGAATAGTGGTGGGAGGGCGAGCCGCAGGTTGGGGAGTCGGGGCGGGAGGGCAGCCCGGGGTCGCGGCGGTTCCGCGCTGATCCCCTCCTCCCCGCTCACTCTGACCTCTCGTCCCCACCCTGGGCGAGCGCCCCCTCGCCAAGGTTAGGTTTTGTTTCTCTCTGCTCACCTCTTACCGAGGAATCCTCTTCCGAGATAAGCCCCTTTGGTGATTTTCTTCATTCCACAGAGCCCTTCCGCTTTCCCCCACTTGCCCAGTGTTGACAAAGGCTTTGTAACAGGGTTGAAACTTGATTTAAATGTATATCATATATGCAGTGGTTACTGTATGCAAACGTATTGTAATCGTCTATTCTGTTTTGATAAGACGGTGACTGGTCTTTTTACCGATTGCCTGAAGTATACAAAGTAATCACATCTCTGGTTTTGACTCTCCTGTTTTGGAACGGAGTGAAGGGAAAGGGGAAGAAGGGAAGAGAAGAAAATAATTAAAAATTTCAGGTTTTCTCTCCTAAGATTTTTGTTAGCTAGGGAGAAAACTACTGTATTGTAAACAATGTACTTTTAAAACATACCTGTGTATTACAGATACCATGCCCGTCCCCCATTTCTGTGATAACAGCTCCTTGAGAGTATTCCGTAGGTACTGATAAGAAACCATACATTAATATATTAATATAGGGGAAAGTAAGATAATGAACCCATTCATATATTCAGAAGGCAAGGTACCTGAAGAGCTTTAAGCACTGCAATAGGTTTTTCTCAGTAGCTGGCAATTCAGCGCCTGGATAGAGAAAGAAAGACTTATCTGTAACCTCCAGGAATTCACATCTATGAATGTGCAGGAACAAAGAGTATAAAATCAATATGAACACAAATATGTTAGCTACATTTTATGAATTAAAATATTTTAGTTCTCTACTTAATTTCTGTTCAAGTTCATTGATAGTATGTTTAGGCAATAGCACAAAGTTTATTTTTCATATAGCAGATGTAATAATTGAAGAAGACAGGGAAACCTAGAAGATTGAAAATAAATTCCCCTTGTAAAATACAGTGTTTGATTATTGCCAGAAACGAAACACCCAGAATTATTAATGCTTTCTTGTCA
Source organism: Mustela nivalis (assembly GCF_964662115.1). Lineage (NCBI taxonomy): Eukaryota > Metazoa > Chordata > Mammalia > Carnivora > Mustelidae > Mustela > Mustela nivalis. Next base: position 16,442,254 of record NC_139035.1, read on the forward strand.
CTTAATTTTCTTATAGTGTTTTGTGGCTACATTTTGTAAGAATGAAATAAGGCACTAGCTTTTCAGCCTGTGGAGTTCTTGATTTATTGTTTCTAATAACATTTGGTCAGTTTTAAAACCTTGGCTAGGGTCCAGATGATGGTTTTTATTGAAAGGAGGGTATTGGTCTTTCATCTTGTAGTAGTAATTTTCAGCACCACTGCCAGTTCTTCATAGAGGCAGAGAACACAGCATGCCGAAGCAGCATCTTACACTTGTTAGGTAGTATGGAATGCTTAATTTGGGCAAAAGTAATAGTGGCTGGTTGTATGCTGTGATTCGTTTTAAGTATTACAGTACTTAACTGTCTCCTAGAATTGTATTAATTTGGAATATCTGGGACTGGAAAGGGAGCCATAAGACTTAGTTTGAAAATTCAATTACCTCTTGATTTGTAATGTCAGCTTTGTGGCTGGAGTAACCACAGTAATTCTGAGACTTCCCATTCACATACTCCGTTTAGACACTAACACTAATTGGTTAGGTTGGTTACAGAGGGAGTGTGACTGCATTATCTTTCCTGGGGCAATTATAAATTATTTTAAAAAATTCATTTATTATGGATAATTGAAATTTTGTTCTGCAGGAGTCCCTATTACATGACTCCTGTCCCAGATAAACTCATTGTTTTGTAGGTAAAATTAAATAAAGGGGACTTTGTGAATTGGAGCCTTGAAAGACATTTTTTTTCTTTTTTTTTTTTTTTAATAGGGTTGAGGTCTGTGTTGTATATTGTTTCTCAATAGCTGATGCTATTTCTTTAAAAATACTTAAAGAGGCATAGATAGGAGTTTTCAGAGTCCAGGCATTTTGACAACTTAAAAACTTTGGGGGAAAAAATGATATCCTAAAAGAGAGTAGCTGTTGCCAGAGAAAAGAACTTTCTTATAAAGCAGTAACATGCAGTTTCTCATATATGAAGATTGTGCCCTGAAACACTGTTAGTAGAACAGACACCTGAGTTTGTTTTTCGAGCACTGGTGGTGAAATTTTGGGGTATTACCCCTGATGTGTAGCTAGGGTGCTTTCTAGTGCTGTGAACCACAATGAACTGTTCAGCTTCTTTGGTTTTTATGTCATTTCACTACATTAAATTTTATTTGAAATAGGCAGAGCATTAGAAACTGAAAATTTTGTTTTAATGTCTATAATTATTTGTATTATGTGTATACATGGTCAACAATAAAGGCAGTTCTTATATATGTTAGCCATGAGACCCTAGGGACAATCTTTTTGCCTTTTCAGAGCTCTTTCCTTTTCCATAAGATAAGAATATAGGGCTGGAGCTTTTCAAGTTCCATTATGGTTCATAGGTTTTTGGTTTAATTTTTAATGCTTTTTGGTTTTTGGAATGTTAAAAGTTATCAATATTAGTGACTCATCAATACCCTAATAATTACTAGAGTTTCTGATTTAAATAAATTGTAGCGTTCATAACTCAATCTTCAGAGGGAGAATAATAAAGCATAAAAGAGAACAACAAGAAGAAACCATATAAAGAAAATCTATTTGATCCATTTGTGAATAGTTTTTACAGAGAATAAACACAAATGAGCAGAGACCATCCCTTTTTCAGTCATCTATTTGAGAGTAAATCTTGGCGTAGAAAATAGAACATCAATAAATCTTTGTGAGAATACTTTAAAAAAAATTAAGAATCAGGATTGCAATTTTAGAGCTCTGTAATTGATTAATCAAAATTAACAGACCAGTTTCAGCCACATAGACTACTAGTATGATGGTGTTAATATTTTACAGCATATTCGCAAAAGAAGCAAATATATTTGGTGCCTTAGGCTGCTGACTTGTGTTTTCATCCCTAGGGTCCTGTGCTGCTTTGGTTTCTCAGGAAATAGGAAGGGTTTTTTTCAGTGTATACTGTAGTTTTGTAAGATACCAAAATAATGAGGTATCTAAATTTCAGGATTTTAAAGGGAATTTAAACACTATTTACTTCTTGTTTTTTTCAGACAGGGAAACTCAAGTCCAGGGAGGTTAAGTTGTTTGTTGGGGATCATTTATAGATAGCTCATCTCTTGAGCATAGAAGTGTAAGCATTGGGAGTCAGGCTACCCTAGCTGTGTGACCCTGATGAAATTACTTCCTCTTTCTGGGTTTTAGGTTCTTCATTTGTAAAGTGAGAGAACTGGATTTGATGGTTTCTAAACTCACAGGATTATGTATATTTCCTAAGGACCCATCTAGCTTTAAATGTCTGTGTTTTTATGATTTAATTATGTTTGTTATATGAAGAAGACAAAACTTAAATTTAGGACTGTCATTTACAAATTTTTAAATTTCAATTCAATTTAATTAACATGCGGTAGTATTAATTTTAGAGGTAGAATTCAGGGATTCACCACTTGCATACAACACCCAGTGCTCATTACTTTAAGTGCCCTCGTTAATGCCCATCACCTAGTTACCCCATCCCCTACCCACCTGCCCTCCAGCAACCCTCCATTTGTTCCCTATCGTTAAGAGTCCCTTATGGTTTGCCTCCCTCTCTGTTATCTAGGACTATTATTAATAGTATTTTTGTATATTAAAGTTCTTTTAGAAAAATTTTGAAGAGATTTTAGTCTGTGAATGGAAAGCTGACCCAGTGAAACTTTTATTTAATTTAAATAAGAAGTGATAATCCTGGATTGATTTTTGTTGTTGTTGTAGGATTTGGAAAAGGAGAGATTCTGTGTAAACTGTACATCCTTTATTTTTCAAGTGTAAGGACATATTGCCATGACATTATTGTGATTTTCATTTATAGAACTATCCCATGAGAACACTTGTGTTGCAGGCTTCAATTTCCCATAGGTATTATGTTGATTCATTATGGTTAATTTGTCTTGCTGGAACTTGTTTGAAATTTCCAGTTTGGCCACCCGATGGGGCACAAACCACTTTTACTTTCAGGCACTTCTGCAAGTATAAGTACCGTATGGCATATTTAAGGTAACACTTGTAAATAAGATGCCTGGCACTTACCAATGTTTCTTAAATGAATAAATGAATGTTATATAAAAGAGGAACCTATTAGTATTCTTTATTACATTTGTATAATGAAGTATGTTAGGGTGAGTATCCTGGAAAGATTATACTTGTCCATCTATCCCTGAAGGTTGGTTTTGGATCAGCTTTTGGGTGAAGGCCCAGATCATAAGAACATAAGAATCTTATTTGACCTGTGGTGACCATGGAAAATTAGTCCTGGCTTCAAATCCAGTCATAATCTGGAAAGCATTTGAGAGACTGATTGAGTTGTGCTCGTAGGTGTTTTAAGTATATCTCTATCATAGTTCCCAAAGGAGAGTACCCCAAACTCTCGTGGAGTAAGAGAAGATAATACTAGAACTGTTTGTTATATGCATTTTTATGAACAAGACAAGGAAGAAATAAAATTTTACCTATATTTAATAAATGGACCAATTTGATGACCTCATTAGGTATTCTGAGAAAACGAAAAGGATTGCTAATAGTTTTCTTACTTGTTTGTTCACTTTCAGCAAATATCAATTCATCTAGTTTATAGGTACGTAGAATTTATGGATATTATCTTGTTTTGATTAAACTTAACTCTTATAAAATGAATGTGACTTAGACTTAAAAAGACTTGTATAAAGAAGCCTCAACAATAATACCACTAAAGCAAGCATGTGTGAACAAAAAAAAAATGGCAGAGCTGACAATTCTACTTCTAGTTCTAGTTTTCGGTCAGCCAAATTACAGATAAAAACAATGATACTTTAATAGATTGGATAAGAAGTTTGCCAAAAAAATTTCAAAATAATTAAGATAATTCTTTGAAATAAGATTTTACATCCACTGTCATCGACAATGAACTTCACACTAAGCGTATATTTAGTATTTCAAGTGTCCTGCCTTTGTCAGGTCTGTTTTTCATTTTATAACCATTATAATTAAACTTCCCAGTCAACTAATTCCTGAAGTTTGAACTAGACCTTTGAAATACTGAATCACAAAATGTTAAACTCAGGTTTTAAAAATAAAGCTTTTAAAAATGAAGCTTTTCAGTAGTTTTCTGAAAGTATTGCTATTGAAAATTTCTTAGATTAAAAATATTTTTGTACTATTTATAAGTGAAAGATAAAAATTGTTTATTTTATCATTGTCTCAGCTTTTAGAAACTATTTTAAAATTCTGTTTTAGAGGTGCCTGGCTGGCTTAGTTGGTTCAGTGTCCAGCTCTGATTTTCGGTTCAGGTCATGATCTCAGGGTCCTGGAACTGAGCCCTGTGTTGGGCTCCGCCCTGAGAGTGGAGTCTGAGATTCTCTCTCTCCCTCTGCTCTGCACTCTGTCTTTGCTCTTGTAGTCTCTCTCAAAATAAATTTAAAATTCTTTAAAAAAACCAAAAAACAGTTGTGGAGGATATAATTTATCAATAAATATACACATACCAGAAGTACATAGTAAGCTTTTGTTTTTGTATTTGATAGGGAAATCATATAAAAAAAGATTTAGAAGACTTTGCTCAAGTTGTGCAGCTTAACTCAAGCTGGTTTGTGGGATTGCCTGGTATTGAGCTGGCCTTTGGGATTGAGAGTGTCAGAGTTCACTAGGATTGTTATTTGCTTTTTCCCATATTCCTGTTACCTAGTAAATGCTGAAAGAAGCCAAGCTGACAAAGCTCATGAATAAATGCCCTAAATTATTTATTCACTGCAACAAATATTTGTAGGGGTTCTATTATTTGCTGTGGGCTGATCGATTTGTGCTAAAATTCTAGCTCTTTTATTATCTTAAAAATAGAAAAAACAATAATATTTTTTGTTTTGTTTTTGGTTTTATGTTTCAGTCAATGCAGTGTTTTCAGAATTAAAAATGGTGTGGAAAGGGATGATTGCAGATTGAGGACTTTGGAACACTTATAAATTTGAGTCCCTTTGTAAATAATGTGGAAGACTTTTTCTTTAGCTTTTTAAACTTTTTATGTTATACACCTTCAAATCTGATTTGTTTTTATTTTTATATGTATTTATTTATTTAAAAAATGTTTTTGAAGATTTTATTTATTTATTTATTTGACAGACAGAGATCACAAGTAGTCAGAGAGGCAGGCAGAGAGAGAGGGGAAAACAGGCTCCCTGCTGAGCACAGAGTCTGATTGGGGACTCAATCCCAGGACCTGGGATCATCACCAGAGCCGAAGACAGAGGCTTTAACCCACTGAGCCACCCAGGCACCCCTAATTTGTTTTTATTTTTTTTTAATTATTTATTTTTGGAGAGGGGGGAGGAGCATAGGGAGAAAAATCTCAAGCTGACTCCCTGCTGAGCACCGAGTTCAACACTGGGCTGGCCTGATCTTATAACTCTGAGATCATGACCTGAGCAGAAATCAAGTCCTACGCTTAGCAGACTGAGCTACCCAGATGCCCCTAAATCTAATTTGTTTTTAGGAGCAGATTTAGTTACCTCTTTCTTCCTATCACTATACAGGTGTGGTATAGCTATAGGGATTAATTAGAAAATTCTCAAAGAGTTGTTTATTTATTAGAGGTCAGAGGAAAGTATAATTAACCTGCTATAAGCATAACTTAACACCTGTAACATTTTCTGTAAAAAGAGGACAATATGTTGATTGAGGGGACATAGTCTTATTTGTTGAGGATGACCTACAATATTTAGAAAGATTGTAACTAGGAATGAAGAGATATAAGGCCTTAGATCTAGTTCTGTTACTGACTATTCATAAAGAATTAGTGAACTAGTGATTTTTTTGAAGATTGAAGGGCTGAAATGTAATCATTCAGGAAAGTGGGAAGTTTTTAGATAATTGTGTGACTTATTTAGGGTAAATAGGTAAAGTTGTAATTTAGAGTAATCCATGTGCTTTCGAGGCTTTTTTGTATCTTAGAGCAATGGTTCTTAAACTTTTTGGTTTGGGGACCACTTGAAGCTCTTGACAATTATTGAGTATTCCAGTGTCTACTGATATATGCTATATTGGAAATTAAAACTGAGAAATGCTTGAAACATAGGAGTATATAAGCATATCTACTAGAGACATGCTCTCACACTTCAGGCAGCCTCTGGAAAACACCATTTACTTGTCAAAGAATGAGGCTGAAAAACCAAATGAAGTTTTGTATTATTATTTAAAAAAAGAGTTTGGATCTTTTGGGATTCCTGAAAGGGTTTCTGGTTTTTGTTTTTTGGTTTTTGTTTTTAAGTTTATTGAAGTAATCTCTACATCTAATGTGGGGCTTGATCTCACGACCCCAAGATCAAGAATTGCATGTTCTTAAAATTTTCCCAATCTGGGGAATGGAACCAGCGTTCCTTTCCTGGTTGTAGAAAGAACACCCCCCAAGATCAACGAACTAGAAAGACCTTGAGGCATTCGATTGTGATACTGACGAGTCATAATTTTAGAGAAAAGCTTTTGAGAGCAGCTAGGGCTAAGAGATTCCTTATGTACAGAGAAGATCCATCAGAATAACGTCAGACCGTTCCACAGAAACCTGGCAAGCTAGAAAGGGCTGGCAAGACATATTCAGGGCACTAAATGAGAAGAACATGCAGCCAAGAATACTTTTTCCAGCAAGGTTGACATTCAAAATGGATGGAGAGATAAAGAGCTTCCAAGACCAGCAAGGTTTAAAAGAGTATGTGACCACCAAGCTGGCACTACAAGAAATATTAAGGGGGGGTTCTATAAAAAATTAAGAAATATTAAGGGGGGTTCTATAAAAGGAGAAAGAACTTAAGAGTGACATAGAACAGAAATTTATAGAGACCATCTATAGAAACAAGGACTTCACAGGCAACATGATGTCAATAAAAATGTATCTTTCAATAATCACTTCCAACATGAATGGCCTAAAAGTTCCCATTAAACAGCACAGGGTTGCAGATTGGATAAAGCGACAGGACCCATCCATATGTTGTCTACAAGAGACCCATTTGGAACCTAAGGATATATCCAGACTGGAAGTGAAGGGATGGAGAAGCATCTTTCTTGCCATTGGGCTTCAAAAGAAAGCTGGGGTAGTGATTCTCATATCAGATAAATTAGATTTTAAACTAAAGACTATAATCAGAGATAAAGAAGGACACTACATCATTCTTAAAGGGTCTGTTCACCAAGAAGATCTAACAGTTGTAAATATTTATGCCCCCATTATGGGAGCAGCCAACTACATAAAACAACTGTTAATCAATATAAAGAGTCATATTGATATGAATACATTCAATTAGGGGATCTTAAGACGCCATTCTCAGTAATAGATCATTCAAGCAGAAAATCAGTAAAGAAATAAGAGCATTGAATGACACATTGGACCAGATGGACCTCATCGATATATACAGAACATTCCACCCTAAAACAACAGAATACTCATTCTTCTCGAGCACACATGGAACTTTTTCCAGAATAGACCACATACTGGGTCAGAAATCAGGGCTGAACTGATACTAAGAAACTGAGATTATTTCTTGCCTATTCTCGGACCACAACGCTTTGAAACTGGAACTCAACCACAAGAAAGTTTGGAAGGAATTCAAACATTTGGAAGCTAAAGACCACCCTGCTTAAGAATGTTTGGATCAACCAGGAAATCAAAGAAGAATTTAAACAATTCATGGAAACCAAAGATAATGAAGACACTTTAGTCTAAAACCTTTGGGATTCGGCAAAGGTGGTCCTAAGGGAGAAATGCATAGCCATCCCAGCTTCCCTCAAAAAAAACTGAAAAATCCGGAATACATTAGCTCTTTTTACACCTTAAAGAACTGAAGAATCAACAACAAATTAAGCCAGCCTGAAACACAACAAGGGAAATAACCAAGATCAGAGCAGAGATCAATGAGATAGAAACTAGAGATGCAGTAGAACACATCAACGAAACTAGAAGCTGTTTTTTTGATGGAGTCAAAAAGATCAATAAACCATTGGCCAAACTTATCCAAAAGAAAAGAGAGAGGACCCAAATTAATACAATTAGGAATGAAAAGGGAGAGAGATCATGACTAACACCAAGGAAATAGAAACAATCAGAAATTATTACCAGCAGTTATATGCCAATAAGTTAAGCAACCTAGATGAAATGGATGCATTCCTGGAAACCTATAAACTTCCAAAACGGAATCAGGAAGAAATTGACAACCTGAATAGACCAATATCTAGTAATGAGAATGAAGCAGTGATCAAAAACCTCCCCAAAGTAAGAGCCTAGGACCTGATGGATTCCCTGGAGAATTCTACAAAACATACAAAGAAGAAATAATACCTATTCTCCTGATGCTGTTTCAAAGAGTAGAAACAGAAGGAAAACTTCCAGACACTTTTTTTGAAGCCAGCATTACCGTTATCCCCAAACCAGGCAAAGACCCCACCAAAAAGGAGAATTTCAGACCAATATCCCTGATGAACATGGATGCCAAGATTCTCAACAAGATCCTAGCTAATAGGATCCAACACTATATTAAAAAGATTATTCACCATGACCAGGTGGGATTTATCCATGGGACGCAAGGGTGGTTCAACATTCACAAATCAATGTGATAGAACAGATCAGTAAGAGAAGAGAGAAAAACCACGTGGTCCTTTCAGTTGAATGCAGAAAAAGCATTTGATAAGGTACAGTATCTGTTCTTGATTAAAAGGATTCAAAGTATAGGGATAGAAGGAACATTCCTCAACTTCATAAAATCTATGAAAAACCATGACCAATATCGTTCTCAGTGGGGAAAAGCTGACAGCCTTCCCTTTGAGATCAGAAACAACAAAGATGTCCACTCTTGCCACCGTTGTTCAACATAGTACTAGAAGTCCTAGCAACAGCAATCAGATAACAAAAAGAAATAAAAGGTATTCAAATTGGCAATGAAGAAGTTAAACTCTCTCTCTTTGCAGATAACATGATACTTTATATGGGAAACCCAAAAGACTCCACCCCCAAACTACTAGAACTCATTCAGCAATTCAGTAATGTGGCAGGATACAAAATCTGCACAGAAATCAGTTGCCTTCTTATACACTAACAATGGAAATATAGAAAGGGAAATCAGAGAGTTGATTCCATTTGCTACAGCACCAAGAGCCATAAGTTACCTGGGAATAAACCTAACCAAAGAGGTAAAGGATCTATACTTGAAGAACTACAGAACACTCATGAAAGAAATTGAAGAAGACACAAAAAGATGGAAGAACATTCCATGCTCATGGATCAAAAGAATAAACATTGTTAAAATGTCTATACTGCCTACAGCAATGTCTACTTTCAATGCCATTCCGATCAAAATTCCACCAGCATTTTTCAACTGGAACAAACAATCCTAAAATTTGTATGGAGCCAGAAGAGACCCCAAATTGCTAAGGAAATGGTGAAAAAGAAAAGCAAAACTGGGGTATCATGTTGCCTGATTTCAAGCTTTGCTACAAAGCTGTGATCACAAAGACAACATGGTACTGGTACGAAAACAGACACATAGACCAGTGGAACAGAGTAGAGAGCCTAGATATGGACCCTTAACTCTATGGTCAGATAATCTTTGACAACGCAGGAAAAAATATGCATTGGAAAAAATACAGTCTCTTCAATAAATGGTGCTGGAAAAATTGGACAGCTATGTATAGAAGAATGAAACTCGACCATTTTCTTACCCCATACACAAAGATAAACTCAAAATGGATAAAAGACCTCAACGTGAGGCAGGAATTTATCACAATCCTAGAGGAGAACATAGGCAGTAACCTCTTTGACATCAGCCACAGCAGCTTCTTCCAAGATATGTCTCCAAAAGCAAAGGAAACAAAAGCGAAAATGAACTTTTGGGACTTCATCAAGATCAAAAGCTTCTGCACAGCAAAGGAAACATCAAAACAAAGAGGCAACCCATGGAATGGGAGAAGATGTTCACAAATGACACTACAGACAAGGGCTAATATCCAAGATCTGTAAGAATTTCTCAAACTCAACACACACAAAATAGATAATCACGTCAAAAAAGAGGCAGAAGACATGAACAGACACTTCTCTGAAGAAACATACAAAAAACTAACAGATACATGAAAAAATGTTCATCATTAGTCATCATGGAAATTCAAGTCAAAGCCACACTGAGATACCACCTTACACCAGTTGAATGGCCAAAATCAATAAGACAGTAAACAACAAGTGTTGGAGAGGATGTGGAGAAAGGGGAACCCTCTTATACTGTTGGTGGGAATGCAAGTTGGTGCAGCCACTTTGGAAAATTGTGTGGAGATTCCTTAAGAAATTAAAAATAGAACTGCCCTGTGACCCCCCAGTTGCACTACTGGGTATTTACCCCAAAGATACAGTTGTAGTGAAAAGAAGGGCCTCTCTACCCTAATGTTCATAGCAGCAATGGCCACAGTCGCCAAACTGTGGAACGAACCAAGATGCCCTTCAACAGACGAATGGATAAAGAAGATATGGTCCATGTAGACAATGGAGTATGATGCCTCCATCAGAAAGGATGAATACCCAACTTTTGTATCAACATGGACGGGGCTGGAAGAGATTTTGCTGAGTGAAATAAGTCAAGCAGGGGGAGTCAGTTATCATATGGCTTCCCTTACTTGTGGAGCATAAGGAATAACATGGAGATGTTGGGAAATGGAGAGGAGATGTGAGTTGGGGGAAATTGGAGTGGGAGACAAAAACCATGAGAGACTGAGGACTCCGAGAAACAAACTGAGGGTTTTGGAGGGGTGGAGGGTTGGGTGAGCTTGGTGGCAGGTATTATGGAGGGCACGTATTGTATGGAGCACTGGTTGTGCTGCATAAACAATGGGTTTTGGAACTCCGGAAAGAAAAAAAGAGAGAGTTGCATGTTCCTTTTTTTTTTTTTTTTTAAGATTTTATTTATTTATTTGACAGACAGAGATCACAAGTAGGCAGAGAGGGTTTAACCCACTGAGCCAGGTGCCCCAGTTGCATGTTCTTCTGACTGAGCCAGCCAGGCCCCCCCTTCCTGAAAGAGTTTCTGAGTTGTTGCCTTAGAACACAGGACTCCTTTCAGAGTGTTCAGAGATGGCCTAAGTTCTCTAGTTGTAGGGAGCACAAAGAGGAAATAGGGAATCTCTTGGATGAGAATTCTCCGATATCTCCCCTATGACAAAGGGTGTTCATTCGGGAAAAGTGAAGTTGGCTTCCTAGGGATTCCCAATTCCATTCTCTTTTCTTTGAATTGAATTAGTAGATATGTGGTCAGCTTGTCATTAAGGAGAATGGAATTAACATTTATTGAGCAGTTAGGAACCCAGTGTCAGCTGCTTTTCATAGGTTAATCTCATTTAATCTTCACAAGATAGATTTATTATTTTCATTTGAGAGAGATTAATCAATTTGTCCATGGCTACACATCTAACAAGTAATAGAGCAGAATTTGAAATTGAATCTGTCATAATTTAGAGCTCTTGCTTTTATACAGGAATTGTAAATAACAGAGGTGGTAGCAGGGCCATTAACAACAGCTGTGATTTTTTGAGTGCTTCCAGTGTTAGGCTCCGTGGTTAAGTACTTTACAAACATTTTCTCTTTATCACAAGCTATTTAGGTAGGTTCTTAGCTCTGTTTATAGATGGGGGAAACTGAGTCTTAGGGCAGTTGAGTAATTGATATGTTTATAGTGCTAATTGTGGGTAGGCTTCTCAATTCCTACATCATAATTGCTTTATGAAAAATAAACCAATAAATTCATTCATTTATATGTGGTCTGATCTGTTCTTGAGCACCTGCTGAAGTATTGGTTGGTGCGTTTTTATTCCCAAGCCTCAGTCTGTATGGTTTGGAGGTGGTGGAGTGTGGTCTGGAGGTCAGGGTTAATTTATATTTTTCTCAAGATTATCTAGGTAACTATTATTAGATAAGCAGTTGGTAAATAGAGGACTTTATGAAGATGAGGCCTTAAGAAAGAGATATTAGTGATAAGAATAAAAAGAGGAAAATAAAAATGGGCATAGCTGTTGCTATGCCAAGTTATGGCATTTGGCTTCTAGATCATGGGATGTTAATTAGATGTGTAAGGAAATTCAGAGATTATTTAGCCCAGTTCCATTTTTACTTAAATAAAAAATGAGGTTTAGAGAGGTTAAGTGATTAAAGGTTATATGGTATATTTAGTGACTGAGTTAACACAATTAACTTGTTTCGCTTTATTGCTTATTATTTTACTTTCTTTGCTAGTAGGTTCATATGTGTACAGAGGATAAACTCTGAAGCCAGACTGCCTAGTTCATGTTCCAGCTCTGTAATTTACTTGCTGAGAGACCTTAAGCAAGTCATTTAACCTCTCTGTGCTTCAGTTTCTTCCTCTGTAAAATAGGGATGATAATAGTAGTTCCAGGACTTTGTGAGGATTAAAGGAATTAAAATAAGAAAAGTGCTTAGAACAATGGCTAGCACATAGTAAGAGCTATATATTTGCTATTAAAATTATTTCTCCAGCAGCGCTCAATGATAATGTTGGGTTAACAGATCTTTGTAAGGGAAACTGAGTCTTTAAGCTTCTCACTCTGGGCTTAACTAGTTCAGGTTTTCTTGGAAAACGGCTTTATTTTAGCTATTACTCCTATTATCTGTGATGCTTATTAATAAATTGTCCTTAACCTTTTTATATATAGAAAGAAAACCAGGTGGGAACAATTATGTGGTTTTGAAGTTCCCTGGTAACTTATAGTTTAGATATTATTTATTTAAGTTATAGACACTGTATTTTTTTTTAAATTGGGTGAAATTCACATATGTTTTAAGTATGACCAAGTAGCTTGAATGAGTTGAGTTTTTAGTTATTTTCAGTTTTCTGATGAAAATTTAATTTCTAATACTAGAATTGGTTTTAGAGTTGAGAAAGACCTTTCAACTCCTCTGTTTTATAGATCAATAAATTGAGGGTAGAGAAGCCAAGATGATGTAGTCAGAGTCTTAAAACTACCTGATAGTAGAGCCAGAAATAAGAATAGTGGCTTCCTGCTCACTGCTGTACCTTGCTGAGGCTTGTCACCGCTGTATAAATGTATGTATGTTGTTTTTGCTTTTAAATTTTAAGAATGTATTTTCTAAGAGTATGAATTTAAATGTTCTAATGATTATTCAGATACTCTGCATTAATACATTTATCTGAATCTAATTCATTAGATCACATTATCAACCTAAAATCATTCTTGTGTGTGTCAGTTAAAAGACTGAATAAATTAAGGGACCCAAACCTTAAAAATACTACTGTTTACTCACAGAAAATTAGCCATTGTCCTGTCTAGGTAGAAACTTGCCTTGGTTGAGAAGACAGGACTGAGGAATTATGGTAAAGCTTGAGGGGTTAGGTGAGAATGAGCAAGGCTTAGGAAAGTTGAAAAATCATTTGGCCATTTCTCTGTAATATATCTGTGTTTCAGGGTTAACTCAGGTTATATCTGTATATTAGGGACAACCCTCCCCTCTCCACTAAGACCTCTTTTGACATGTTGCCAAACCAAATCAGGACGTATATGACTAGAGAAGATCAGAATGTGTGTTAAATCAATTCACGAAGTATTTGTGAATGACTGCCTCTTTTTTTTTTTTTTTTAAATGATGAAGGGATGATGATAATACTACCAGCTAATGTTTATTGATTGTTTATGTGCCAGGCATTTTACATATAATCCTTATCCTCTAAGGCAGGTTTTGCTATCCTTGTTTTAAGAAGACACCGAATCAGAAAAAAAAAAAAAAGAAAAGAGAAAGACACTGAATCTTAGATTGAGTAAGTTGCCCAAGGTCACATAGCTAGTGAGTGGTAAAAGCCAGAATTCAAACATAGGTGTGTTTTATTTCAGAGCCTGGATTTTTAATATGGTATTACACTCAGGATTATGTAAGAGTCTAGAGATCTGAAGATAAGTGCCTGTCCTGGAGGAGCTCAGAGCTTGGGTGGTTTCCTCATCATAGTGTACTGTGATTGTGTTACAGAAGAATGCCAATTGAATTTGCTCTGGAAATCAGAAGTATTTATCTTGGAAATTTTCACAGAGATGACATTTGAACTGGGATTGAGTAGGGTTTGATCAGATGGTGAAGAGGATAAAGGGTCAATCTGGGCAGATAGTGTAACATTGAACAAAGGATAAATAGTTGAAAGCATATTAATGAACTCTAGTTCATTAATATTAAGCATATTAATGAACTCCGGTTTAGTAGATAGGTTGGAGAACTGAAGGGGTGAGGTTGGAAGGGGGAACTAGGAGGGATGAAGAGGTGAGAGGTGAAGGGATGAGTACCTTGCTAAATTTATACACTTCTGGGTGTGACCCATCAAGGATTTTAAAGAAGAAGTTAGTGGGGAGGGATCATTACAAAGTGAGATGTTTAATTTAGATCTTGGAGGATGCTTTGGAGACAACAAGATCAAAGACAGGAGAACAAGACATATGTATAGTCAAAAGTATTGAGAGCTTGAATCAGTAGCTTATTTAATCAATTTTAGTATATATTTTTCCTATATTTTAACATTGAAATCAGAATATATCTTATAATTAATGCTGTGTCATAGATTAATTGGCAGACATGTTTTTCATTTTTAGAAACAAAAAATAATGGTCTATGTTATTAGTGACGTCTTAGATTTGATTAAATTTGATGGTAATAGTATGTTTTACTTAATGCTTGCTGTGTGTATGTCAGGTAGAGTGTGTATGTTATATTGAAGACAATATAACATGGTGCATTTTATGTAGGAAACACTTAATAAACCACTATATATTTACAACTTTAATTATATCTGGCAATGTCTGCCATATTTAGCAACTTTTTTCTTTTTTTTTTTTTTTTAAAGTAACAAGTTACTGAAACACCATGAGATCTACCTAGGATGTCATGAAGGGTTGAGTAAGAGATTCTTAAGAGCATGGTCGAAGAATGAATGGAGAAAGTAAGAAAAGTTCATCTTTGTCTCCATAGAGTGTGGCTGGAGCTCTAGAAATAAATTACTTTGGTATCAATTTAGAGTTTTCTTAAATTGTTTAGTCAGCGCATGCAGATTTAGCCCTTTTATGTAATAAACTCAAATGCAGCCAGTGATAATGAAATTGAGATGTTGTCTTTCCAGTGTTTTTAAAATGTTTTTATAATAGCAGGTAACAAAGGTGTTGATGAGCAAGTGAGGCACCACTTCTTATCAGAGTTCATCATCTTAACAATAAACTTTTTTGAGTCAAATATTCTTGTTTGAAAAATGAGTATTGAAATATAAATATCTCAGATTATACTGCCATTAGATATTTGCTAGAGAGGGCTACAAAATGCTTCCTCTAGAATTTGTTTGCTTAGTATGATGGACTTTGAAAAGTTCAGTTCTTGATAGATGGAAAAAGTAGACATTACATTGATTTAGAGACCAATGAAATTGAAATTATAATAACCCTCTGAGCCTGGGCATGTCATTTAGCCTTTCTCTGTTAAAATGTTCTCATCCTTAAACTGGGTATAATAATAATGTCTACTTCAGAGGATAGTGTGAAATGAAATGAATTGATAATTAGAAAGCACGTAAGATAGTCCGTATGTATAGGAAGTAATAATACTGCGTGTAGTAAGTGTTGTATATATTAACCATTATTATGTATCTATCCCTAGTGATTTGAAGCCAAGCTGAGCAAGGTTCATTTATTTATTGTTGAGACAACTTGGGGAAGGGAGTCAGTGAAACTCTAACTAGGAAGAAAACAGCTTAGACACTATTCATGGACAAGTGGAAGCTGAAAGAATTTTACCTTTTTTAAAAGTCTGGTATTTCACAGAACATTAAGTTTATGTTACTACTTGATGGCTATTGATGAAATAAAAATACTAATTTATACATTTTTGAAAGTTTCTTTCATTTTTGAGGTAGATGAAAAACTGGGAAGAAAATTGGCAACTTTTTCCTTTTTTCTTCCACAGTTTTCTTGTGAAGTCTTATTAGAATTGATTGATAAGCATACAGTATTAGAGAAAAAAATGTTTTAGGAAAAGAAATCATCGAATGCCATATTTTAAAATTCCCCCTTGACCTTTCTTTCATTTTAAAGACAATATAACATGGTGCATTTTATGTAGGAAACACTTAATAAACCACTATATATTTACAACTTTAATTATAATGATTTAAATTTTTCAACAATGTATCAATAATTATTAATAATTTAATGTGTATTTTGTGAATCTGCCCTGTTAAACACA
Source organism: Mustela nivalis (assembly GCF_964662115.1). Taxonomy (NCBI): domain Eukaryota; kingdom Metazoa; phylum Chordata; class Mammalia; order Carnivora; family Mustelidae; genus Mustela; species Mustela nivalis. The sequence goes on from NC_139035.1 coordinate 16,458,479, forward strand.
CAATATTCTATTAAAGTTAACATTGGGATGCTGGATGGCTCAGTTGTTGGGCCTGGCTTTGGCTCAGGTCATGATCCCAGGGTCCTGGGCTCCCAGCTCAGCAGGAAGCCTGCTTCTCCATCTACCCACTCCTCCTGCTTGTGTTCCCTCTCTGTCTGTCTGTCAAATAAATGAATAAAATCTTTTTTAAAAAAAGATTCATTCACAAGTAGGCAGAGAGAGAGGGGGAAGCAGGCTCCCCGCTGAGCAGAGAGCCCGGATGCGGGGCTCAATCCCAGGACCCTGAGATCATGACCCAAGCCGAAGGCAGCGGCTTAACCACTGAGCCACCCAGGTGCTCCTAAATATTTTTAAAATAAAGTTAACATCTTCCTTCCAAATGTTGTAATATGCAACCATACAGAATATTGTAGTAATTGGATCATTTTATTACCACTAATATTTGAAATTAAATAAAAATATCATTGGTAAAAGATAAAGTAATAGTATTAAATCTTTTCTTTTTTTTAAGAGAGGAAGGGGACAAGGGTAGAGGGAGAGAGAAAATCCCAAGCAAGCTCCACAGCTCAGTGCAGGGCTCGATCTCACAACCCTGAGATCATGACCCGAGTTGAAATCAAGAGTTGGACATTTACCTGACTGAGCCATCCAAGTGCCCCTATTAAACATTTTTGAATGCATCACTTTCTAGTGTTCAGTATTTGTGCATTTTTTAGGGAGTGAAGGAGGGAAGAATTCACTACAAAGGTTTAAACCTGGGGAAACTGGTCGAAAATAGCTACTTTTAAGGATGTTAACTCATGAAATTAGATCTTAAATATGCTGATTTCCTGTGCAAAATGTTTATATGGAGAGAAGGAGCTAGAATTTGAAAAATTGTATCAACAGATTATCATAATTGAGATAGTAGTTAAAGAATTCACTAAGGGAAAGTATGTAAGGCAGAAAAGTAGAGATCCAAATAGAGGATGTCTTCGGAAATATATTGTCACAAGAGTCAAGAGTTGTAAAGATAAATGGATTATTAGCAGTGACAAGCTGTGTAGACAGGTCAGTGAGAACGAGAATTAAGGATAAGCCTTGGATATGACAAAAGGAGCTTATTGGTGGATTCTGAACATAAATTTGTCTTTTGCAGACCGACTTCCAGGTCTTAAGAGGTTAAAGTCATTGATACAACACATGTGTAATTTTCATTTGAGAAATGTGGCTACTAATAGGGTGAGGAAAATAGGAACATGTAGGATAAAGCTTTAAAAGTTTCTTTGAGGGTATATGAGATATATATATGAAGACAGTAGAGAAAATATCTTTAATTTTATCTAAGTTTTTGGCTTTAATTGCATTTCCCTTATTTATTGGCTGTGAGATATTCACAACGTTATTTCTCTGAAACTCAGTTTTCCTGTGTGTAAAAGGAGGTACTATTTACCTTTCAAGCTTATTGTCAGAATTAGATTTAATAATATAAGAAAGTATCAGCAAGGGCCTGACCTATGGAAGATACTCCTCAGTAAAGTATAGCTGTTAATTTCTGTCATTATTAAAGGTAAGCCAGGGGAGTAACTTTTATTCAACTGACATTTTATTTTAGGGTGTTAGTGCTTAATCCGATAAGACTCTTTCAATGTCATGAAATTTCTTGGAAAGCAAATGATGGTAACTAGACTTTTAGAATCCATTCTTTGAGAAACTACCTTCTGACAAATTGAATTACTGTATTTCATAGATCCTAAGATGCACATTCTCCTCTTCCAACACCTTTGAGATTGGGATTCACCTCACAGATAGTTTAATTGGTGATATTTTTCTTTCTTAATGATTCATAAAATAATGGTGTGCCTTGACAGTTGATGATGTCTTCAATTTAATGAAATATGGTAGTATTTTTTTAAGTACAAATATCTTCATGTATTTTGACAAGTAGTATTTTTGTGGGAACAGTGGGAACTACAGAGAATAGTTTGTTAAGGTTAATAGTTTATTAAGGTTTTGCTGTGTTGAAATTGGAGCTGTGAAGTGATCTGACACCCATCAATTAGAAATGGGGCAGATGACTGGCTCAGTTGGAAGAGCATGTAACTCTTGATGTCAGGGTTGTGAGGTCAAGCCCCATGTTGTATGTAGAGATTTCTTTAAAAAAACAAAAAAGAAAGAAGAAACTATTTGTATAGACATACAGGAAACAGCATTGCAGAGCTTTTGGATTCCTTTTTGTTTTTGTTCAGATAAACTGGCAAACTGTTACTAAGAGCAAAAGTGAGAACTTTATGTTGTGATAACTATTATTTTTGGGTAAAATCCAGTGTGTTTTACCAACCTGTATAAAACTTAACATGTTAAAGAGAGCTGGAAGCCAAAAGCATTAAGAGCTTTTCTTGTGACTGGTAAATGAAAATGGTTGGAGTTTTGTGTACAAATAAAAGATAATGAAAATTGGGAAAAATAAGAAAGGATTTTGCATTTTGATATTTCATGAAACTGGAACTGCTATAAAAGAATTTGATAAGGGTGCCTGGGTGGCTCAGTGGGTTAAGCCGCTGCCTTTGGCTCAGGTCATGATCTGGGAGTCCTGGGATGGAGTCCCGCATCGGGCTCTCTGCTCAGCAGGGAGCCTGCTTCCCTCTCTCTCTCTCTGCCTGCCTCTCTGTCTACTTGTGATCTCTCTCTGTCAAATAAATAAATAAAATCTTAAAAAAAAAAGAATTTGATAAAAATAATAATAGCTAGCACTTGAAAAAATAAACCAGTGTGCTGATTTTGGACACTTAGGTTTTGTGTTACCAAGTCTGTGAAGTTTACTAATATATTTTTTAAAAAGATTTTATTTATTTATTTGAGAGAGAGAAAGAATGAGAAGAGAGCATGAAATGTGGAAAGTCAGAGGGAGAAGCAGACCTCCTGCTGAGCAGGGAGCCAAATGCAGGACTTGATGCTGGGACTTCAGGGTCATGACCTGAACTGAAGGCAGTCACTCAACCAACTGAGCCATCCAGGCACATTTTCAATTTGTACTGTGCTAAACGCTATGGCCTATAAAAATTAAAGTGAGATTGCTCTCTGCCCTCAGAATTTACACCTGTTATCACAATAAATATAAGAATGAGCCATATAGATTTAATTAGTTAGGAGAGTTAGTTGTTATCAGCTTTATTTTATCATCAGAACAGTACTCTTAGACAAGGAGGATGCTGATTTATTCTGTCAGACCTGCTCCAGCCTAAAAGTGTGGCTGCATGACTTCCCAAGGACATTCACTGTAAGTGAAATTACAGTGTTGGTGGCTTTGACATATGGGAATGCAATTTTGCTTATTATTGCTAAATAAATCATTTCAAATTGTCATAATTTTCCTTTATATAATTTTGTATACTTATAGGAATAAGAATCTTAGCTCCTTTGATCAAGATGAATAGATATTGGTTATTATCTAATAACATGTACATTTTGTGACATAAAGGTATTTTTCAAATCTACCTCATATATTAATTATCTATTGCTATATAACAAGTTACCCCCAAACTTAGTAGCTTAAAACAATAATAAACATTTATCTCAGGCTGTTGCTGTGTGTTAAGAATTTGGAAGCAGTTTCACTGGGTGTTCTGGCTCAGAGTATTTTTGTGTGTGATTGCAGTTAAGATATTACCTGGGACTGCAGTCATCTCAAGGCTTGACTAGGACTGGAGGATCTAATTCTAAGATAGCTCACTCAGATGGTATGCAAATTTGTATTGTATTTTGTTTTGTTTTTCAGGAGGTCTCAGTTCTTTACCACTCAGAACTCTCTATAGCGCTGCTTCTGTTTTTTTTAGTGGCTGGCTTCTCCCAGAATAGGTGGTCCAAGAGAGAGCAAAATGAAAACTACAGTGTCTTTTATGACCTAGCCTTGGAAGCAGCACTCTGTTTTTATGCAGTAATCTATTGTTTATACAGGTCAGCTCTGTTTGGTTTGGGAGGGGTTGCACAAGAGTGTTATCATCAGGAAGCAGGAATCTTTGGGAGTCATCTTAGACTTAGGGGCTATTTGGTCCACCTGGTATAAAAATCTAATGGTTAAGAAAAGTTTTAGAAATAAAAGGAAGAATATCAGAAATAGAGGTAAATCTTAGAAAATAGGGTTTCATTTGAAATAGTAGGCTATGTGTCTTTTTCTCAAGCATGGCTTATAGAATTTGCAGTGCTTGGGCAAGATACTTTAGTCACCTGAGTCTCAAATCTTCAGTGGTAAAATGAGAAATGCCTTTGCATTAAAGAGTTAAAGCTCTGTTTTTTAAGAGTTAATGCGTTAAAAAATTAAAGCAGTGTATTCAGAATACTCAAAATGATACCTGACGGTAGGTATTTAGTAAATGTAATAACTATAATTGCTTTTATTGTTGATCAGTATTTGTGGCCATTTCCTGAGCTCTCATGTATACCCAACCCAATCTAATCTAAGCCTGATCACTCTTCTGAAACCATTTATTGATAGTTATAGGTGAGCTCCTAATCCTCAGATCTAATAATATCCTCTTAGTCTCTTTCTTTTTGATCTCTAAGCAGCTTTTTATTTTTCTTTCCTTTAACTTATGGTTATATTTTTTTAAATCTTACATATGGATAGTTTAAGTTACAGGCTCTAAAGTAGAGTCAGAGTGTAGGCATCCTAATGTTAGCTGCTTTTCTTTATAATTCAGTTGTAGCATTCCAATTAGATAGAGAGATAGCATTCCATTTGGATAGAATAGGCATCTATATTCACCATCCAGCTCAAGAGACAGAAGAATTATTAGTATAATGAACCCTTTCTCAATTGTTGTTTACTTAACTCAGATGTTTTCAGTTTTCTTTTTAAATTATTTTTCCAGTTTTATTGAGATATAATTGACACATAACACTATATAAATGTAAGGTATACAACATATTGATTTAATTAATTTATTATAAAGTGATTACTACTACCATAGTCTCAGGTAACACCTCCATCCCATCACATAATGACCATTTCTTTTTTGTGTTGAGAACATCTAAGATCTGCTCTCTTCACAACTTTCAAATATATAATACCGGTTTATTGGGTATAATCACCATGCTGTACATTAGATTCTCAGAACTTCTTAATCTTATAACTGGCAGGTTTTTTTTTTTTTTTAAAGATTTTATTTGTTTATTTGACAGACAGAGATCACAAGTAGGCAGAGAGGCAGGCAGAGAGAGAGAGAGAGGGAAGCAGGCTCCCTGCTGAGCAGAGAGCCCGATGCGGGACTTGATCCCAGGACCCTGAGATCATGACCTGAGCCAAAGGCAGCGGCTTAACCCACTGAGCCACCCAGGTGCCCATAACTGGCAGTTTTTATCCTTTAATGAATATTCCCCCCCACCAACAGTACCCCAACACATAGGCATTGTAACCACCACTGTATTCTGAGCTTGGCTTTTTTAGATTCTCTGAGCTTGGCTTTTTTAGATTCCACATATAAGTGCTATCATACGGTATTTTTCTCTGACTTATTTCACTTAGATTAATGCCCTCAGCAGTTGTCCAAATTGTTGCAAATGACAGAATTTCCTTCTTTCTCATGGCTGAATGATATTCCATTATATATGTATATACCACATCTTTTTTATCCCTTTATCTTTTAACACTTAGGTTGTTTCCGTGTCTTGGATATTCTGAATAAATGCTGCACTGAACATGAAGGTGCAGGTACCTCTTCTCTAAGCAGCTTTTGATAGTTATTAAAGCTCTTCTTTCTTTTTTCAGTGTTAACATTAGTTTCAGGTATATAACATGGTAAGAATTAGATGTAATAATATAAAAACGTGCCACAGCTCTACACATTATGCTCTGCTTACCACATGTGCATCTATGATCTGTTACCATACAGACACTTACAATACCATTGATTAATATCTCTTCTTTCCTGAAATGCTCCTTTAATTTTTGTGGCCCTGTGTATATATATCTGATTTTCTCCTCGGTGTCTTCTCTGATGATTTGTATTCCAAAAGTTTATTGTGTTGGGACCACTTCTCACTTTCTGAGAAATTGCTTTTACCTAGAGCTTAGGCAGTTTCAAATCATCTTTATGTAAGATTTCCAACTCTTAACCACTAGCTCTGACGTATCTTTTAAACTGTAGATCTCTATTTTCATCTGTCTACTAACTATCTCAGTTATCCTATAGATACCCAAAATGGTTTGTCATCCAAATGCCTATCTTCTTTTTTTTTTTTTCCTCAAGTTTTTTCTTTTGTGTTTTTTCAGGTCAGTTAGTAGTATCAGGAACCATCCTTCTTTTTACCTGGGCTCAAAATCTTGGAGATCTTTAGATCCCTTAGTTCATGTTTAATTGTTTGTCTAGTCTTTCTTCTTTGCTTCTTGGTTTTTGCTTCTTGGTATCCCTCTCTTTACCATATTTCACCTGCTTTTTTCTTCCATTGCTACTGCCTTAGACTTTCAATATGCTGTGTTTATTTTTTTAAAGTATTTAGCATATTGTGTTCTACTTTACCTAGTGACTTCTTGTTTGAGTCATCATTTCTTCAGAGCCTGGCATAGTGTACAGAGCAGACATCCAGTGATGTTCATTGAATGAATAAAGCTTGGTAACTTCCTTAATGATGATATTAATACTCTAGAAATATTTATGGTGTGCCTCTTTTATTTTTTTATTTTTATTTTTATTTTTTTTAAAGATTTTATTTATTTATTTGACAGAGAGAAATCACAAGTGGGCAGAGAGGCAGAGAGAGAGAGAGGAGGAAGCAGGCTCCCCGCTGAGCAGAGAGAGCCCGATGTGGGACTCGATCCCAGGACCCCGAGATCATGACCTGAGCCGAAGGCAGCGGCTTAACCCACTGAGCCACCCAGGCGCCCCAAGGTGTGCCTCTTTTATACAGTTATAAGCAAGGTGGCTAAAACCCTGACTTTACATTCATATGGGGAGCAAGTGACACAGATAACTAAAACATAAGGTAGAAATATTAAGTGCTATAAATGGTTTCATATAGAGTACTGTAGGATTTTAGAGGAGGGTGAAACCAGGACAAAGCATAAAAGAGGTTAAGTTTGATCTAGACCTTGAAGAATAGTTAAGATTTGGAAATTAGATTTTAAAGGTGTGGGTAGGGTAGGGGATTCTAGTAGAGGCAATAGTTATAAACAAAGGCAAAAGATGAAAGAAATATTGAGGTCCCCGAAATGAGTAATTATAATAATAAATAATTCATTCTGGCTTTGAAAGTCAGATGAAAGTGAAAGTGATTTTCTTCAGTTTGGAAGATAAGCCTAAAAGATAGTTTGGACCATTCTGGGTACCTTAGAGACCAGCAGAGGATTATGAGCTTTATTTTGTGGCTATTGGGAAATCTTTGTAAAAAATTTTTTTAAATATTTTATTTATTTATTTATTTTTTATTTAATTTTTTAAATTAATTTTTTATTTTTTATAAACATATATTTTTATCCCCAGGGGTACAGGTCTGTGAATCACCAGGTTTACACACTTCACAGCACTCACCCAAGCACATACCCTCCCCAATGTCCATAAATTTTTAAGCTGGAGAATCAGATTGATGCTTTGCGAAGATTGATAGGGCAGCAGTTTGTAAGATATTTTAGAGAGATGAAAACCTATAGATTGGTAAACCAGTGAAGAGTTCACTGAAATAGTGTAGGTAAAAAGATAGGAGAGAATGAATGTAAATGAGGTTGTGATAGTGGCATTGATTGAATCAGATCACTAAACTGATGGGTAGAAAGGAGAATGTAAGAATGTTAACTCTGGGGCGCCTGGGTGGCTCAGTGGGTTAAAGCTTCTGCCTTCAGCTCAGGTTATGATCCCAGGGTCCTGGGATCAAGCCCCACATGGGGCTCTCTGCTCTGCAGGGAGCATGCTTCCTCCTCTCTCTCTCTTTGCCTACTTGTGATCTCTGTCAAATAAATAAATAAAATCTTAAAAAAAAAAAAAGAATGTTAACTCTGCTAGGACAGGGATTTTTATTTTCCTCATGACACCTCATTCCAGGTGTCTAGAGCAGTGCCTGGCACATAGTAGATACCCAGTGAATATTTGTTGAGTGAGTGATTACTGAGATGGTAAATCTGTGTGATTTGGCTACTGGCAATGGCATTAAAAGAAGTGTAAAATGTGAGGAGAGCAGGCTTTGGGAAGAAATGAATTTTGGACATTCTGATTTTGTGTTAGGAGACATGTGGCTGACAATATAGTTTTGGGAGATATCCACATGGAAATAATAAAAGCCACGTCAGTGAATGTGAGAATATATTATTAGTGCAGTAATTTATAAATGTGAATATAACATGACATGTTCCAAATTAGATCTTCCTATTTTATATGTTTTATACATTTAATAATTTCAATTATAATTTATGTTGTAACAATTTTTGCATATTAAATTGCCTTTTGCTGATGGGGTGCTTTTAAATTCTATGAAAATTGGCCCATGCATAATCAAAATAGGGTTTTGTATTAAGTTTGTACAAGGGTACATTAATTTTGAACTTTAATATATTAAATTATAAGAAGTTGTGTAAGAGTTTTTATTGACTTTATAGCTTATTTCTGTCATCAAAAACAGAGCTAGGTTGGTTTATTTCTATATGGGGCTAGAAATGAGCATTAATTAGATGGTGATTCTTTGTATAGGACACATGAGAATGCTAGCTGCCCTCTTGAGGTTTATAATTTGATTTGCAGAACTGCCCTTAACACTTCAGTATCATGAAAACAAGCCTGATTTCTAAATAATGAGACAAAAACCAGGTCACAGGTAATGACCTGTACATTATTCACAGAATATTCAGTATTTCTGGTGAAAAAATTAAAAAGGTAATGCATAAAGAGGAAGTAGAAACTGAAAAAGAAATAATTGAAAAAGAAATAAGTTTCTGGCGTACTGTAGATAAGCTCATGATGTACATATTTTGGAAAATATTTCAAAATTTTGTTATTCACAAGTTCCATTTAGAAAAGTTTTCAGATTAAAAAAAGCTGGTGATGTAAACTTTATCTAATTATTAAACACTTTTAATAGAGATTATGATTTTTTTCAAAGATTTTGTTTATTCATTTGACAGAGACAGACACAGGGAGAGAGGGAGCACAGTGGGGGGAGTGGGAGAGGGAGAAGCAGGCTTCTTGTGGAGCAAAGAGCCTGATGTGGGGCTCTGTTCCAGGACTCTGGGATCATGACCTGAGCCAAATGCAGACACTTAATGACTGAGCCACTAGGCATTCCAAGATTATGATTGTTTTGAAGGTTTATGATAAATATCCCTTTCCCTTCCTCTTTAAATGCCTGTTTGTTTCATTGCTTATTAATCAATAATTAGATTCCAGTGTGCTGACTTTGAATATTGAAGTCAATGAGGACAACATGGGTTAGATATTTTATTGATGGAGGTATTAATATTTATAGTATGATATATATGAGGCTAATGGTGATTTGATAGGAAGTATGAGTTTTTTTCTCCATTTTTTCAAAATTTTATTTAAATTCTAGTTAATATACAGTGCAGTGTTGGTTTTAGGAGTGGAATTCAGTGACTTACAGACAATACCCAGTTCTCATCATATCAAGTGCCTTCCTTATACCCGTCACTCATCTAGCCCATCTGCCACCCTGTCTATCCATCACTTCTAAGTTTGTTCTTTAAGAGTCTCTTGTGGTTTGTTTCTCACTTTTTCTTTTTTCTTTTTTCCCCCTCTCTCCCATATGTTCATCTATTTTGTTTCTCAGATACCACATATGAGTGAAATCCTATGGTATTTGTCTTTCTCTGACTTTTTTTGCTTAGCATAATACACTCTAGCCCTATCCATGTTGTTGTAAATGGCAAGATTTCATTCTTTTTGAGGGGTGAGTAATATTCCATTGTGTTTATATACCACCCGGAAGTAGGAATTTTTTTAGCTTCTGATTCGAGTTTGTGAAAAGGCCTGTGAAATGGCTTGTGCTTTGCAAGGGGGATTAATGATGATCTACTATGTGTTATTAAAAATTAACAACATAAGAAATTTGAAATGGCAGTATTATTGAACATACATGTTAGGTTTGAGCTATACCCTATATCATACAACAGATATATATTTGTGTGTGTGTGTGTGTGTGTATGTGTGTATGTGTGTATATAGTAGAAAGTTTAATATAATTAGGAGACCTTGTTAAAAAAGCATATGCAAACTGGGATTTGCATTATTTTCTTAGGAGTCTGTAGATTTCCCATGAGAATTAAAAATAGAGTATGTTCGGGGCGCCTGGGTGGCTCAGTGGTTTAAGCCTCTGCCTTCGGCTCGGGTCATGATCTCAGGGTCCTGGGATCGAGCCCCACATCGGGCTCTCTGCTCAGCGGGGAGCCTGCTTCCCCCTCTCTCTCTGCCTGCCTCTCTGTCTACTTGTGATCTTTGTCTATCAAATAAATAAAAATCATTAAAAAAAAATAGAGTATGTTCATAACAGGGATTTTCTGAAAATGTCACAGCATATTCTAGATCATCTAGATGACTGTCTTATAAACTAGTAAATTCCAGGAGATTGCAGTGACCATGTTTATGCTTGTTTGGTCATGTTGGCTCTAAGTAGTATTATACTACCTTATGAAGAGTTAATTGGAACTGAGGTATATCTAATGCATAAATGATTTATTTATGTCCAAATAGTAGATCGCCAAATGATGCCACAACTCAGTGTATGATCTAAGTTTTGTGGTATTTCACATTGGATTAGCTAACATTCTTTGAGTATCTTTAATGTTCTAAGTACTCTTCATGTATAACCACGAGTTATCATTATTATAAGGATTTGTGTTTTAAGAAGTTTTAATTCTTGAAATAGACCTGTGAGATATGTGTGATCACTTCTGTTGTACAGATGAGGACATTGTTATACAGAGAAGTTAATTTTCCGAAGCTTACATGGCTATTATAGTAGGGTTGGTTTTTATACACATTGTCCAATTCCATAACTCCTACTCACTGTACTATGCTACCTCATAGTAGGGAGAGGTAGTAAGAGGATTATATCACATCTAATAGTCATATAGGCATTCCAAATTGAGAAGAGCAGATACAATGACAGCATTGTATTCATGTTACCAGTTGAGATTTTGTTTCAGCAAACCTTTTTTTCCTGTCATGTTAATGTTGGTTGAATAGTATTGGTTTTGTGCTTGTGTTCGGATTTGATTTGGAAGATTTTACTGTTATATGAATTGTTATAAGCACTAAAGGAGTTTTGTCTTAGTACATATATTTCAATAACATGACAGAAACAATTTAACACTCAGATTACAGTAGAGATGTTGAGATAAAAGATTGCTTTGAATCCTTTGAAAATCCAAGAAATTTATCGTTGGGTATGTGGGAGGCTCTGTCAGTTGAGTGTGTGGCTCTTGATACCAACTCAGATCGTGATCTCAGGGTTGTGACACTGAGCCCAGCTTCGGTCTCTGCCCTTTAAGGGGAACCTGCTTGGGATCTGCTGCTCCACCCCTGCCACACCATGCTCTCTCTCAAAGTAAATAAATAGATCTTTTAAAAAAATCTAATCTATGTAATGCACATGAATGTATATTGATTTTTATTATACAAATTCAGAGGTGTTTTTATTTTGTTTATTTTAGGCAGGGAGAGGGAGAGAGAATCCTCAGCAGGCTCCATGCCCAGTGCAGAGCCCAACACTGGGCTGGATCACAACGCTGAGACTGTGACCTGACCCAAAATCAGTGTCAAATGCGTAACAGACTAAGGCCACCCAGGTGCCTGCAAATTCAGAGTTTTATATAAAGTAATGGATATCCTTAAAGGAAAATAGCATAAATTGAGGAACCTCTTTGAATGTGTTTTTTTATGTATTTGGATTTACTATTCCTAACCCAGGCAAGTGCTTTCATATTATAAATACATAGATACTAATGTAGACATTACTTTGTAGGCTTTTTTCCCCTTCTTAGTTCCTAATTGGGGGCTATTCTCATGTCACAAGAAAAGAATGGTATCTATCCTATTTATGGAGTTTTGTAGACAATATAGTAAAAAACTTAGAGGTTTCTATTCAGAGGAAAACCGAAGTAGTATGAAGGAGAAAGAATTGTCCCAGTTTTACTGAGAGTTGTGTTGATTGAAATGAAATTATGATTCAGTTTTACAATAAAAATGAAGGCTATCATTTTTCTTTTTATAAAATTTTAATCATCTTTTAAAAACTTAATTTAGTAAGCTTCCCTTTTGCAAATTTAATTCATTTTCGTAATATGTCAGTAAGGTACTGCCTAGTATCCTTTTGCAGTGTGCTTTGTTCATTTTTAAAATAATTTTCTTTGAGGAAGAAAGGTTTTTGAATTCAAGAACTATTTATTGAGCTTCTACTATGTAGAAGTCATCCTGCTTGTCATTAATGGTTTATTTCGTTCTTGATAGCATCATTTAATTTTGGTACACATGCCTGTTATACTCCAGAAGAACTTTATTCAGATATTTGAGTCTCCGATATTACCTGTTCCCATAATAGATTTATTTTTGTAAACATTCTCTGTCTGGGTTTATGTGTTTCTTCTTATATTTTTCTATCTAGGGATTTACTTTCCTCTAAGTGATCTATTCATTTACTCTCTTGAAATATTTTATGGAAGACTCTAACATAACCACCACTCTATACTTGTGTAGGATTTTTAATATGAAATTCTAGTCCAAACTGACAAAGACTTCTGGACTAGCTTCTTTTTTTAGACCAGGGGTTAGTGGTCCTTGAGACATCTGAAATTGTAAAGAAAATAGTGAATGTATATACTTTGATCTTCAAAGAAGTTCCATACCTTTGTCATATATACTTAGGGCTTTTGTACATAAATAAGTTTAAGAATTAGTGGTCAGTAAACACTAGGCTGAGCTTCAAAGGTAATCTTAGAAAAGTTGTGATCCAATAATGAAGGTTCTGTAAAAAAAAAAAAAAAGATTTCTGACCAGTTCTTCTTCTCCTTCTTCTTCTTCTTCTTCTTTTTTTTTTTAAAGATTTTATTTATTTCTTTGACAGACAGAGACCACAAGTAGGCAGAGGTAGGCAGAGAGAGAGAGAGAGAGAGAGAAGCAGGTTCCCCACTGAGCAGAGAGCCCGATGTGGGACTCGATCCCAGGACCCTGAGATCATGACCTGAGCTGAAGGCAGAGGCTTAACCCACTGAGCCCCCCAGGCGCCCCCCAGTTCTTTTTTCTGATGCTGATAACCATTTCTCTGACACCAATTGGGTGTCTAGTAATTCACTTTAATTCTGATACGAACTATCCAGAGTTAGCACAGACCCCATGGATAAGGGCTTAGTCCCCCAAGACTGCCCTCACTTGAGATGCCAGCTATAAATGGGGTACCCAGGATACCCATACTTCTGCCTGGGTGACTACAAATCTTTGGCCACTGGTGATTGAATTCAGTCCCCAGCCATTCCCTCTTTCTCAGAGATCTGGGGGTGGGGCTGAAAGTTTTAACCCTCTAATCACATTAATCAGGTGGTCAGTTTTTCTGGGGACCAAACACCACCCTGAAGCTATTTCGCACCCCTCCCCCCACTACCCACCATGAACTGTCTCAGTGTATAAAAGAGAGTAGATTCTAAAGGTTTCAGAAATTTGTGCCAGGAACCTGAAACAAAGAGCAAATTTTTTTTTATTATACCACAATTGCATTACTGTAGTGTCTCAAATTTTATATAAATAGTGAATCTTACTGAATGTTAAGGTTTTAAGCATGTGCACTCTTAAAATATTTAATTATACATAGTTTTCCTATGAAGATCTTTTTTAAAAAAAGGGTTAAAATGAACAAAAATGTATTGATTAAAAATTTTAATTTTGTTTCATTGGGAAACTTTTTTACATATGTTGTCAAGCTTGGTTAGTCAGAGAACTAACAGATTGGTCACTGGTCTAAAGCAAATGATAAATTCACTTGGGAAGAATATAATTTACTAGATTTGAATATAGATGGGTTACCCAGAAGGTTTATTTCCTTTTTTTGGGGGGGGGTTAAGCTTGAAAGACTCTAGGGCAGTGGTTCTGGGTGTGGGGGTGCTGTGTTGATTTTGACCCTCATGGGACATTTGGCAGTATATGGAGATATTTTTGGTTTTTACAGTTTTGGTGGAGGTGTTGCTACTGGTAGCTAGATGAGCCTAGTGAGTCTCTTGATGCCAGGGATGATACTAAAAATCCTATTATGCACAGAGCAGCCCCTCAGCCTCCCCCCAGACAAAGAATTATCTGACTCCAAATGTCAGTTGGTGAGGGAGGTTGGAGGCCACTTTGGTAATCACCAAGTGTTAGATGGTATTTGAAGTTTCGAAGCTTTGGGACTGGATATAGCCACCTGTTTAGGACCAGCTCTTCAGCATTGGAGCCTTATCCACTCAGTTGATTCTACTATATTGATAGGTGTGGGGAAATGATTTTTATTACTGCTCCCAAACCACTTACTGGGAGACCAAACCGCAGCCATCCAAATTACCTAAATATTATTGGTAGTTAATTCACTGGTTTGGAAGAAAAACAATCTATAAATATATTTATAGTCCTGCACTCTTATGGAGGACATTCCACGCCTTCATTGAAGACTGTATCCAAGATAAAAAGAATTCCGGAGATTGTCTACGTAGCATGTGCGTGTACTTGACACTACTGAATTGTTAATGTGAAAATGGTTAAGATGGTAAATTTTATGTTCCTACAAAAAGAAAAAAGTTGTATCCATTGTTTCATGTTTTCTTAAGCACTGTTCCATATATACCTTTTGGACCATTGTTCTCAGTTTCTCTCGCTATTTTTTTTTTAGTCAAGAGAGTTTATGATCTCTCAGGAGATTTTTCATTCTGTTCCCAATGCCCTTTAATTTTTAAAGTGTACATATTAGTCATTTTCTTAAAGATTGGACAATATTGGGTTGATATGAAAGTATAGTATTTGGGTTTCAGCTTACTAAAGTTAATTGAAGTATATTACTAAATTCTCAATTTAGTAGTCTGGATTGTGTAGTTTGGATATTAAAAAAGAAGTAATTGTTTAGCATCAAATGCTGTTAGTTTAAAGATTACTCATTATTTCATGCACTTTTTTTTTCTTTTAATAGGCTTTCAAGGATATGCTGTATTCAGCTCAGGATCAGGCACCTTCTGTGGAAGGTAAGATGTACTAATCCCTAATTTAGTCACATAAAATCCCTTTTTAAGGGAAGATATTTTAAACTGCGTAGTAGAAAACTAATAAATCCTGTCCTGTTATACAGATCTTTTATGCTTTTGAAAATATATGTTATGATTACTTTATATTTCAGTCAGCTTTTTGTTAAGCTCACATTTACCTAAAATAGATCCCTTACAATGTCCTTGAATCACCTTAGCATTGTGAATCACAGATACTGGTTTAGAGTCAAAGTTCTTATCTGTATCATCTCCCTTCCCCCCAGTATATTTTTATATCTGTCTCTCTATCCATCCATCGGTTCATCCATCCATCCTTTAGTAAATTCTTAGTCCATAATTAGTCTGGGCAATTTAGTTTTCCTTTCTATTTATGCCATGTTTTTTTAGATTGGGATTAGTAAACAAAACAATGAAGTGTATTTACTGTGTATATGTGTGTAGGTGATATAAACATGTATCTAAATGCATGTGCACACTTCAGCAGTCAAAAAATTGCTGATCTAAGGGCAGTAGTTGTCTCTCCAGCTACCTTTATTGAGCTTTTCTGTTATCTCAGCTTCTGCTCACTAGCTCATTCCTTATGGGTTTAACCTTTGGTAGGTTTGGACAGCTATAATTTAAAGTTGTAAGAGTTCTTATGTCATTAAATAATGGAGCTAATTCAAGAGTTATTTCTTGGGAGAGTATTTCCTCCGATGCTGGGTAATCTTTTAAAATTTCATACCACCTTTTTCTCAGGAAGGATGAATGTGAAAAAGTATATACCAAGAATAATCTAGATCGTGTGTATAGATTAATATATTTATAAGACACCAAACTGGAATTCTGTGAAGTCATTCTAGTGACAGGCTTTTGGAGGCTTATTTTTATGGCATGTAACAGATGCTTAAGTTGTTTAATATAAAAGTATAGGTCTATAATTAAAAATCTCATTTCTTTGCCGAATCACTGAATTCTACTCCCGAAGCAAAAAAAAAAAAAACAAAAAACCAAAAAAAACCCCCACAACTCATTTTTTAAAATTACATAGAATTCTACATCTTTCATTTGCATTCAAAATGTGCTTCCTTTAACATCTTGAAATCCTTACCAGGGTATTAGCACTTGGGTATTAGTTTTATAATATGTCATTGAATTTTGGATTATAATAATATTTAATTTATTATTAAAATATATTTAATTTTCTAATGTTTAACAGAAAGTACTTATTTATCAAAATGTTCTTTATGTCTTAAAGAGTACCTCTCAAAATATTATAAAAATAATTTTCTTAAAATTTCATTTTAAGAAAAATGAAATTACATGGAAGTTTAACTGGTTCCCTCATCCTGTGTAATTTTTTATTATTGGTTCTTTTAATTTTATTATCAAGGTTGGGCTACTTATATTTAGTTTTTCTTGTATGTTTTATCATCCAGTTTGTAACCAACTTATTTTGACATGTTCTGGTGAACCTCATTCATCCCTTCATGCCGGCTCATGTTGCTAGTGATTTTCATACACTTTTAACTGTTATTAGAGAGAAACTGAATTCTGTGATAATATGTTAAAATGCTTATAATTAAGAACGTTTTTTATCTCATTGCTCAGAGATGTTAACTTTGGGCCCTGTTGTAAAGAGAGTATTGTGGCTGATCATAAAGATGTATATGCTGCTTTCATAAGGGAAATATTCTGCACTTGTTTGTTCTTTCTAATCTCAGATTGGAGCCATGTAACTATATCTTCTTAAATGAATTCTTCTCTTTTGAGGTACTTAAGAATCAAAGGTATTGGAAAGTGGTTTACAGAAACACTATTCTGTGTAGTATTGAGGTTAGAAGATGTTATTGACTATAATTTTGTCTCATTTGATTGTGATAATATATTAATTTACTGTCTTTCTGTGGTGTTAAATTTGAATGATAATTATTTCTATCATTTATTTTTACCATTATGTTTTTATTGCTTTTATTTAGCTGTTATCTATAAATAAAGCAGCGTAAGCCTATCTATCAACAAATCTAAGATAGGGCTTTCAACTTTAACATTTTTTTTTTTTAAAGATTTTATTTATTTATCAGAGAGAGAGAGGGGGAGAGAGTGAGCACAGGCAGACTGAATGGCAGGCAGAGGCAGAGGGAGAAGCAGGCTCCCTGCTGAGCAAGGAGCCCGATGTGGGACTCGATCCCAGGACGCTGGGATCATGACCTGAGCCGAAGGCAGCTGCCTAACCAACTGAGCCACCCAGGCGTCCCAACATTTTTTTTTTTTAAAGATTTTATTTACTTATTTGACACAGTGAGAGAGAGATCCCAAGTAGGCGGAGAGGCAGGCAGAGAGAGAGGGGGAAGCAGGCTCCCTGCTGAGCAGAGAGCCCGATGTGGGGCTTGATCTCAGGACCCTGGAATCATGACCTGAGCCGAAGGCAGCCACCCAGGTGCCCCAACTTTAACATTTTTTAAAGGCAAAATGTTTGCTAGGCCTTGATTTTGTTTTAAAATAATGCTTTTTTCTCTTTTTCTTCACCTTTTTTTTTTTTTTTTCCTACACCTTAAGTTTTTAGTAGACTTAAAACTTTTGGTGCCAGTGAGCAAGTTTTTTCTGTCTTACAACTGAAGTATATCCTAAGTTGATAGTTCTCAATTGTGCTGTATGTTTAATTCAGTTTACCTGTGTTTGTTTTGTTTGTTTTATACAAATACTGATACTTTGTTCCCATCTCGAACAAATTAAAGTAGGATCTGGGAGTGAAGCCCAGGCATTGATAGTTCTACACTCTCGTAGGTGATTCTAATAAATAGCCAAAGTCTAGAACCCCTGCCATAAATCTTAAATAATTTTAGATCAATATGATTAATGCTAACTTCTTTTAGATAGTAATTAGCCAGTAGGTTTACAAGATTCTTAAGTTCATTGATAATTAGATTATTCTATTAGAATACAGGAGCATTTGTTTTTTATAGCATCCAGAGGACGTTTATATTTTTCAAAATATTTATTGTATTGAATCAAATCTAAGTAATTAAGAGTTGTACTGAATAATTACATGTGTTGAATGGTTATAAGGTACATCATTATTCAAGTTAAAAAACATTTTTGCTGGGGTGCCTTGGTGGCTCAGTCAGTTAAGCATCTGCTTTCGGCTCATGTCGTGATCTCAGGGTCCTGGGGTTTAGCCCCACATCAGGCCCCCCACTCAAGTGGGGAGTCTGTTCCTCCTGATGCCCTCCCCTTGCTCACTCTTTCTGTCTCTCAAATAAATAAAATTTATAAAAACAGAAAAATTTTGCTGACTTATTACTTTAGATGAGTTATAGTAAAATAAATAGCTTTCTCATTCAAGGTGACTTGAAATGGGTTCTGTAAGAGTGAAGTGGTTTATTTGATAAAAGGCATTGTATATGAAACTGTTTGTTGATAAGAAGTTGACCACAGACACAATTTTTTATACCAGTGAGTCATTTTCTCGCAACTGTGTAGGACATTTCAAGATAGTGCCTTTACCCTTTGTTAATAAAGTGGGCTTTTTCCTCACTTAAAAAAACCCCACCAAACAAAATAATTTCAGTGCATTAAGAAATTAAGACATTTTCACCTAAAGTTGCTTTTTTTACTCAAATAAATAAGCATTCAGATTTATGGTATTTTGCTGCATTCATCCTTTCAGAGTAAATTTCACGTGTCATTCATTTATATATTGATTCATGAAAAATAAAGGTCTCTTTTTATTTAAAGTAGATGTCTTATAATTGTAATTAAGAAGTGCTCATATTCCAAAACAATATACATAAGAAAGTTTAAGGACTTATTCTCAGGCATTCTTTATCAATTTATTTTTAATCTCTTTTGATATATATCATTACTTACTCTTCTGGATAATCTGTTTTTTTGTTAACTATTTACATTTGGAAATGTTCTGTGACTTAGAAGATGACTTAAATTCCATGTTAAAGCCCATAGGATTTATTGATTTTTTAAATAATGGAATTAATAATTAAACATTTTAGTATTTAAATTGGCATTTTTTTTTTCCTGCAGAAAGACTTGTAGAGCAGCATACCATGACAGTAGAATGAGAATATTAAAGTGACTAGAATTGTGGATCTTTTTTTTAATTTTTAATTTTTTTAATAAACATGTTATATATGTTTATTATATATATATATATTTATTATATATATATATATATATTTATTTATCCCCAGGGGTACAGGTCTGTGAATATATATATATATTTATCCCCAGGGGTACAGGTCTGTGAATCGCCAGGTTTACACACTTTACAGCACTCACCATAGCACATACCCTTTCCAATGTCCATAACCCCACCCCCCACACCCTCCTCCCCCCAGCAACCCTCAGTTTGTTTTGTGAGACTGAGAGTCACTTATGATTTGTCTCCCTCCCAATCCCATCTTGTTTCATTTATTCTTCTCGTACCCCCTTAACCCCCCATGTTGCATCTCCACTTCCTTATATCAGGGAGATCATATGATAGTTGTCTTTCTCCGATTGACTTATTTCACTAAGCATGATACCCTCTAATTCCATGTGGATCTTTTTTTAATGTCAAGATCAGGTATACACTTAGAATCTGTGGAGTCAGTGTTTCAAGGAATTTTTGGAAAGTGATGTGAAAAACTGTTAAACTCTATTGTGTTTTTACAGTTCCTGCTGCTAGTGAGGTACTGGGTATTTGGGACAGGTTAATTGAAGCTGGTTCTCAGCAGAAAATCAGTGACACCTTAACAGGATTAATTTGAGACAAAACAGTTTAGTATAGATGTGAAAAGAGACCACTTAATTGCAATACCCATTTGACGTAGTCAAATTTTCAATAATAGAGAACTAGTGGTAAATATAAAATGATGAATTAATTTTTTTTTTTTTACCTTTTCTTTCATGCTTTTTGTCTTTCCCCATTTGGTATCTCAGCCACTTTATGTGGGTAAATAGTCACAACTTTTTTGGGGGGGAATTTCCCCCTTTCCCACGGTACTTTTGATTTACATAGTTTATATAGATATAAATTTATATACTAATGTTATTTATATACTATATTAATCAATTTTTTATTTTCTCTGATTTAATTTCAAGTAAAGCTTCAGGCTTTGACATTCTCTTTTTAAAATATACTTTCTTTTGTTTAGAAGCATTACTGTTTTCTGCTCTTTACTTGTGACAGCAAAATAGCATCTGACAGTCAACCTAGGTCACAGAATTAAGAGATCATTGACATTTCTAACTGAAAGGGACTTCATAAGATCATTTTGCCTCACCCTCATTTTAGATTTGTGTGATCTGAGACCACATTAATGTTGCATGGCTCAATAAGGACAATCTGGATCATTAATGTTGTATGTACCTAAAAAAGAGAGAATTCCAGAGGAAAAAACCAATATTGAAACATAAAAGTGACTTTTTTATATTGACTTTGCATTTTTATCCAAATGATATATTTGAATACAATTTTTAATTGGGTGTGCGTGTGTGTGTGTGTGTGTATGCGTAAAAAAGATTATTTATTTATTTATTTGGTCGTGAGAGACAGAGAGAAAGGCAGAGGGAGAAGCAGGCTCCCCACTGAGCAGGAATCCTAATGCGGGACATGATCCCAGGACCCCAGAATCATGACCTGAGCTGAAGGCAGATACTTAACCATTTGAGCCACCCAGGTGCCCCGTAATTGAATATTTTTTTTGAGTCTCTGTATTTTTAAAAGATTTATGAAGTGTTAATAGTGAATAATACTGAACTGTATGACTTGCTGGGGAAAAGCTGATTTTATCTTTTAAGAACTCTCTCTCTGCTCATTTTTGTTGTTGTTGTTATTCAGCATGGTTCCCAGAAGTATTGGGGGCAGTTTATAGAATTAAAATTATTGGGTGATAGGAGTTACAGGGGTTAGAATAAGGGAGAAATTAAGATATAATAGTACTATAAAGCTCCAGTAAATTTAGTATGTAGACTTAGATATTTTAAAGATCTTAGAACAGAAAAAGAACATCAGGTAAAAATTAAGGAAATCTAAGTATATTATAGACGTGAGTTTATAATAATGTTTCAGTTTTGGTTCATTAATTGGGACAAATTACCATACTTATATAAGATGTTAATGATAGTGGAAACTTGTGGGGGGTATATGAGAACTCTGGACTATCTTTGTAACTTTTTTTGTGAATCTTAAACTATTCTGAAAGAAAACATTTATTTTAAAAAAATAGATGCCTTAAGGTTTTATACAATTGCTAGAAGCTAATTGTAAATTCAGCTCTGAATTTTCTGGGGTTAAGGAGATAGATGAGAGAATGATTAACATCACATAAGGTAGATTTATATCAGTTTCTCAGAAAGAGTTCAACTGGGGCACCTGGGTGGCTTAGTCCTTAAACATCTCACTTCAGCTCAGGTCATGATCCTTCAGGCTCCCTGTGTAGCAGGAAGCCCGCTTTTTCCTCTCCCACTCCCCCTGCTAGTGTTTCTCACCCCTCACCCCCCGCTGCTATTGTCTGTCAAATAAATAAATAAAATCTTTAAAAAAGAAAAAATAAAATCTTAAAAAAAGAAAGAAAGAAAAAGTTCTGCTGTTAATGACCATGAGATTTAAGAGAAATTCTTCCTTTGGACCTTCATGAAGAGTATTTGGTGTGGTGATTAGTATCCCCAACAGCAGTTTTACAAAAAGCATGACAGTGGAGTTTCATAAGGCTCCTTTTTACAGTCCAAGGGTATAATGTAGAAATTTATTACTCTGACCAAAGGACCCCAAATAATCTGGTCCTGGGGTCATGACCTTACCTTTTACCATTTTCTCCCTTGGTTACTAGGCTCTAGTAGTCATTTTGCTTTTCTTTCTAAACCTAAATTAGGTCTAGTTTACTCTTAGAACAAGGCTTTTTAGCTCTCTACCTGAGGAGAATCATTTAATTCTTGTGGCTATGTCCTTCAAAGGGCATTCTGAATATCCAATCTTATATAGCCACTCAGTCACTATAAATTTTATCATGCCATTTTATTTATTTCTTGGCATATTATTTGTCACTTTCTGGTATCTTATGTATTTATTTTTCTCATTGATTTATTAGTTTTCTTGAGACCAATATAAGTCCCTTTAGACCAGAGATTCTTGTCTTTTTTTGTTTGATACCTTGTATCTAAAATACCTTGTGTATTTATTGAGCATATCAATGAGTAGGAATAAAATGAATCCTTTCCCTCAATCTTCTTTGAAGCCAAAGTACTATTTGTGGTGAAAAAAAAAGGAGTAGATTGGCCTAGCTTACTTCTTGTTTTTATTTTTGTTTTTTAATTTTTAACTTAATCTTGAGATGCAGAATTTTGCCTTCTGGTTAGATTGCTAAGCATATTATTCGTTGTTGTTTTATAATGCTAATGCTGTAATTTCATAAGGTATAGTCTGAGATGACACATGTAGCATTTCTTTAAAACCAGTAGAAAAACAGATGAGATTTTAATTTAAAGATTTTGTGTTTTTGTGGCATTGTGTTATCTTGATGCCAAGCGTTGAGTTTCATTTGACTGCTGAGAAATCATTATTTTATAAGCTGTTGAGTGACTATTTTTTGTAAGACAACCTGCTTATTTTTGTGGGGTTTTTTTTTTTGTGTGTGTGTTTGATATGCTTTCTTTTGAAAATAATGAAATAAGCATAAATCTGAAAAATCATGTATGAATTATTAGAATTTTTTAATATATTTCAGCAGAATATTTATTCAGTGGAATATATTTTTTAGATTATTTGTTAAAATGGAAAGATTTACTGATGCTTTGTTTTCCTTTCACACTCTGCCTCTCCTTATATTCTTTTTGATGGGGAGTTTATATAGCTAATATTAGCCTAGTACAGCTCTCTGACTCAGTTGGCTTAATATAACTATCTGATTTTCTGAAGTGGAATGAATAGATACAGTTAAGGACATAAGTCAGTGACCACAACTACACCAGTCTCTGCTATTCTGCCATGTCTTTTGTTTTCCTGTGCCCTCCCCAGTCTTGTAAACAGGTTTTGTTGGATCATTTTTGCTTAGGTTTCCTCTGCTTATTCAGCTTGGTTAGCAGATGTGTTACAGTCTCCCTAAGCTCCTTAGAATTCAGCTCTTAGTGGCATTGATGATGAAAGTATGCTTGTAAATTATTCATTACGATTATATGCTTGAATGGACAGAGTCCACTTCAGGCATCTTCTTCTACCTCACCTCTGTCCCCAGGTCTTTGTTATTTTAACAGATGTGACCTTGCTTTTTAGTTTTAGAGAATGGAAGACTGAATTGCATTTCTAAAATTCATGAAGTAGTTTTTGCATGTGTGTGATTACTGTCAAATCTATGCATTCATAATATATTACTTTTCTCATATTTATAATCTTGTATCTCCCCTTCCCCCCAGTTTTCCATTTTGTGTATCATTATCATCCTTAAAAATTATTTATATGACTCTTCTGAACTGGAAATAAAACTATTTTATATTTATAATAGGGAGAGTTCTGTCTAATTTGCTATATTTTCAGATTGTCTTTTCCACTTGTCTGTTAGTACTGTTTAGTCATTTATTATTGATTTTCAAAAATATTTCTGCTTGTAATGGGTTAATATTACATGAGAAGACTATATACCAGCGACTAGTAGAGAGTTTAGCTGAAAAAATGAAATACTGATTCATTTGTAGTCGTTGCAACCTTGTTTTTAGAGCCATTGAGAAATACAGATGGCTAAGAGTGAAAGTTGAGACAAGAGCCAAGCCAACAAGATAATTATCATCTCTATATCAATGATATACTTTTTAATCCTCTCATTAACTTCTTTAAGAAAGGATAAGAAGATCTGATTGATATTCAAACCATGTAATAAAGTTTTCGTTCTTTTTTTCTTCCTTCTTTCCTTCCTTCCTTTCTTGTTTTCTTCCTTCCTCCCTCCCTCCCTCCCCTCCTTCCTTTTCCTTTCTTCTTTTGGATTTTAAAAAAATCGAAGTACAGTTGACACACCCTACATTAGTTTCAGGTGTATACTGAAGTTATTTCTGAAGAGTATTATTTCATGTTTAAGTGGAGTAGAATTACATATTCATGTATATTGCAGAAATGGCCACTTCTAGATAGTATTATTACCTGCAAAAATAATCTGTGTGTTCCATAAAGGTGCCACTAACCTCAGGCTAGTTCACTAATACGAAAGACCTGCTTCTGAATAGTAAATAGTACTGCTCTTCAAGTTGACGAAATGCCTTCTTTTTTACTAAAAGAGAATTAAATATAATTGGATGCTCATTGCTAAAACACAAGATAATGATGTAAGTATGGCGTAAAATGATGTGACAAAAATGATTATCAAATCTGAGTAGCATACAGGTAACAAGCTAGAAGAAAGGAAGAAACACGTGGGACACAGGTTTATAATCCTTTCTTTGCATACCACAAAAGTAAAGTGTTTTCAGTGTTTCAATTTTTCCTTCCCTTCTAAAAATCAATAACATATAAAAATACTGTATCACACAGTGCCTTTTTTAAAAATTGTAAGTTTGAGGGACAGAGGTCATGAAGTAGAGGGGATAATTATAAAACATTAAATCATGAAACAAAAAAGCTTTGGGAATTATTGGTATACTCTGTGTGGTACAGGAAAAGATAATATATCAAATGATTGAACTTGATGATTTCAGATAGAGTTTCCTTAATTAGCTATTGGACATCTGGAACAATTGTTAAAGCTTCAAGATGGCAGACTTTAAAGTAAGATAAGTTATTTTTTTTTAAAGATTTTATTTATTTATTTGACAGACAGAGATCACAAGTAGGCAGAGAAGCAGGCAGAGAGAGAGAGAGAGGAGGAAGCAGGCTTCCTGCTGAGCAGAGAGCCTGATGTGGGACTCGATCCCAGGACCCTGAGATCATGACCTGAGCCGAAGGCAGCGGCTTAACCCACTGAGCTACCCAGGCGCCCCAAGATAAGTTATTCTTTATGCTCTTTGTTTTCTTTGGGCAGGACCACTATAGCTGTTTAATGAAAGAATGCCACTGAAAAAGGTGGAAAGAAACATAAAAAGTTATGATCAGTGAGTAGCTTTCAGCATTAGATGTACATCATTGAATAAAAGAAACAAAAATTCCTGCCTTCAAAATGGAAAAGATGCTCAAAAAATTAGAGCCACAATAGCTTCTAATTATTGAGCCAATATGAGGAAGGAATATTTGAAAGAGTTAATTCCTTGTATTAGTTTTCTGTGGCTGTTTTAACAATTTACCACAAACTTAGTGCCTTAAAATGAGAAAAATTTATTCTCTCACAGTTTTGGAGGCCAGAGTCCGAAATCCAGCTGCACTTGTGGAGTGTTGGAAGAGAACTTGCTGCTTCCAGCCTTTAGTGGTTGCCTGTTTGCTTGGCTTGTGACCACTTTTCCTCCAATCTCTGCTTCTTCATTTTGCCTTCTACTTTGTTTATTCTCCTCTGTGTATCTAAGGACATTTGTCATTGGATTTAAGGCTACCTAGATAATTCAGGATGATTTCTTCTCAGGGTCATTAATTACATCTTAAAAATCCTTTTCCTAAATAAGATAACATCACAGGTTCCAGGGATTTGACATGGATGTCTTTTGGCTGGGGTGGTGATGGTAGTGTTTTTTTGTCTTACCACATCTCTAATTCTAAATTGAAAGAAAGTACATTGTAATGCTCTTCAAATTGTAAAACACATCATCTACAGGTCCACATGAAGCATTTGGTTTTACATTCTAATCTAACCACTTTGAAAGGAACCGTCAAATGATGTCAAAGAAAAATTCAGTTATGACACCCAAAAAGTAAACAGCTGCTCAATAGACAGTCAGGCTTGAGTGTATAAAATAAAGGACAGTTTGGGGACCTGGGTGGCTCAGTTGATTAATGGTCTGACTCTTGATTTCAGCTCAGGTCATGATCTCAGGGTTACGGGATGGAGCTCCGTGTTGTGCTCCTCACTGGTCAAGGAATTTGCTTGAGATTCTCTCCCTTTCCCTCTACCTCTCTCTCTGCCCCTTTCCCCACTCACATGTACTTGCATGCTCTCTTTCTCAAATAAATAAATAAAATCTTTAATAAAATTAAAAAATAAAGGACAGTTTATTAGCATGTAACCAGAGTTAACCTGTAAAGTATCTAAACCATCCCTCCTAAGAATTTCTTTTATATTTCTAGTATCTACTCTCCTTCCTGGGGGAAACAAAAGCACACCTCTTCCTAGAATACAAGTTAAGTGTCCCCTCTTCCCTCCAAAATTTCTACTATGGGAATTTTCAGAGATATACAAATATAGAGAATGTATCCAGGATCCCATTTACCCATCACGCAGCTTCAGTCATTATCAGTACAATGCCTAATCTTCTTTCATTCCATCTCCCAATTAGTTTGAAGCAAATTCAAACTATATTATAGTTTGAATTTATATTACAGATTGAAATTATATATATGCAACTACTTTTAAAGGATAATCTCTGGCCCCATTACCAAACTAGAGTTGATACACATAAAAATACTTTTTTAAAAAAGATTTTATTTATTTATTTGACAGAGAGAGATCACAAGTAGGCAGAGAGGCAGGCTAAGAGGAGGAAGCAGGCTCCCTGCCGGGCAGAGAGCTTGATGCCGGGCTTGATCCCAGGACCCTGGGATTATGACATGAGTTAAAGGCAGAGGCTTTAACCCACTGAGCCACCCAAGTGCCCCTACACATAAAAATATTAATACTAATTTCTTAATATTAAATATCTGACAGGATTCACATTTTCCTAAGTGTTTTCTACTCTTTAAAAAAAAAAGATTTGTTTGAATAGGGACCCAAATAAGATCCATCTTTTGATAAATTGCAGATTGATTAATAAGTCTCTTAATTCTCCATTGACTTATAATGGCACCATCCAATACAGTAGTAGTATATAGCTATTTAAATTAATTAAAATTAAAATGGAATATTCTGATCCTTAATCATCAAGTGCACAGTAGCCACATGAGGTTAAAGGTAACCTTATTGGATAGCACAGAATATTTCTCTCTTTGAAAAAAGGGGTCTTGGGGCACCTGGGTGGCTCAGTGGGTTAAAGCCTCTGCCTTCAGCTCAGGTCATGATCTCAGGGTCCTGGGAGCCCCGCATCTGGCTCTCTGCTCCACGGGGAGCCGGCTTCCTCCTCCTTCTCTCTCTCTGCCTGCCTCTCTGTCTACTTGTGATCTCTGTCTGTCAAATAAATAAATAAAATCTTAAAAAAAATTATTGAAAAAAGGTGTCTTGGTCAGAGTTGATCTATAGTATAGGTTTCCCCTCTAACTCTTCTGTTTATTTTGCATTTTCTGTTTTTCTTTTTTAAAATACTATTGTTATTTGGTAGAACAAACTGGCTAGTTTGGTTTTCTTTGTCTCCAAGAGTCTGGATTTTACTGATTACATTCATGTGGTATACCTTAATATGATTTCTATTCTTGGTATCTCCTGTAAATTTGTAGTTAAATCTAGAGGCTTGATCTAATTCAAATTAAATGTTATGCATATGTTTTTTTTTTCTAAGAACATTTTATACATGTGGATGTATACTTCTATTAAGAGGGATATGTAATATCAGATTGTTTCTGTTCTTGTAATGTTACTAGCTATTGATGATCAGTGCCTAGCCCTAGATCCATGACTTTACTAAGTTCACAAAATGGTAATATTCCAGCATTCCTGTGTTTATTAGCCAGAATTTTATAAAAGAAACTTCCTTTCATAAACTGGTTATTTTTAGCTATGGTTTTAGAAAAGGTAGAGTAGTTGCCTACTTTTTACCATTTATTTTCTA
The DNA here is from genome assembly GCF_964662115.1 of Mustela nivalis. Taxonomy (NCBI): domain Eukaryota; kingdom Metazoa; phylum Chordata; class Mammalia; order Carnivora; family Mustelidae; genus Mustela; species Mustela nivalis. Next base: position 16,486,473 of record NC_139035.1, read on the forward strand.
CTTTTCAAAATAATATTGATTCTCTAACATTTTCTGAAGATGAGTGGTGAAATTTTTTTTAAGTGTATTAATGAATTAATATGTTTAAACATACTTAGAATGTTTTGGTCCAGTATAGTTTTATCCGTATTATTGATGAAATTTTAAATTTTGGACCAGTAGGAGCCTCTTCAGGTGATTTCCTCACTTGTTTTGATATGACTGTCATAACCTTTGATAGCTTCCTTTCTATCTGATATGATAGATTTTTTCCACACTCATGTATTTCCGGTGGCATCTGGGATTAGCTATTTTGCAAAGGAAGCTAATTTCTTTTAGTGATAACCAATGAATCTTAATATCTTTAGAAGCCATACTGGGCACTTCTTTCAAAGTATCAGTAATACTGAATTATTCATTGTTTTAGATTTTCCTTTCTAGCAGAAAGAAATACCTATACATATATACTTACACCTGCCTCCGTGAGTCTACACAAACACACACACTTAAAGTAAAAAAAAAAAATTATATATACATACATGTGTTTGTACACATGCGTATTTAAAAGAGATAAAATACCTGTTCTTTTTATTTTTTAATAATTTTTTAAAAAATATTTTATTTATTTATCAGAGAGAGAGGGAGAGAGAGCGAGTACAGGCAGACAGAATGGCAGGCAGAGGCAGAGGGAGAAGCAGGCTCCCCGCTGAGCAAGGAGCCTGATGTGGGACTCGATCCCAGGACGCTGGGATCATGACCTGAGCCGAAGGCAGCTGCTTAACCAGCTGAGCCACCCAGGCGTCCCAAAATACCTGTTCTTTAAAGCTTAGATTTCTTAGTATACTTTCGACTTGAAAGTATCTAACTGAAAAAGTGAAATGCGATGAATTTTAAGATTGAGTAACATTTTTAGCATAACTACATGTACAGCTTTTTGGGATTAGAGTGTTGGGGGTAGAGAATCTACCTGTCCTGATTAAATTTTCATTTTCTTTATTGAAGGTTGAGTGGTGAAACATAGTTTATCACCTGTGAGATGGAGTGCCAATTTGTGGTTCTTGATGAGAATTTGATCAGTTATGTGCTTGTTACAAGAGGTGCAATCAGTGAGGTTAGAAAGGGAAATTGAATTTATATTGGTGTGTTATCACATGCGATTAATTTTGCATATATACCTGAGGCACATGAATCTTAAAGTTTGAAATATCTACACTTTGAATCAGGCATTGCAAATCTAGTGTGATTAAATATATTTAAGAGTTCTATTGTTCGACAGTTGCTGTGCAGTTCCAAAATATGTTCTGATTAGGCTGTTCACAAAGGAATCTTTTAGTACTATAATGAGAAGGTAAAATAACTAAATTTATGTATTCTTTTTAGAAAGAATGGAACAGAATAAGGTGATTTATGTTGTAAGATGTATTATTTTTATACTCTTATTTTCCCTGACTGGGATGCCCCTCATCTTAGTAGAAGGATGGATTGCTGTTATCTTTTTAAAAGACTACAACCATGTGGTGCCTGAGTGGCTCAGTCAATTGGGTGTCTGCCTTTGGCCCAGGTCATGATCCCAGTGTCCTCAGATTGAGCCCAGTATTAGGCTCCCTACTTGGTGGCGAGTCTGCTTCTCCCTCTAGCTCTAGGCCTCCCCCTGCTTGTGTTCTCTCCCTTTCTCCTGTCAAGTAAATAAGTAATATCTTTAAAAAGACTATAACAACTAGTCTTTCTATTTAAGGAAAAACATGATATAGTCCACCAATGACACAGTAAATAAATTAGGGTATTTACAGCAGATATTCTCAGGAGCAGTTTATGCATAATAGCCATTAAAGAATTTCCATAAATAAAGTAGTAATAAAATGATAAATGGAAGAGGTGAGATTTGCATTGGGTTTTAAAGTGTAGAAGAGGGCCTTCCAGGAAGAGAGAAACAACGGCAAAACCAAAGAGGTGCAGGACATTCAAGGGAGATTTAGTAGAGCACTGTAAGTAGAGGGTTATTACAGGTGAATAGTGAGCTGTAAGGAAGAGGCCAAATTTCCAAGGGGCTTAAATTTTTTTTAAAGTTGGACTTTATTTGGTTGACCAGTATACTGCAACATTTGGGCTGTTAGTCTAATGCAGGTCAGCATTAAGAGATCATCGTGAGTTCTTTGTTCTACTTCAGCAGTATCCAGAAAGAGTCTTGGTGCTGTTTTGAATGGATTTCACAATTAGAAGTCCAGAGGAATGCTGACTTTATTTATTTATGGTATCATCCAATCTCCAGTTCCACAATTTTTGTGTTTTTTTATAGTTGTATCCTTTTTCGTGTTGGGAGTCCCCTAGCTGTGTGCCATTAACAATTAGGGCCATATGCTTGCTTCTTCAAGAGTATTGGAAAAAGCAGATTCATAATTTTTAGCTTGCTATATGACCCAAAATATGCACAGAAATCTTTTTTGTGTGTGTGAGATTAATATAACTTAAAATTAATGATCTTATTTTTTAAAGATTTTATTTATTTATTTGAGAGAAAGAGAAGCACAAACCAGGGAGAGGGAGAAGCAGAGTCCCCTCTTAGCAGGGAGCCTGCTACGGGGCTCAGTCTCAGAACCCTGGGATCATGACCTGAGCCAAAGGCAGATGCTTAACTGAGCCACACCCCCAAATTAATGATTTAAAGTGTACTGAGATTCCTGGCATTTTTAGTGCATTCAGTTTTGTGCGACCATTATTTTTATCAAGACACTGGGCAATCTTTTTTTTTTCTTTCCCTTCCAAAGTTTTGTTTTGTTTTGTTTTTCCATAATCTCTACTCCAAGTATGGGGCTTGAACTCACAACCCTGAGACTGAAAGTCTCATACTCTTCCAACTCAGCCAGCCAGGTATTCCCAGACACAGAGCATTCTTTTTTTTTTTTTTTTAAAGATTTTATTTATTTATTTGACAGAGAGAAATCACAAGTAGATGGAGAGGCAGGCAGAGACAGAGAGAGAGGGAAGCAGGCTCCCTGCTGAGCAGAGAGCCTGATGCGGGACTCGATCCCAAGACTCTGAGATCATGACCCGAGCCGAAGGCAGCGGCTTAACCCACTGAGCCACCCAGGCGCCCCCAGACACAGAGCATTCTTAAATGGAATTTACTTAAACAGAAAACAAGGCTTATTTTAAAGTAATTTTTGGCATGATTTTGCTTGCTGGTTTCTCAGTCTGTGTCACTTAGAGAATTTATTTTTTTTTTTGAAGCTTCCTTGCATTCATATTTAAGCTTATAATTTTGGGGAATTAAAAAAAAACAGCTGGTAGAATGAATTTTCTGTTTTGTTTTGTTTTGGTAATAGTTGAAAAAATAAGCAACAAGGTGAAAACCTGATTTTTTTTTTTATTCACTTTTGAATAGAGTGGAGTAGTTTATTGTTTTTCAAATTAGAACTTTCCATCGGGCATTTGGATTTGGATTCTAACTTTTTAGTATGTCTGCACAGCACTATCTGAAGAGGGCTGTGGATTATAGGAGGACTTCATTCTCTTCTACTTTTATTATAGGTTGTGTGTTATGGACCTAGAAGAGTGAAGGTTATGCTTTCTGATTTTAGTTTTTTTTTTTCTTGGTTTTACCCCATCTCTCCAAAAAAATCTACACAATGTTTATTTGTAGTAACCCAGTAGAAGCAAAGTGTTGATTGTTGTAAACATAAATTCTGGGCATTTGTGCAAAATATTTTTGGAGGATTTTAGCTTTTATTTCTTAGTAAGAAGAGATTTTAGGGGGTTCTGATGTTGCTTGTGGATATCTTCAATCTATATACTAATTTTTTCTCATAATCTCTTTGTTCTCTATGGAGGTGTTGACGTTGGTGCTGAAGTAATAACATAAAGATGGCATTGGTATTTCCAATTAGCATTTCTTATTCAGGTCCTTAAGAACCCCTAGTGAGAAATTAGAAAAAAACAATTAGGTCAAATTAATTAAAAAAGCTAAGAAGACTATTTAAGGTCACTATATTCAATCAGCATGATACTGTTTTTAGATTAATAAGTAAAAATGCAGTGTAACTGAACATATATTACAAATATAAATTTGTGAATTATCAGATGGATTTAATCACTAGCCAGTAATTTCTGCCTATTGTTCTTGTGTACTTTCATATCATCTATGATTTACAAGACTGATTCTAAAAAAGTACCCTTAATTTCTTGCTGTTTTTTCATTTAATAAACATTTTGTCATCTGCTGTAGTAGCATATGCATTTGAGGTAATGAAAAAGTTTGGCAGTAGTGGTAGTGGTTGTACCACATTGTGAGTGTGTTTAATACCACTACATTTAAAAATGGTTAAAATGGTGGGGTTCCTGGGTGGCTCAGTGGGTTAAAGCCCCTGCCTTTGGCTCAGGTCAAGATCTCAGGGTCCTAGGATCAAGCCCCACATCGGGCTCTCTGCTCAGCAGGGAGCCTGCTTTCCCCTCTTTCTCTCTCTGCCTGCCTCTCTGCCTACTTGTGATCTCTGTCTGTCAAATAAATAAGTAAAATATTAAAAAATTTTACTACAATAAAAAAGAGAAGAAATATCTTATGAGTAAATGTGTATTTCTGAAATGATTTCTTTGTAGCTATGGAATTTTTTTTAGATTTTATTACAGGATTTATTACTAGCGTAATTGGCTTCTACTTTTAGCCCTAAGTATTCAGAAGAACAGGAAAATGGAATCTGGTTATGAATTTTCTTAAGTGTTTTTGTAAATGTATTCTTCATGTGGTTAAAAATTATAAACTTTCATAAAGATATTTAATTTTCTATGTTGTAAAATGAAGCATTTTGTTTTTATAAAAAAATTTCCCCCCAAATGAAATGAAGTCTGCTTCTCATTTTTTAAAAGATAATCCTTGAATACCTTAATCTAACAAGCTTATAAGTGACAAGAAGAAAAGCCATTTTCTTTTTCCTGGTTAATATATATTTTTATCATCTTAATTGAGGTATGACTGATTTAAGATACTATACATACTTAAAATATGGAATTTGATGTTATGGCATTTGTATACACTGATGAAAGCATTGGTATAATTAAGACAGGGAACATTGCCATCACTGCCAAAACTTCCTCAGACTTTTTTGTAATTCCTCGTTTCCACCCCATCTTATTTTACCCCTTCTTAGTTAACAACTGATCTTTTTTCCACTGTTGAATCAGTTCGTACTTCCTAATGTTTTATACAGTGTCTACTCTTATTTACTGGGCTTCTTTCAATCAGCTGATTTTTTTTGAGATCCAAAGTGGTCATTCTATTTTACATTCCCACTTACCCAGTTTTTCCATATTCTCTCCATTGCTTGGTATTTTCAGTCTATTTAATGTTTAATCATTTTAGTAGCAATATAGTGGTATCTCATTGTAGTTTTAATTTGCATTTCTCTAATTACTGATGATAATTGAGCATTTTCTTTCTGCTTATTTATCATTTATATATTCTTCAGTGAAATGTCTTTTCAAATCTTAAGCCCATTTAAAAAATTAGTTTCTTTATTTTTTCTTATTCCTGAATTTTGGGAGGTTTTTCATATTCTGGATACCAGATCTTTATTAGATGTAGACTTTGCAAAGGTTTTCTCCCACTTTGTAGCTTTTAAAAGGTCTTTTCAAGAGTGAAAGTTAAAAAAAATTTTTTTTTAAAGATTTTATTTATTTAACAGACAAAGATCACAAGTAGATGGAGAGACAGGCAGAGAGAGAGGAGGAAGCAGACTCCCTGCTGAGAAGAGAGCCCAGTGCGAGGCTCGATCCCAGGACCCTGGGATCACAACCTGAGCTGAAGGCAGAGGCTTAACCCACTGAGCCACCCAGGTGCCCCAAGAATGGAAGTTTTAAAATTTCAGTATGGTTTCATTTATCAGTTTGTTCCTTTATGATCATGCTTTTGGTCAACTCTAAGAATTCTTTGCTTAATTCATGGTGCTATGGAATGAATATTTGTATTCCCCCCAGAATCATACGTTGAATGGAATCAGCACCCTTATAAGAGAAAACATGAGAGTGCTTGCTTCCTTTCTTTGTACTCTGCTGTGTGAAATGTGTGAAGAAACATAAGAGGGCACCTGACTACAAGCCAGAAAGAGGGTCTCATCAAAACCTGAACACAGTGGTACACTGATGTTGGACTTCCTAGGTCCCAGAACTATGACAAATAAGTTTCTGTAGTGTAAGCCACCTAGACTGTGGTAATTTGTTGTAGCTGTGTGAACTAAGACACAGGGTCACAAAAATTTTCTTTCACATTTTCATCTAAAGCATTATAGATTTAGGTTTTGCATTCAGGTCTGTAGTCCATTTTGAGTTAATTTTTTGTGTTCAATGTGATGTATGGATGAAAATTTCCTTTTTAACAACAAGTATCGTTTCAACAGCATTTGTTGAAAAGACTGTCCTTTTCTTCACTGCATTGTCTCTGAATATTTGTTAAAAGTCAGTTGTCTATATATGTCTGGGTCTATTTCTTGATTACTGTAGCTTTAGTAAGTTTGATATTAGGTAGTGTTAGTTCTTTAGCTTTGTTTTTCTTTGGCTTTTTGTTTGGCTCTTGTAGGTCTTTTGCATTCCTATATGAATTTTAGAATAAGAGTCTACTGAGATTTTGATTAGGATTGTGTTCAATCTTTAGATTATTTTGGTGGCAATTGACATCTATATGATATCAACTCTCCTTAATTTTCCAACCTATAAATAAGATCCCTTCACTTAGGTATTCTTTTATTTCTTTTGACAACCTTTTGTAGTTTTAAGTGTACAAGTTTCTCACATCTTGGTCAGATTTATTCCTAAGTACTTAACATTTTTTGATGCTATTATAGTGTTGTCTTTTCATTTCAATTTCCAGTTATTCACTGTTAGTATATAGGAGTAGAGTTGATTTTTGTATATAGATCTTTGCTCTGCAACTTTGTTAAACTCACTTATTAGTTCTGGCAGCTTTACATACCATCATGTCATCACTTTTTTTTTTTTTTTTTTTTTTTTTTTTAAGATTCATGAGAGAGAGAGTGACAGCACAGTGGGCAAGGGGCAGAGGGAAAGGGAGCATCTCAAGCAGAGTGCACTTGGTGTGGAACCCAGTGCAGGGTTTGATCTCACGACACTGAGACTACCACCCAACCCAAAGCCAATAGTCGGATGCTCAACTGACTGCACCACCCAGGCACCCCCATTATGTTATCTTCTAAATAATACAGTTTTACCTTTACCTTTCCAATCAAGTTGTCTTTTATTTTTCTTGCCTGATCACACTGGACAGAATTTCTAATAGAATGTTGGATAGAAGCATAAGAGTGGACATTCCTTCTGTTCTTAATTTCTTAAGAGTTTTTTTTCCCTATGAGTTTTTTTTCTTTTTCTTTTTTTAAAAATTTTTTTAAGTTTTTATAAACATATAATAAATTTTTATCCCCAGGGGTACAGGTCTGTGAATCGCCAGGTTTACACATTTCACAGCACTCACCATAGCACATACCCTCCCCAATGTACATAACCCCACCCCCCTTCTCCCAACGCCCCCCTCCCAACCCCATGAGTTTTTATCAGGAGTAAGCAGTGTTGGACTTTGTTGAGTGCTTCCTCCCCTTCTGTTGAGATGATCATATTGTATTACTCTTTTTACTTTGTTAATATGGTGAATTACATTGATTTTTAAATGAAAAACCAACTGTATTTCTAAGATAAACATTTCTTAGTTTGGGCTGATCTGCCAATATACTATAAACTGAGTGGCTTATGAGCGATAGATATTTATTTCTCACAGTTCTGGAGATGGAAGGTTAACGTCAGGGAACTGGTGTATTTGGTGTCTGTTGATGGCTCACCTCTGCTAATAGCCATCTTGTCACTATAACCTTACATGGTGGGAGGAATGAGGGGATGTCTGTAGAGTCTCTTTTGTAATCTCATTCAGGAGGGGTCAACTCTCAGAACCTAAGCAACCTCCCAAAGGTGCCATCTTTTAATACCATTGCATTGGGCATAAATATTCATATCAATTTTGGGAGGATACCCTCACTCAGTATATAGCAGTCTACTTTGTCATTGCATACCTTTTAAAAATATCACTGAATTAGATTTGCTAAAGTTTCATTAATATTCTTACATCTGTATTTATCTACAGGTGTCTTTTCTGGTAATGTCTTTGTCTTGTTTTGGCATCACAGTAGTGTTGGCCTCATAAAATGAATTTTTTCTGGAAGAGTTTGTATTGCATTGGTATTGTTCTTCCTTAAGAATCTGATAGACTTCATCAATGAAGGCATCTAGGCCTAAAGCTTTTTCTGTGGGAAGGTTTAAATAGGAGTATTTAGATTATCCATTTCTTCTTTAGTAAACTTTGGTAGCTAATGTCTTTCAAGTGGTTAGTACCCTTAATCTAAATTGTTGAATTTATTGACCTAAAGTTGCTCATACTATTCCTGTATTATTCTTTTACTAGCTGTAGCTATGTTACCGCATTCATTACTGATACTCACAGTTCTGTCTTCATTTTGTTTCCTGATCAGTCTTGCCTAGAAGTTTATCTATTTTATTCTCAAAGAACCAGCTTTTGGTTTCATTGATTTTTCTCTCCTTTTACTTTCTATTTTCTATTTCATTGATTTCCTCTTTGACCTTTATTATTTCCTCTTTTTCTGCTTACTTGGAGTTAATTGCTCTTTTTCTAGCTTTTGGGGTATAAGCTTTATTTTCAGTTTTACCCTTTTCTGTTGATCATCCATTTTTTTTTAAAGATTTTATTCGTTTATTTGACAGAGAGAGAGAGAGAGTGAGAGAGTACAAGCAGGAGGAGTGGGAAAGGAAGAGGGAGAAGCAGGCTCCCCACCAAGCAGGGAGCTCAATGTGTGGCTCTATCCCAGGACCCTGGGATCCTGACCTGAGTTAAGGCAGACGCTTAATTTGCTCAGCTACCCAGGTGCCCTGGTCATACATTTTAATTGGCATCTTAATCCATGTCTTTGTTGAGAATGCTGTTGGTATCAGCAATCAGAATCAACTACTTCATAAGTTGGAAAGAATATTCTGGGTTATCAATTCAAATCAAAAGGCTAAGATTGGGGCGCCTGGGTGGCTCAGTGAGTTAAGCCGCTGTCTTCGGCTCAGGTCATGATCTCAGGGTCCTGGGATCGAGGCCCGCATCGGGCTCTCTGCTCAGCGGGGAGCCTTCTTCCCTCTCTCTCTCTCTCTGCCTGCCTCTCCGTCTATTTGTGATCTCTCTCTGTCAAATAAATAAAATCTTAAAAAAAAAAAGGCTAAGATTGTGACCTAAACATATCAAGATGCAGGCTAATTAAAAAGAATCTAAAATATTATACTCAGTACTGGAAAATCAGTTTGGGAAGTATGGGATAAGGGAGAGCAACTTTAGTGCAGTATTGGTTAAGATTTGTTAGTAGGATTCACAGTGCCTGGATCCCAGGTATGTAATGTCCGGGATCCCAGGATGTAATGTCGCCTCAGAAAATCCAATTTGATCCAAGCCTTTATTAATGTAGATACAGTGTTTAGAAAAAGGATCATAATAATTCCACTCTTCCTTACTGAATAGACTATTTCTAGAATCTCCTATTGAATTCTGAGCACCACATTAAGGGGTTTAGACATGCTAGAACTCTTAGCCAGAGTAAACAGATTTGTAGTGGATAAACCATGCATAGTAAATCTTGGAATTAGAGGATGTTAGAATGTTTATGGATTTTAGAGATTACCTTGTTTTTCAATTTAAGAAACAAAAGCCAGAAGCTATTGACTGTTTATTCAGTGTTAGCCATATAATCAGTGGCAAGTGTTGAAGAATGGATTTTCAGTTTCTGAAGATCATTTCAGCATTCTTTCCACTGAACCATCTTGTCATCAAACACTGGTTCAAAAAAGGTACGTGAGAAGTCTTGAAATCATCTGTGTGAGAAAAAAGTCAGTAACCAACAAGAAAGTGTTAAAGTGAGATTGTTTTTATCTTAATAAAAGATTGAGCTATCCATGTGGTTCCCAGTTCCTGGAGGTAGTCAGTGAGACAGTGGATTGAATAATCTCTTTGGAATGTTGTAGATGGATTCATGTATCAGATAAACTTTGGGCTCTATCAGCTCTAGAATCCTTTCTGAGTCTGTTTCTTCTTTTGGTGGCTGCCACAGTCTCTCCTTTACGAGTATTCATGCTGCTCAAATTTCCGAAATACTAAGTGTTACTGCCACCAGCTTAGAATTCCCAGGGGTGACTTGTAAAAGGCACTCTTCTTGATTCCAAGGCAGAAATATCTCTTCCTGTCTACATTATGACCATTTTCTTCTCCATCTCCCCATTCCCCCCCACCCCCAGATGTCAGGCAGGATCTTTGGGAAGATTCCCTACTTCTAGTTTTATAACAAGAAATAGGTTTTTCTTTACTTTTGTTTAGAAGATGACTTCTTTCTTCTAGAACAATTTTTCTACCCCAGTCCTGTTTCCAAAGTTGAAGCCAGAATTTCATTGTTTTTTATACATATTTGTGTGCTAAAATGAATACTTTCTAATGGTGACATGTCTAGTGGCATGTCTGAAAAATATTAACTTAGACTCATAGATAGAAGTAATAAGAGATTTCAGAGATTATCTGGTCCATGTTTCATAAAGGGTGTTCTCTGGTTTGTTGAACAATTTATGAACAAGTGTTCTATGGCCAAATAAGTTCGGAAAAAATTTATAAAAAGAATAGGCTTTTCTACTATTTATTAGTGTTAGTATTATTATTATTTTTAATTCTGGCACATTTCAGGGCCTTTCCTACTTAATGTTTATTATATGTTGTGAATATAAAAGGAAAGGAGATTCATTATTTAATGTTTCCCAAATATATTTGACTATGGAACCCTTTTTTCTTCTTAGGAACAAAAGTTCTGTGAATCACTTTGGGAAAATCTGACCTTGTCCACTTCCCTTAATTTAGAAAATGAGGTAACTGAGACCCAGGGAGGTGAGTCACATTCCAAGGGTCACTAGTTACTGATTGAGTAGAAATCACAGTTCTGATCAGTTTTGGCCCTCTTACAACAATAAAAAGTTAATATCCCTTCTACTTATATTTTATATTCATTTACTCTTTTTCCTTACCTCTTACCCACTCTTTTTCTCTTCCCAACTTTTTTGCTCTCTTGTCAGTCCTGTCATTTTTTCACATGGTTAAGATATTTGAAATTATGGTTTTATATGAGTTTTCAAATTATTTTTTCCTCTTAGAATTAAGAGTTTGTTTTTGTTGGTTGAAACGTAAATATATTATGTTTTTCAAAAGCAGACTCCATTGTGCAATTTTTAAAAAATGTCCGGTGAATTGTAGAAGTCTTCAAATGGGTGAGAATAATTATTATTTTCTTTAGCTTCTAACAATAGAAATTGTGACTCTAAGGTTGCTTTCATTCTGACATCTAATATAGGGCTAACTATGGAAGTTTTGGTTTTTTGCTAAGGTCAGTAGGAATATGAAGAATTAGGGAACATAGATTGTTTTGGGTAGTTAAAGTTTGGAGTGGAGAGTTGACCTTATTGACATGAATGTAGCCCTGCTTAAAATTAGTGACCTTGGGAGGCTATTTTTTCTCCTTGCCATTTCCAATGAGAAAGATGAAGTGAAATGTACTTTGCTTTGCTAAGATACTAATACTGATGTATGCAGAAATATTGTCAGTATGAATTATTGAAATAATTTTTATTTTTTTGGGTATTCTTAATTTAACTTGTTCTGTTTTAACTTTATGGTGAAATATAAGGTTATCTCCTTGAGACAGTTCCAACCTTTTAAGTGTGTAACGTGGAATATGTTCAAATGCTTATTGTAGTTACTTTTTAATGTAATTAAGTCTTTGACAAGTAAATAAAATTTGGGGTGTATTGGATGTTGCTCTGTAATAGTTGTTTGTTGGTATCTTTGTCTTATAAGCACTGTATGACTTGGTTTGTGTCAGAATTTAAGTAACAGTAACCATGAGTTAGGTGTTTCAGTGTAGAGTATCAAACTCAGGATATTTTTTGAATAGTGAGCCTATGTTTGGAATAAAATGAGTTAACATTAATTTAGATTCTGAGGCAGTGCTTTTTTTTTTTAATATTTCATCAATTTGTTAGACAGAGATCACAGGTGGCAGAGAGGTAAGCGGGGGAGGGGGAGCAGGCTCCCTGCTGAGCAGAGAGCCCGATGTGGAACTCCATCACAGGTCCCTGAGATCATGACCTGAGCTGAAGGCAGAGGCTTAACCCACTGAGCCACCAGGCGCCCCTCTGAGGCAGTATTGTTAGTGCTATTAATGGGTTAACTATTAAAGAGTAAAACACTTGCGGTGCCTGGGTGGCTCAGTTGGTTGAGCATCCAGTTGTTTTTGCTTCAGTTGTGATCTCAGGGTTGTGGGATCAAGCCATAAGTAGGGCTCCACACACAGGGTGGAATCTGCTTGACCCTTGCCCTCTGCTCCTCCTCCCCATTTGTCCATGCCATCTTTAAAATAAATAAGTAAGTAAGTAAAACCTTCAAAAAAAAAAAAAAGTAAAACACTTTGTTCCATTGATCTGAATGAAAGTTCTCTATTGATAATGTTTATTAAGTGAATCTGCAGCTTTTTGCAGAACTTAGTTTGCTACTTTACTCATGAATGTCAGTTGTGCTTTTATTTTTTATTTTTTTAAGATTTTATTTATTTATTTGACAGACAGAGATCACAAGCAGGTAGAGAGGCAGGCAGAGAGAGAGAGAGGAGGAGGCAGGCTCCCTGCTGAGCAGAGAGCCCGATGTGGGACTTGATCCCACATGACCTGAGCCAAAGGCAGACACTTAATGACTGAGCCACCCAGGCACCCCTATCATTTGTCAGTTGATGGACACTTGGGTTGCTTCCATATCTTGGCTTTTGTAAATAATGCTTCAGTAAATATGGGTGCATATATCTTTTTGAATTGTTGTTGTTTTCTTTGGATAAATACCCAGTAATGGGATTACTGAATTATACGGTATTTCTATTTTCAGTTTTTTTTTGAGGAAACTCCATTTTGTTTTCCACATTGACTGCATCACTTTACATTCCCCCCAACAGTGCACAAGGGTTCCCTTTTCTCCATATCCTCATCAACACTTTCTATTTCTTCTGTCTGATACTAGCCATTTTGACTCATGTGAGGTGATGTCTCATTGTGGTTTTGATTTGTTTTTCCCTGATGGTGAATGATTCTGAGCATCTTTTCATTTGTCTGTTGGCATCTGTATGTCTTCTTTGGAAAAATGTCTAATCAGTTCTTCTGCCCATTTTTAATTGGATCATTAGTGCTTTTTTTTTATTGTCTTATAGAAGTTCTTTATATATTTTTCTTATTAACCCCTTATTGGATGTATCATTTACAAATATATTCTCCCATTCAGTATTCAGTAGATTACCTTTTCGTTTTGTTGATGGTTTTCTTTGCTGTGTAGAAGTTTTTTATTTTGGTGTAGTCCTAGTGGTTTATTTTTTATTTTGTTTCCCTTGCTTGAGGAGACATACCGTAAATTTGTTGTTATGGTTGATGTCCAAGAGATTACTGCTTGTTTTGTTATTCATTTTAGGTTTTTTTGGTGTGTGTATGGTGGCAGAAAGTGGTCCAGTTTTAATCTTTTGCATGTAGCCCAGCACCATTTATTGAAGAGGCTGTCTTTTCCCTGTTGTGTGTTCTTGCCCCCTTTGTGTTAGATTAATTGATCCTGTAAGTGTGGATTTATTTCTGGGCTCTCTGTCTTGTTCTTTTGATCTCAGTGTCTTTTTGTGTCACTGCCATACTGTTTTAATTACTGTATCTTTGTAGTGTATGTTGAAATCTGGGATTGTGATACCTCCAGCTTTGTTCTTTTCAAGATCGCTTTGGGTATTTGGGACCTTTGTGGTTCCATGCAAATTTTGGGATTATTTGTTCTGTTTCTGTGAAAAATGCTGTTGGTATTTGGAGAGGATTTCACTGAATTTGTAGATTGCTTTGGGTAGTATGGACATTTTACTAATATTAGTTCTTCCAATCCATGATCATGGAAATCTTCCCATTTGTTTGTGTTGTCTTCATTTTTTTCAGCAGTGTTTATGGCTTTTCAAAATACAGGTCTTTCACTTTTTTGGTTAAGTTTATTCCTAAGAATTTTGTGTGTGTGTGCAATTATAAATGGGATTGTTTTCTTATTTCTCTTTCTGCTACTTTCTGTTAGTGTATAGAAACAAATTTCTGTATATTAATTTTGTATATTGCAACTTGACTGAATTCACTTGTTAGCTGTAGAGGTTTTTTGTGTGGATTCTTTAGGGTTTTCTATATATTATACCACATTATCTGCAAATAGTGATAGTTTTACTTCTTCCTTACCAATTTGGGTGCGTTTTATTTCTTTTTCTTGTCTTACTGCTTTTGCTAGGACTTCCAATAAAAGTGGCAAGAACGGATATCCTTATCTTGTTCCTAATAATTAGGAAAAAAGCTTCCCATTGATTAGGATGTTAGCTGTGGGTTTTTCACCAAAGTTCTTTATTATATTGAGGTATGTTCCTTCTCAAACCACTTTATTGAGAGTTTTGGATAGTAAATTTTGTCACATGCTTTTCTGCATCTGTTGTGATGATCAGTTGGTTTTTATCTTTCATTTTGTTAATGTGATGTATCATGCTGATTGATTTGTAGAAATCATCTTAGCATTCTTGGACTAAATCCTGGTTAATTGTGATGAATGATCCTTTTTAATATATTATTGAATTCAGTTTATTAATATTTTGTTGAGGGTCTTTGCATCTGTATTCATTAGGGATTTCTTTTCTTTTTTTTCTTTTGTAGTGTCTTTGTCTAATTGTGATATCAGGGTCATGCTGATCTTGTGTAATGAATTTGGAGCTTTTCTTCCTCTTCTATTTCTTGGAATAGTTTATAAGAGAATAGGTATTAATTCCTTTTTAAATGTTTGGTAAATTTGTCTGTAAAGCTATCTGGTTCTGGATTTTCGTTTGTTGGAAGTTTTTTGATTACTGATTCAATTTCAGTATCTAGTAATTGGTCTGTACAGATTTTCTATTCCTGATTTAGTTTTAGAGGATTGTATGTTTCTAGGAATTTATCCATTTTTTCCAGGTTGTCCAATATAATTTTTTTTTTACTTGAAGTTTTAATCATCCATGAATTTCCTTTAATAACATGACAAAACCTGGAGAACTGCAAATCATTACCTGAATTTTTGAATTAGATTATTTCAGAGAAAAATCCCGAGTAATATACTCACATGTATTTCCTTAAACATGGAGAGGAAGATGTGAGTGGTTAACCAGTGGTAGACTGACATTCTAGTGGAAGATACAGGGAGATTTGGGCAGATGTGAGTACATATAATTTATAAACATAACCAACATTATGGAAAAGGGTAGAATAATAGTATGGAGAAAATTTGTAGACTGATAGATGAGAGAGTAGGAAAAGTAAAATAGCTGTATAATAATTGTGACTAAAAAAATAGGAATCAAGAGAATGAGCCAGTTTTGGGAAATGCCAAATAATAAATTTGACTTTGTGGAACATGTATATAACTGATTACGTGAACTTTTCATCGTTCTTATTTTGTTGATTAAAGTTTAAAATAGGGTGCCTGGCTGGCACAGTTGGTGGACCATGAGATTCTTGGTCTCAGAGTTGTGAGTTTAAACCCTTCTTTGGGTGTAGAGCTTACTTTAAAAACAAAAATTAAAATAGTTTAACATTTAAAAATCTAATTTTTATTAATACGTTTTTCTCCCCAGATTGTTAGCTTATTGAGTCTGGTAGAAGTTCACCTTAAACCTCGTTATGTCTCCCTTACTTTGGTTTAGGGATTTAATAAATATCAACTGATTAATTTTGTTGATGAGCAAAACCTTTGATGGGTTTAGAAGACTTTTCATTCAGAGGCTCATAATTTACTTTTGGTCTCCCAGAGTTTTTGTTAAGAGCAGAATCAGACTCAGTTTAGTCTCAAAAACTCAGAATATCTTTAAAAAGAGATGTAAAACAATAAGGAGCAAGAGAAGAAATGTATAAGGAGACTTACCTGTTATTAGGTAATGAGCATGCTTCACAAGGAAGAGAAGGATGCAGTTTGCATAGAGCAGTACAATTCTAATTTATTGTTAGAGTTAGTACTATTGCTATTACTCCCATTTTTAGATATGTTGCATATCTTCTGAATATCACACTGAAGCAGTAATTTTTTTCAATAAAGTCTTAGAAGTGAGTATGGAGACACTGGTAGAATAGGTAGTTGTAGGTATTTGTTGATAATTCAGTCACATTGAGAAAGTTGCCTCCTCTATTTCTGTTTTACTGAGATTTTTTATCAGCAATGACTGTTGGTGTTTGTCAAATGCTTTTTCTGCATATATTGAGATAATTGTGTATTTTTTCTTCATTATTTTGTTAAAATGGTAAATTACATTGATTCAATTTTGAATGTTAAACCCAACCTTATATTCCTGAGATAAATCCTAGTTGGTCATGACATTTTATTATTACTATTGTTATTTTATATATACCTAAATTAGGTCTGCTAAAATTTAGGGAAGGGTTCTTGTGTCTTTGTTCATGAGGCATATCAGTAGTAGTTTTCCTTTTTTGTAATATCTTTGGTTTTGGAATGTAATGTTGGTCTCATAGAATGAGTTGAAACTAGCTTTCCCCTTTTTTGTGTTGTAGAAGAATTTGTAGGATTATTTTTTCTTGAATGTTTGATAAAATTTATCAGCAAAACTATCCAGCTCTATGGTTTTCTTTATGAGAAGATTTTTCTTTTTTTTTAAATTACAATTTCAATTTCTTGAATAGGTACCATAGATATACTTCTTGAGTGAGCTTTGGTAGTTTTCTTCTTTCAAGGAATTTGACCATTACCTTTAAATTGTCAGATTTTTTATAAAAGACATTCATGATATTCCCTTAATATCTTTTTTGTGTTTCCATTATCTGTAATATAACTTCTCTTTCATTTTGATATTGAAATTTGTTTATTTTTTTCTGATCGGTATAAATAAAGGTTAATCAGCTTTATTGATCTCTTCAAAGCACCACATTTTGGTTTTATTATTTTTCCTTATTGTTTGCCTTGATTTGTATTTTATTGATTTCTACTTTTCAAAAAATTATTATTTCCTTCTTTTTCCCTCTGAGTTAACTTACTCCTTTTTTCCTTAGTTTCTTAAAATGTAAGCTTTTGTCTCTGTTAAAAACGCTGTTGCTTTATTTGGCTTCCAGCTGCAGTCCTTTGCACCGGCAAAGTCCAGGTTTTTGGCTTCATGACAGAGCATCAAAGAAGCCAGTGTGCAAGCCTTGGCAAGCTACAGAAGTTCGACTCACCTCTCTGAGGTTCTTCCCTCTATGGAACCGAGTCACTTACCTCATGTTTCTGTTCTTTCAGCTCTATTTGCTACTTTAAAACAGATTTACTTACATATGTTATTCAATATTCTAGTTGTATGACTAGATATGGGTGGTATGGACTGGGTACTAGTTAATAAGTGTATTAGTTTTGTGTGTTCAGCAATTTGCTCATCTAGGCATGCGTATTTGTTCACAAAAGCAAGTTATGCTGCATTCACCTAATTTTCTTTTGAAGTTGGTTTTCCTAATTGAGTAGGAGAATGTCATAGGCAAAAATTTCAGGAACAGTTTTTTAACTTGTCATGCCGTGTTTGTGGACAGGATGAGAAAATGTGAGATGGATGATAATATAGTTAGGGGGATTTGTGGCTGATTAGACAACTTCTAACAAAGTATAGACAGAGTGTGCTCGCTGAAAGGGAAGGTTTTATTTTAATTTTTTAGTAATTATTTTCATGAAAACAAGTCATGGTTTAAAATTGTTTTATGAAGCAGTTAAAAATTTGTTTTTCTTGACAGAAGACACATAAAAAGATCTTGATGCATTGAAACAATGGTTTTTTACCTGGGCGTGTCCCTCAGAACCACCTAGAAATGGTTAAAAATATACAAAATTGGATTCCAGTTTATATACACACTGCATCAGAATCTTCAAGGTAGGATGTTCTGGGGAACATATTTTCAAAATAGGATTCTAAAGATTGTGATGGAAATTTCTACTTAAGAATGATGAGTTATAATTAGTGGTATGCTGGAGCATCTCTTCCCAACCTTTGTTTGGTGTTGGTAGTTTGAAATGACCATGATGGGAGTATTTACATTACAGATATTAGTAAAACCTGCAAGAATAGCACACTGGTATTAAATGTAAATAGCGATAAATGTGAACTTTAAAAAAACCTATTGAGTGGGAGAATGGTGGCATAATTGCAGTTAATATAAAAAATATTTAGGGATTTACCTATTTCTTGGTATGAGTCATTAGTAAGATATAGTTTTCAGAAAAGTTAATGTTCTATATTAACTTGTAAGAGCAAGAAAGGTCTTCATACTACTATGTGAAGCACTAATCAGATGATTTTTTTCTGGAGTCATGTAAATGGTTATAGATACTCTGTTTTTAAAAGCATATTGAATCTTCAAACCTCTGATACTGAAGAAGAGTAAGAATTATTTTATATGACTGTATAAGGTAAAATTTTAATTGGTGGGTATGGAACAGCAAATTTTGCTTGTTAGAACTTTCAAATAATTAAAATAGCCCTAAAGTCTCTTGAACAAAATTCACACAAATGAATTTGAAGATCTAATTGGTTTTATTAAAGAATGTATGAATTGGATAGTACTCTCTCTAGCAAGTAGAGAGGCTGTCTAAGGAATTGTATAAAATGGAAGGTTTTTATAGATGGAGGGTGGGAGCAAGAAAGTTATTAGCAAAAGAAAAGATTTTTCCAGGAGCCTCTGTTTGGTAGGGTAAAAAGGGTAATCATGCAGATTACCTCATCTTTCTTTGGGGGATGGAGAGGATTTAGGTGACAAGACTCATTGGCCCCGATGGAAAGAATAATTTTCTGACTAACCTTTTGAGACCCCATTTCTAGTGTGGCTGGAATTACAATTAGATTGAGTATTAAGCCCTGGTTTGGGAACTTGGTCTAAGTGACACCGCTTTGGACCTGTGGTTTTCTTTTTTTTAACAGGTTGTACTGATTGAGATATAGTGAGTTTTGGAATTGGTTGTCAGGTGGCTAATACACACAGGGATATTGGAGGGATTTTTTTTTTTTTTAAAGATTTATTTATTTGAGAGAGAGCGCTAGCACAAGGGAGAGAGAAAATCCCAAGAAGACTCCCCGCTGAGCGCACAGCCAGCTATGCCTTGAGATCATGCATGACCTAAGCCAAAATCAAGAGACTTGACTTAACTGACTGAACCACCCAGGTGACCCTGTACGGAATTTTTGCATTTGGTAGGTAGCTGGACTAGATCAGTGATTTTTAACCATGGTTGCGTTAGAATCATCTGAGGAACTTTCAAAACAAAAACAAAACCGCCTCAGTGTACAGACTGCATCTAAACTGACTAAATCAGAATTTTGGAACATGGGCATCTGTATATTTTAAAGCCCTTTAGCTTGTTATATTGTATAGCTGATAAGGAGAATCACTGGATACAATAAAGTATAATGTATTTTCCAGCCTAATTTTACAAATATATCCTGATCATTGGATGGTAACAATTTGTTTTCCTGGAACAGATTTCGAATCATCTCCATTTGTAAAATACTTAGAAAACCTGGGATATATAGGTCCCAAGGAAATGCATAGGCATTAATTTATTGAATCTAAGAACAGAGGTTGTAATTCTGGGAACCTGGATTAAAACATTTGTATGATAATTTTAATGATTAGTAAAATAATTGAAATTCAGTATGTTTAAAGTCAAAATGCATTTTAAAAATATGAAACAATAAAAAGTTATGAGTAGGGGCACCTGGGTGGCTTAGTGGGCTAATCCTCTGCCTTCGGCTCAGGTCATGATCTCAGGGTCCTGGCATCGAGCCCCACATTGGGCTCTCTGCTCGGCGAGGGGCCTGCTTCCTCCTCTCTGCCTGTGTCTCTACCTACTTGTGATCCCTGTCTGTCAAATAAATAAATAAAACCTTTAAAAAAGAAAAAAAAAGTTATGAGTATATTTAGAATTTTATTTCTTATGTTTAAAATGTGATGATGATATTGAGAAAGTATTAATTGTTGATGCTGGGCACTGGGCATGTTGGGGCTTATTCTATCTACTTACTGCTTTATTAATTTTGCAATTTCAATAAATAGCTAAAAAAAAAGAAAACGGCTAAAGCTAGTCTATTAACACACTGAAAAACAATGTGTTGCTGGTGTGTCCTGAAAACATAATGAATTAGGATGGAAAATTTTTCTCTTTTATTTATTTATTTTTATTATTATTATTTTTTAAGATTTTATTTATTTATTTGACAGAGAGAGAGATCACAAGTAGGCAGAGAGGCAGACAAAGAGAGAGGAGGAAGCAGGCTTCCTGCTGAGCAGAGAGCCTGATGCGGGACTTGATCCCAGGGCTCTGGGATCATGACCTGAGCCGAAGGCAGAGGCTTTAACCTACTGAGCCACCCAGGTGCCCCAAATTTTTCTCTTTTAAAGTTGGTTCTTTATTTTATGTAGCTATAGTCTTTCTAGGAAAAACAAATTATTTGTAAATTATATTGAATGCTTGGAGCAGATAGCCTTGGATGCTCACAAAGCTCAATGAAATTCTGTCAATGAAGATATTAGTATCTGAAGTAAGAGAGTGTAGATTGTATTTACTAATAATATGCAGAATGAGACAGTTTCCCCTACGGCCATACAAACCCCTGGTGTTCAGAGCTAAACATCATTAATAATGGTTGTGCTAATTTCTACTTCTTTTTCATACACTGTTTAACTGTAGGGATCATGCCTTTAAGTAATGGACTGATGGTAATATAAGAAATGTTGGGGTTCAGAGCCGAGTTGACGGCCAAGAAAGAATTCTTGAGATGTCTTCTGTGCAAAAAGGTGGTCTTTTAAAGCACGGGGTCATGACCTGTGGGCAGAAAGAGCTGCACTGGGGTCATGAGAGTGGCTGATTATATATTTTCAAGCTGGGAGGGGATTGGGGATAGTTTCCAGGTTTCCAGGACCTTGAGGGGGCTTGCTGTTGTTAGGAAAAGGTCATTTATTACTGTCTAGTAAAACCCTAGTCATGAGACCCTTCAGATGTATCAGTGGGCCATGTGCTTGGGGGATGATTGCTAACCTGTATCTTGAGGGTTAGAGATAAAGGAATTTCCCAAAGGAATTTTTGTATGTTAAAGTAAACTCAGCAGGATCCTGGGGGATTGGGATAATGTTGAGCTAAGATTGCCTTTTGCCCATAGCAAAGTATTAACACTGAGGCAGCTGAGCTCCCAGAGGAAGGTCACTTTGTTTTAAGGACTTGTCAATAGACTGTAAGTAGTAAGGAAATTTAATTTTTTTCTTTTGCCTTTTTTTTCCCACCTCAGTACAATCCGTTTTATACTGGGTAGAGGTGGTGTGAGAGGAAGCTTCTTTTTCCTTCCCTTCTGTTCTCCCTGAGTTCCTTTCTTTCTTCTTGCCTGCTTTCCTTTCTCGTATTCTCATGAGTGCCCCATTGCCACTCTGTCTTAATCTTCTTTCACTTGCCTCTTCCCTTTCCTGATAGCTATGTCTGTCCTTGCCTGTGTTTTTTTCCCTGACAGTTTCTCCTTCAGTTTCCCCTTGTCTCTCTTCCTGTCTTTCTAATGGTATTTCACCCTTGTCAGCCTTTCTCCTGTGTCTCCTGCATTTGTTCATCTGCTTTTTTGTCTCTCTCTCTCCCCACTCTCCCTGTTCCTGACTGCCAGGCAGCCTGTTTCACCCCCTCTCTGCCTTCTGGTTTCTCTCTCTCTCTCTATCCGCTTATCTCCTTCTTCATTTTGTCTCTCCCTCTTGGTCTTTCTGTCTCTCTTGGTATGTCTCTTTCTCCCTAACTATCTGTCTCTCGTCTCTTCCTGTCTTTGTCTTTTTCTTGTTTTCTAGGCTATGTTCTGTTAAAGCTCTTTGTTGCTCACTCTTGCTTTCCCATACCTTCTGTCTGTCCCCCACTCCCCTTTCTCTTCTTTGCTTATTATCTGTTATGTGTTCAGTCTCTGTTACTAATGTTTCACTCATTCTTCCACAGAACAGTCATTGATGATATCTGAAGTACCCACACTGTCTGTGTATAGAGATGCTCTGGTGTACTCTAGGAATACCAACAGAATTTACATTTTTGAAAGAAATGTAATTGCTCAAACTACTAGTTCTAGGTTCGCTACATTCCTTTTGATGTTATGTATTTGTGAAGATGGATTTTCATTAGTTTTAAGGTAGCATGTATGTACTACTACATGAAAATCACTGAAATCACACATTGACCATGGTGGTGTCCAATGTGATTTCAGTGTTTGAGAAGTTACATGGTGCCCAACATGACCTAAATACTTAAGTTATTTAGATCTAAGTATTTAGTAAATGAAAATATTAGGTATTTTTTTTGCCCTGGAGTCACCATGAAGAATCTACTAGGACAGATTGTGGTGTGAAACTATGTTCCCAAAGTGGATACAAATTGAGGGATATTGTGTGACCCATGGTTATGTTAGAGGTGAGAAGTATTCATTGTGTCCTTGGATTTCTGACAAGATTCTCATGGGGATCTGTACTTAAACAGACAGGTATAAGGAAAGTAGCAGGCACAAAGAAGTTTATTTAAGTGAAAATACACTCTCAAGGAATAGAGTTCCTCAGGGTAGAACTGGCCCATACGTTGTTTTTGAATTAGATATTACTGGGTCTCTCCAGATTGGGAGGAACTGTGATATACAGTGAGATGGTGTCTAATGGAGGCTCCTTCCAGTCATTTGGGAAGCTCGTCCCACAGGCTGGGAGGGGGATTTTTTTTTTTTTTTTACCAAAACTGTCTTGGCAGCCTTTAGGGGTGGGGGTGCATGTAATGCAAATGCATTATAATGAGTCTAGGGGTTACCCTAGGGCAGAGGTGGGAGAGGAGAGCTGCTTGTTCTTTACCTGTGGTTTGTGATCTGTGAGGCCCAAGGTTATGGAAGCTATATCAGGATGTTGAGCTCCAGGGCTTATAATATAGCTTTTTAAAAAAATCCTCATCCTTGCCTCTAGTTTAAGTGTCTATTAATCTTGCTCAAGGATTTGGGACTCTATCTCAGAGTGTTCCTTCCCTGATCATGTCTAGCTTCTACCTAAGAGTTATAATGGTGAACTTGGTAAAAGCATAACTTCCTTTTGCAGAGAGCACTTCAAGTTAGAGGTGTGTATAATTTCTGAATATAGTTCCAGAGTAAGGAAAATTCACTTCTCCTGTATGTCTCTCCTTTATTACTCACATCAAACACTTCATTTCTGACTCTCTGGCAACCAAATATGTAAAGTTTCTTTCCTCACCAAGCAGTTGTCTGTGACACCACTGGTGTCCCATAATTCCATTTTTAAAAGATTTTATTTATTTGACCGAGAGAGAGACACAGTAAGAAAGGGAACACAAGCAGGGGGAGAGGGAGAAGCAGGCTTCCCGCTGAGCAGGGAGCCTGTTGTGGAGCTCCATCCCCGGACCCTGGGATCATGACCTGAGCTGAAGGCAGATGCTTAATGACTGAGCCACTCAACAGCAACCCCGTACCCCATAATTCCATTCAATTCTGGCACTCTTTATTTGGAGTTAGTATTAGATCCCACAAGTTAGTGGCTCAGGTTCCCACCTCAGATGCCAGTCACAAGTCCCAGGTTGTCATCTGTACTTCTGACTGACTGGCTGTAAATCAGGGTTCTCATGGCCTGTTTCTTGGGGTTCAGTAATTTGCTATAATGGCCGATGGAACTCAGGGAAATGCTTACCTAATGTTTAATGGTTTATTATTAAAGAAATGATAACAGATACAGATGACAATCCAAATGGAAGATATACACAGGACAAAGTATGTGGGAAGGGCTCTAGAGCTTCCATGCTCTCACTGGGCACATTATTCTCTCAGCTACCCAGAAGCTCTCTGAACCTTGTACCTTGGGATTTTTATGGAAGCTTCATCACATAGACGTGATTGATCATTAACTAATTTCTGGTCCTTTGCCTCTTCCTGAACTATAGGGGATGGGGTTATGAGTTTCAAATCATGGGTTGGTCTTTTTGGTGACCAGCCACCAATCTAAGAAGCCCACTAAACATTTCCTTATTAGCACAAAAGATGCTTTTATCACCCAGGAGACTCTGTGGGATTTAGTAACTGTGTCAAGAACAAGGTCAAAGACTGAACAACAGAACAAAAGATCCTCCTAGTGCTCTTATTACTTAGGAGATTACTGGGTTTTAGGAAAACCTTAAAAGAGCTTTGTGCCAGGAACTAGGGACAGACACTGAAACACGTATTTTTTCCTATTATTTCACAGTTCCCGAAATGTATCATCTTAAAATTTTCCTATTGACTTAGAGAACTTTAATAAGTCTATGACTCTAATCACACTTGGTTCTTAGTGTACATGTTTGGTGTTGTATGTGTGATTTATTACATTCTATGCTCACAGATTTGCAGCCACTTTTCCCTAGTAAATGTCCTGATATATAAACCATCAGGTTTCTCCTTGGATCATCTCTAATCAGACCCAAATTTAGGGATTCCCAGGGCCTGTGTGGATGTGGAATAAGTATGTCTTAACATCTTCTATCTTCTTTATTATATTGTTAGACTGTCTTTCTTCCTGTGATTCTGCCAATTTATGTACTTTCCCTTTATGGCTGTCAGCCTGAGAATATCTGTGTTGTATTTATAGCTGCTTTTTAAGCTTTATACCTGAAGTATTTCTATGAGGATAAAAGATTTCTAGGGGAATTCTACTCTGTTACTTTTTTTAGTTTTTGCAATATCATTTATTTGACTTTAATATTATATTAAATTACATTATATATTATATATTATGTGTCATAATTAACAAATTATATATTTTCCAGTTATATAATTTATGGTTTATAATGGTGGATGTTTAACACTTGCGTTTTCCTAGAAACTGATAAATGTTAAATTTTTTAATACTGAAGATTACAAAATGTGTTCTTGAATTATTAAATATAAATTATTGCTTTTATCTCTTCAGTAGAACTTTAGAACTTTTAACTTCATCTTTTGTTCTCTACTTTTTATATATGGTTGTTGCATATTTTAGTACTGCATATTACATATATTTTAAATTCTGCAGAGCATTACAGGTTTTGTTTTTTACAGTTAAAGGTCATTTATCCCATATTTATTTACTCTGTATTTGCCCTTTCTAGTATTCTCATCCTTTTCTGCTTTTCCATTTTTCCACTTGAGATCATTTTCCTTTTCTAAAGAACTGCCTTTAGTATTTCTTTTACTGCATATCTATTGGCAGAAAATTTTGCCAGGCTTTGTTTGTCAAAAAAACTTCCTTTCACCATCCTTTTTCAAGGATGTTTTCAATGGGATTATAATCCCAGGTTGACAGTTTTTCTTTCAGCACATTAAAGATTCCATTCCGTTGCTTTCTGGCTTTAGTATTTTCTGATGGAAAGGCAGCTGCCTGTCTTACTGTTGCTTTTTGAAGGTAATATACCTCTTTTTCTTTATTTCCCCCTCTCTTCTTGATTTCCAGTAGTTTTACTGCAGTGAGCCTAGATGTGGTTTTCTATGTGTTTATTCAGCTTGGAATTTGCTGAGCTTATTAAATTTGTGGATTTTTTTTTTTTAAAGTTTGGGAAGCTTCCTCAGCCATTATCTCTTCAAATATTGTTTTATCCCATTCTTTCCATCTTCTCCTTCAGAGACTCTTGACTAAATGTACGCTAGCCCATGTGCATCCTCGCATATATCTAATACTCTTCTGTATTTCCCATTCTCTCTTCTTAACATGCTTTGATGTTATAAATTGAACTGTCTTTCAGTATACCTATTTTAGATTCCATCATTTCTAGTCTGCTATTAATTCCATCTACTGAATTCTTAATTTCATATATTGTATTTTTCAGTTGCATAATATCTATTTCATTTGTTTCAATGTATTTTGTTTTTCTGATGATCTTATCTTTTCATCTATTATGTCCATTTCTCCCAATACTTTCTTGAAATATTAATCATAGATATTTTAAAGGCCTTGACTTCTTAAAAAAATTTTATTTTTTTAGAGAGAAAGAGAGCACAAGCAGGTTGGGAAGAGGCAGACTGAGAGGGAGGGAGAGAATCTTAAGCAGGTTCCACACCTAGTTTGATCTCAGGACCCTGAAATCCTGACCTGAGCCTAAATCAAGAGTCAGATGCTTAACCAACTGAGCCACCCAGACACCCCGAAAGTCTTTGACTTTTAAATCCAATATCTGAATGATTTATGAGTCTCCTCTATTGTCTGGCTTTTCTACTCTTGGTTATCATGTTTTCTGGCCTATTTTCATTATTTGTAGAATACCATATGTAAAAGAAGCTTAGAGTTTTCAGATGAATAACATTTTTTTTAAAGATTTTATTTATTTTATTTGATAGGCAGAGAGGCAGGCAGAGAGAGAGGGGAGGAAGCAGGCTCCCTGCTGAGCAAAGAGCCCCATGCGGGGCTCGATCCCAGGACCCTGGGATCATGACCTGAGCTGAAGGCAGAGGCTTTAACCCACTGAACCACCCAGGCGCCCCATGAATAACATTCTTGACTAGAGATGATTCCCTTTTCTGTTAGGCTGATATGTCAGTGGCTGAGTACTTCTTTCCACTCAGAGATTGAGCTGGGTTTAGGCTTTTGTACAGTTTTAGTAGTTTCATTAAAATTCTGGCTGCCCTTGTTCCTAAGTCCTGTCTTTCAGGTGCTTTGGGTAAGAGCCTGGCAGATCTGTCTCCTCAGTCCTGAAATGTAACAGGAATTCAGCTCTGCTTTTCAGTGGTTCTCAGCCTACTCACCACTCTCTAGCCTCCAGCACCAGGTACCTTCAAAACCTGGTAAATCTCTTGAGGAGCAAGCATGTTGATTAGTTGTATACTTGAGGCAAGGCCTCTTTCTGCCAGGTTTTTGTGTATGCTCAAATTTGTGACCCCATACAAGCACTAAAAATGCTAGTGGGCTCCCTCTCCACTCCCCTACCCTCCCCTCAGCCCCCACCACCACCATCAGAGATTCCCTATCTAGGTTAAGCCCAGTCCTTAGCTCATGTTCTATATCAGAAGTTGACTCACTGGGGGTCACCTGGGTGGCTCAGTGGGTTAAAGCCTCTGCCTTCTGCTCAGATCATGATCTCAGGGGATCAAGCCCGCATTGGGCTCTCTGCTCAGCAGGGAGCCTGCTTCCTCCTCTCTCTCTGCCTGCCTCTCTGCCTACTTGTGACCTCTGTCTGTCAAATAAATAAATAAAATCTTAAAAAAATAAAATAAAAAAAGAAATTGACTCACTCTGGAAACAAAGAAGCAACTGGTGATAAGTAGTTCTACCCTGAATAGTTCTCTAAGTCTTCATGGCTCCCATAGCAATCTGATACTTCTACAAGTAAGATTTTAAAATTGGTCCAGGCTTTTCTAGTTGTTGCAGTATGTTTGCTTTGATCTACTTCATTCTTCTTGAAAGTAGAAGTCTGTAAGCATTTTTTTTTTTTAAATTAAAAGGATGCACTTATAAGAGCCATTTAGTAAAATATAAACTTATTTCCCCATATATGATTTAGCTAAACCACTTCTCCCTGCAAGGGATATTTTTGAGCTTTACTCTGAAAATATCAGTCACTTTTGTTCCTCCAGATGCAGAATAATATTTTGAAGGAAATTTCCTTTGTTTACTGATAGCATAGGTAACCTAGGTAGAAAAAGCAGCAGAAGTAACAGAAGACATTTTACAAAAGAGCTGTTGGACATATAGGATGAGAGAAGACCAGTAAAAGGGAGTTTGAAGATTGTGGTCACTGTAAAGTAAATAATTTTGAAGATTTTTTTTTTTAAAGATTTTATTTATTTATTTATTTGACAGAGAGAAATTACAAGTAGATGGAGAGGCAGGCAGAGAGAGACAGAGGTAAGCAGGCTCCCCGCTGAGCAGAGAGCCCGATGCGGGACTCGATCCCAGCACCCTGAGATCATGACCTGAGCCGAAGGCAGCGGCTTAACCCACTGAGCCACCCAGGCGCCCCAATTTTGAAGATTTTTGAAGTCAAAATACTCTGGAGGATCAGAAGTTCCCAGCAAGGCACAGTTGTCTTTCAGATGTTTATATTCTAATTGGGAGATTTAAGATTGTAAAAGTTATTTTAGGTATTCTAGATCTAGTCTCCAAATCTCTTATCATTTTCCTCATTTTCTGTATCATATTTTTTGCTCTGTGCTTAGAGATATTTCTTCTGTTTCTTCCAGGCTATAAATTTGGATTTGAGGGGTGAATATCTACCTAATCATTAATCAAGAAATTGTGTTATTTAGAAATTGAAAAAATTCCTTGTTCCATGTTCAAATTTACTTTAGTTGTCTGATTACATTATTCCATGTTTCATCTCTCTCCTTCAGTATTTTATTTCATTGACTCTTCTGATTATTTTGTGTTCTCTTATTCTGTACTCTGATTATTCTACTTGATATTTGCTCTATTGAGTCCCCTTGTCTTTGTAGTACCTTTTGAATTTAGGTCTGGTGGTTGGACCATATGGATTTGTGGGCATCTTGTGGATGGTTGAAAGCCAAAGAGTTCCTACCCCCATGGATCTGAAGTGGTAAAGATAGGCAAATTGTTGTCAGTTTCCTTATGGGGCAAGTAGGGGAATCCTTCTGTTTGCTATTTGCTCTGTTCTCTCCATAAGGAGACTCAGCCCACCCATTTTTTATGAGGATATTACGGAGGTGTGGATCACTAATGCTAGGCTGATGTCATTCTTTTCTCAGGATCCCGTAGTGTTCTGTATTGACAGCCTCCCAGAGTGACCTAGTTATTTTTCCTCTTCCTAAGCCCACATGCTCTTCTACAATTGCTTGTCCTGTGAGTATCACTTCAAGAAAAACAACTGACAGTATTTGATTTTTAAATTTTTATTTTTTATAAACATGTATTTTTATCCCCAGGGGTACAGGTCTGTGAATCGCAAGGTTTACACACTTCACAGCACTCACCAAATCACTTACCCTCCCCGATGTCCATAACCCGACCCCCCTTCGCCCAACCCCCCTCCCCCAGCAACCCTCAGTTTGTATTGTGAGATTAAGAGTCACTTATGGTTTGTCTCCCTCCCAATCCCATCTTGTTTCATTTATTCTTCTCCTACCCACTTAAGCCCCCATGTTGCATCACCACTTCCTCATATCAGGGAGATCATATGATAGTTGTCTTTCTCTGCTTGATTTATTTCGCTAAGCATGATACGCTCTAGTTCCATGCATGTTGTCGCAAATGGCAAGATTTCATTTCTTTTGATGGCTGCATAGTATTCCATTGTGTATATATACCACATCTTCTTGATCCATTCATCTGTTGATGGACATCTAGGTTCTTTCCATAGTTTGGCTATTGTGGACATTGCTGCTATAAACATTCGGGTGCACGTGCCCCTTTGGATCACTACGTTTGTATCTTTAGGGTAAATACCCAGTAGTGCAATTGCTGGGTCATAGGGCAGTTCTATTTTCAACATTTTGAGGAACCTCTATGCTGTTTTCCAGAGTGGCTGCACCAGCTTGCATTCCTACCAACAGTGTAGGAGAGTTCCCCTTTCTCCGCATCCTCGCCAGCATCTGTCATTTCCTGACTTGTTGATTTTAGCTATTCTGACTGGTGTGAGGTGATATCTCATTGTGGTTTTGATTTGTATTTCCCTGATGCCGAGTGATATGGAGCACTTTTTCATGTGTCTGTTGGCCATCTGGATGTCTTCTTTGCAGAAATGTCTGTTCATGTCCTCTGTCCATTTCTTGATTGGATTATTTGTTCTTTGGGTGTTGAGTTTGCTAAGTTCTTTATAGATTTTGGACACTAGTCCTTTATCTGATATGTCGTTTGCAAATACAACTGACAGTATTTGTTCCCAGTAAGAAACTTGTGATTTTAAATGAAAATTAGAGTTTTGAAAACCTTCATCTGCCACTGTAAGCTTGACAGCTTCCTATACTTAACATTTCTTTTGAGACTAGTAGTAGTATTAAGTAGTGCTGTTTTATAATGATATGTATCAACTTTTGGAATATCTGTATAAGCAGTGAACTAATATTTTCCAGTGCCTGATTTTACAAGGTAATGAATAGATGCAAGATCCATTCAAAGTGTAGGATAGACCAAGGGGTTTTAATATTAAGAAAAGATATGCATTGCAACTAACCTTTGAGAAGCTACCACTTGTTGAGTTTTGGTGTAGTGTCAAAAAAGAATATCTACAATTATCTGTAAAGGATACTAAGATGCATTCCCTTTTCTAGTTTTGTATGTGTATGGCTTTATTTTCTTTAATCACAACATACAGACTTCATGCAGAAGCAGATAGGAACATCCAGTGGTCTCCTGTTAAGCCAGGCTTTGAAGAGATGTGAAAAAATGAAGAACAGTGCTAATCCCCTCACTACATTTCTTCTGTTTTGGAAAGTGTAATTATTTCTTTTAAAACATGTTACTTATATAAACACATTAAAGGGTTTTATTATTTTTTTCTTTTTTTAATTGAGATATAATTGACATGTTATAATTGACATGTAACTTTTTATTAGTTTTAGGGATACAGTATAATGATTTGATATTTGTATATGCTGTGGAATGATTACCATATTAAATTTAATTAAAGCTATCACCATTTTAAAGTGAATTAGTAACTAAATAATGTAAGTGTCTGTGTTAACTTTTATATGGTTTATATCCATAGATAAAATCCATATAAAAAGCACTTTGGATCATCAATAATTTGGGGTCTCAGACCAGATTGTTTAACAGTCACTGGCTTGGGCGATGTAATGTAGGATCCTAATTGAATTTTCTAACTCTACCATATTATGCTTCCAAAATCTAATCTTGTTACTTTCTTGCTCAAAACTTTTTATTGTCTATCAGGTAACACTTAATAATTGTTTACTTGGCTTGCAGATGAGTTTATCTCAGATTAATTTTCTAGCATACTTCTCAGTATTCTCTAAAGTTAAACTTGATTAGTTGCTGTTTCTTGAAAACTCAGTATTTTTTTAGTGAGTTTACTTTTGCTTATGTTACATCTTCCTAGAAGAAATGCAACTGTCTTCTGATATATAACAATAGGAATTTTGCCAAGTTTATAGATTCATTTAATGTCACCTTTCCCTAAAACCTTCTGTAATGCTCTTAGAAGAATATGTTCCTAATACTCCTAGCTGTGTCTTTTCCCATTATGGCACTGACCAAATTTTAACTTTTTTTTAAATATGTTCCGGAAGTTATTAGTATTGTAGTTATCTGTCTACATGTTTTTAAAGGAAGAATAGGTTTGTACTTCTTCTTCCCAATGCATTCTGCTTATATACATTATGTGCCCAACAAACATTTATTTTATGAAGACTATTACTGTATATTAATTTTGGTAGTATAAAAGGGTCTTTCTCAAAATTTGAGAAATAATTTCAAGGCTTGTATGTTGTTTATTCTTTTTTTCTTGTTTTTAGCCTATTACATCGTGAGTTTAACATTACATGTCTAGGTAAATGGTTTTCCTGTCACATAGTCTAATTTATGTTTTAGAGTAGTGTTTCCTAAAATGTAATACATTTGTAATACAAATGTATCCAACAGATAGGATTATTTTAAGTTGTACAGTTATTAAACATTTTCTTTTAATCTTTCTATTATTTTGATGTGTAGTAGAAAAAATTAATATTAGCACATCATGATTTCACCAAAAGCTTGTATTTTTTTTTTAAATATGTTCCGGAAGTTATTAGTAGTTTTAATCTGGTTTATCCTCTTTTGACATAATGAGGCTAAAATTATGGCACAGAAATAAGCGTTTTATGATTATCATATTTCCTTAGCTAACAACATCAGACACTTTGAAAGGCTAAATGCATTGACGAAATAACACAAGCAAGAAGCAACTATTATCCTTTGTTTTCAGATGCTTGTTTATCATTATTATCCCTTTTTATAGAACAGAGAAACTGAAAGGATATTATGTGTAAGAAGGAAAAAAAAACATGGTGTATTTCTCATGGAGTTTTACTCTTTTTCATATCGAGCATTTTGGTCTTTTGACTCACTGCAACTTTTACTAAGAATCGAATAAGACAGACTTTCTTCCCCAGGTCAGTGACTGTAATGCTTTCCTCATGATGCCTAGTATATATTCAGTGACATCAGGGATTGTTTCTTTGGTTTCTTTAGTTTTTTTTTGTAATGTAATTTAGTCATCCCTTTTTCCTCTTTTAGTTACACGCAGTGTTAATAAATGGACTAAGGAGAACAGCTTAGCCATGTATCAGAAATGAATGTATTAACAGAAATGAACATATTAATCTGAGGATGTAGTTCGTCAGTGGATGGTAATACTTAATAAGTTTCCTGAATACATTCTGAATTTTCTCAACAATAGTAATGTAATGATTTTCACTAAAAATTTTAACTGTATTAAGTAACTATTAATGTGATAGATTGTGCGGAGAAAAGGTTTGGGGAGATGATGGCCATTTTGAGAGATGCTCTACATATTTAATAGAGTTTTATGGTTTCCTAGTGGGGATGATCTTAATTTCTTTACCTTCAGAAAGGCATGTTTTTGTTTGGAACATTTTATCTTGGTAATATCAGTTATAAAACCAGGAAGCCAGTAAAACTGAGGACAGTCCCCCCAAAAAAGAGTCAGAAAACTATGGGAAACATTTTTTTTTCAGTCATTTAAAGGCTAGGTGTGCTTAATGAGTAGAAAGTAACACTGGTCAAAATAATTTGATCTTAAAGTGAGATCCTCTGTTAGGAAATCTTACTGGTATCCTTGCTGATATTTATAAATCTTAAATAGTATTTTAATTTGTAACTCCATGTGGTTGGTACACTTAAAATTATTTTCCCTTTGAGGGCAGTTTTTTTTTTCTTTAACTAAGAAATTAAATGATTTTGGTTGTTTGAATCAGAATATACAATCAGAGTTGTTCCTACTTCATTTTTTGGTTGTGTGTGTGTGTGTGTGTGTGTGTGCGCGCGCGCGTGCGTGCGCCCAACATAGGTTTCAAGATAGTGGTACTGGGATGACTGTTAGTGACTATTAAAATATTCTTACTGTTACTTTAATTTTGGATCAGGACAGTATAGTGGAACATGATGACACAGGTATTATGGCTTAAAAATTAACAGTTGTTCCCTACTAAAGGAATCAACCTTTTCTGGTCACAGTATTAGTTGTTTTTCTTACTTTTTATTTGAAAATTTACTTTGCTTAGGTCTTAGAAATAAAGAGCCCTTATGTGGGGATTCAGATAATAGTGTAGTTCTGCTTCCAATTTGAATAAAATATTATAAGTACTGTAATAATAAATACTATGTAAGAAATAATTTTCAAATACATTTTAAGTGTCAAGCTGTATCTCCTACTTCATTTTGCTGTACAGTGTGTTATAGTAGTGAATATGGTAATGTTGATTTATGAGTAAAAAGGCTATTACTACTTTAAGACTGTACTTCAGGCAACGTACAGTTAAGTTAAATCTATGGGAAATTGTGGGGGAAAAAAGGATTTCTTTCATTTCTTGAACTTTATTGACCATATTGTTATCAGTAGTCCCAGTTTTTTAACAGATCAATCCAAGTTTCTGTGGCTTAACTTAATGAAGGTTTAACTCTCATTCACACAAGACACAGTGTGGATATGCCTGATCAGGTCATTCTCCTAGATATGTTCCTTCCACAAAGTGATTTAAGGATTCTGCCTTCTTCTGTCATGTAGTTCTGTCATTCAACCTGTGACCTTGAAGGTCATCACAGAAATGGAAAAAGGGTAGGATATTGTGTGGGAGATTTTAATTGCCCCAGTTTAGAAGTGGAATATATTACTCCCATCTGCATTCTGCTGGCCAGAACTCTGTTATGTGGCCCCTCCTAATTGCAGAGGAACTGGAAAGTATTGTTTATTTGTGTGCCAAGCAGAAGAGGAGTTACAATTATATTGGTAAGCACTAACATTCTTTTCCACACTGATATTTAGTAAACTTGTTTATTTGTCAAAGTTGTGGTATTTAGTAAGCATTTATTACATGCTGTCTTATATGGAACAATTTTCTTTAAATGAAGGAATTTTTAAAAAATCAAAGAACCTCACAGATCTCTGAACATTAAAATACACAGTGAATGACTAATAAAAGCAGTTTTTAAAGGTACAAAACAGTATAGTTAAAATGTAATATATGTTAACAGATAAAAAATTATTGGCAGGAATTGAATGCAATCAAGGAAAAGTGAGTTAATACCTGGTTCAACCTGATTTTAAGTGTGATATTAATTGAGAGAGGAGAGCATGGAGCTTTTCACTTGAGAAGAATGAACTCTAATGGAAAGTTAGCAGATAGACTTAAAAGGGATCATGTAAGAGAATTTGAAAGATAAGATTGGAGAGGTTTTTTAGGGTTCTCTCTGCTGGATCAAGATGTTTGATTTGATATTTAATAAATATTGATGTGTTTAAGCATATTTCTAACATTTTATTTCTTAGAGATAAGTAGAGCTAAAGTGGTTTATGAAAAGACAAATGTTTCTGGCAGAAAACAACAGAGCAGAGAGTGCTAGGAGATAAGAGAGGAGCTGCCTTTTGTTTTTTTAAAAATATGATAATGCTTATTAAATTATCTTTCAAGAAATAGTAAAAGGCAAACTTAGTTATCTAAACCAAACCTAAGTACCGTGTCTTAGAGAATAAATTTCATTAATGAGGAATGGCAAATATAATTATATAGTGACATAGGATAGAATTTCGAAAGACTTTCAAGTTCCATTGTCTTAAACAGTAGGTGATGTGACAGCCTCTTTCAGAACCTTTTTTTTGTGTGTGTGTACAACATAAAAGACTGGAGCAAATAGATTATGATAATTATCTATCATCCAGTAAGAGAAATTTGAAAACTGTTAGCATAAAGTAACATTTATAAATTGGTGGGTTAGAGAAATCTGAGATATGATTTTGTTTGTAGGACATGAAAATGAGTATTATAATTTAACATTATTAGACCAGGGATTTTCAGAATGTGTTCCTTTGGACCAATAGCATCAGTGTCACCTAGGTACTTTTTAGATATGTAAGTTTTTGGTGGGGGGTGGGGGCGCCTGTGTGGCTCAGTCAGTTGAGCATCAGACTCTTGGTTTCTGCTCAGGTCATGATTTCAGGGTCTAAGACCTGAGCCCTATGGGGCTCCGTGCTGAACAGGCAGTCTGCTGGAGATTCTTTTCCCCTCTGTCCCTCCCCTTGCTCATACCTGTGTGCGCGCGCTCTCTCTCTCTCTCTCTCTTTCTCCCTCAAAATAAATAAATAATTTTAGCTATCTAAATTTTTGGACCTCACCTCAGACATACTAAATCAAGGGATGGGCTTGGTCAGCTGTGTTTTAACAAACTCTTCAAGGGATTCTAACGTTTAAAAAACCACGGATTTAGAATGTTATTAGTTTTCCTTTCTGTACCAGCCAGTAAAATTAAGGAGTTATGTCCTTAATAGGGTGCCTTAATCAGTTATACTATCCATATCAGTATGTTTAAAAGGTAGAATTTATCAGAGAGTAAAATCAGAGCATGTGGAGGTTAGATGTCATTAGAATTTACAAGGAAATTCCTCCATTCTTTGCTGACACTAGAGAAAATCCAGGTTATAAGATTTCAGAGTTTAGGTAAATTTGTGTTCCCATTTTTCCTTTTTGGTATCATTTGTTGACATTTATCCAACAAGTCTTAGAGTGTTGAGTTTGACAGACTGACAGTAGACTTAGGTAGTTGTTAGTAATTGGTTTCCAGTGCCCCTTGATACAGTATGAAAATAGGTCTTTGAGAGAGGTAAGGAAAGAAGTTGTGCCTCTCTTGGTGTCATTTTGCCACTGGGTCATAGTTTGAAAGTCATTGTCCCAATGTAGGTAAAATGTCTTTCTAAGACACATTATTAGAGTTTAGATTTTTGTTATACATAATGAGCATTTAAACAGAAATGTGTAAAGGAGAGAGTTAGACCTTAAATTAAAATGTTACTTTAAATTAATTTGTATATTCAGTTATACATTTTAATTTTGTGTAGCATTCTCATTAAGAAAGGACTAAAGGAAACTGAAGAAATTAGTTGACAGATTGGCCTGTGGTATAAAATGATCTGATGTATAATGTAACCTAGTTGAACAAAAATGTAGTTTTACTTTGTTTTTAGTTGATAAGTTAATTTATGGTTATTAACCTGTGATTTGACTATTCTTTCGAAAAAATCCTGCCTAAGAAAGTTAAATGCTTGACTATCAGAACAGTGGTCCCAAAATAGAGTTCAGACTGTTTTTCAACCTGACACAGTTGTCTCTCCTGCTTTGCTTTCCTTCTGAAATGATGTTTCCATTTTGGGGATGCGAAGAGCCATGATTATTTATAGACTAGTGTGTTTTGGACAGGTGGTGTGTTTACACAGGTCAGTGGAATTATCAAATGTCCCCTAAGACCTCTAATGTGAACACATTTCATTTTATCATCACTCTTCATATTTAAAAAAACAAACTAATTATGTTAGGTAGATGGAGAACATTCTCTTTAATTTTATATTTTAGTGCAGCAGGTATCCTCTAATATTAAGTTTTTCACAGTTTTGGAATGATAGAGTTACTGTTAAAACATATAGCTTTATCACTGAAAAATTTTAAAGACTTTTTTGGGTATCTTCTTAAAGAGCTTACGAGTTATAAACATCTCTCCCCTTTTTTAGTTTCTGTTTTACATTTAACAGGAGATTTTAGGGAGTCAGATCCTATAAGTACCTAAAGCATTCGTAAATTGTTGAGGCTTTTAATATTTATAATTCCAGAATGGTAATAAAGTCATAAAATAACTGTTGGTAATACTACATAACAAAAACTTTACAACTTAAAAAAACTAGTTTTCTTAAGCATGTACACATATTTTTCAGCTCTAAAATCATTGCTTTATTAGTTATGTAAGTAACTTGAGAGTGAATACTCCAATTATTATACTAAGGTCATTCTGCCACAAGGACACCAAATTCTTTAAGTCAACCTGTATGTGTTAGTTGCCTTCTCTAGTAAGAAGACAGATAGCTGTCTTCTCTGTCTTATCTACTAGGAATAGTAGTTAGCTTGCCTTGAGACATTCGGCTGTTTCATCTTTTAAATAATTTTTTTTATTTTTTACTAACATATAATGTATTATTAGCCCCATGGGTACAAGTCTGTGAATTGCCAGGTTTACACACTTAACAGCACTCACCATAGTGGCTATTTCATCTGAAATCATATAAGGAATTGCTTTTACTTATATGTAGTAGGCAGGAACTACTTTCATTTTATTCCTTTTTTTAAAATTTATTTTTTATTTATTTTCAGCATAACAGTATTCATTATTTTTGCAGCACACCCAGTGCTCCATGCAATCCGTGCCCTCTATAATACCCACCACCTGGTACCCCGACCTCCCACCCCCCGCCCCTTCAAAACCCTCAGATTGTTTTTCAGAGTCCATAGTCTCTCATGGTTCACCTCCCCTTCCAATTTCCCCCAACTCCCTTCTCCTCTCTACCTCCCATTTTATTCCTTTTTAAGACCTCCTGTTTCTTCAGAACCGACTCCTCTCTGTTTAGAGACTGGATGATATAATATAGTCCTATTCGGAAAGATGTTAATAGTAAAATGGTCTCCTTCTTCTACTTACCTGTCTTCAGCTCCTTCTGGAATCTTCTCTTTGTTCTATGTCCATTAAGCCCCAGTTATCCAAAGCCATCTTCAGTTTTCTATATTCTTCATTTTACCGAATTAACAGCTCTTTGTAGGATCATCCTGATGCTTTATCTACTAGGAGTAGTAATTAGCTTGCCTTGAGACATTTGGCTATTTCATGATCTTATATCACATGGTTTAAAAACCTTTTTCTATCTGGATATTTTGTGTAACCATTTGTATTGATCAGTCTTTACTGTTCTGACAGTTCCTATTTTACCCTTCCTTCTACAAAGATAGAAAGAAGAATGTGTTCTCCTCCTGAATACATATAGCAGTAAAAAACCAGAATCATGTGTCAAATCCTGGAGGTGAGAGGTGGTCCCAAAAATAAACAAATAAATAAGTAAACCATAGTCCTTACAAGGAGGAAGATTCTTAATCATCTAATTCAGTGAGATAAACATTACAAGGAAAAAGAGAACCAAGAGCTGTGAGAGTAAGAAGGTGACATTTGGCCTTGAGAAGATTTAGTAAGAGATCAATGAATATCGTAGACGGTTAACATTTTAGCAGGGTCTTGAAGCAGGGCTAACTTATCCATTAGGAACAGTCACAGATTCACTTTAAGAAACTTAAATAAATACGGTTTCTCTTACACATGCTTCTGCTAGTTGAAGTGCCATGATGACTAGAGAAACACTACTTAGCTAAAATAAAAACCATTTGAATAAAGATGCCATTGATTAGTGAATGTAATGATCATTACGTTGAAAGGCAATATGTGCTTTAATATTTCCTCAGTTGTCAATTTAATGTCAGGTTTTCAGGAAAAAATGATATGTATACTTCACTGGTAATAGAAATGTTATTAAAACATGGTGGTGTAAGAAATACATTTTACATTCTAGAAGCACTATAATTTTTTGGTTCTACAAACCCATTGCCTTACAACTCACATCTTAGCATAGAAGAAACCTCCATGGTGAAATAAGGATTGACCATTTCAGACCTTGATTTTATTCAGCATTATAAGCTAAACCTTATGTGTAAGTTACTTATTTCTATTTTATAGATAAGAGAAACAGTTAAAGAAAGATTTGGAGTATCTTTTTCTGGTCTGACATTTAATAAGGAAGAAGTGGGGTCAGGATTTTAAGCTGGGTAATCTTGATTCCAGAGATTTTACTCCTTAATCAGTATACTTCCAAGTTGCTAAATTCAATTTTGGAGTAGTTGAATATAAGGTGTCTTTGGGACAGCTAATAGATGTTCTGCATGGTGTATAAGTCTAGATTTCAGTAAGTGGTAATATGGGCCAGAGATAAAGACTTTGATATCTTCCATAACAGGTGGTAGACTTTAGTTGGAAGAACCAACCCTGGAGATTAGTATCTTGGAAACCATGATGAGAGATAGGGTGTCAAGAACTGTGAATGGTCAGTATTGTGAAATGCAGCAGAGGGATCTCAGAAGATACGGTTGGAAAAGGGTCTGTTTGTCTTAGCAGCAATAAGGATGTCATTGATGACTTGCAAAAAGAAGTATTTAATCAGTACTGCCTCTGTAATATAGAGGAGAAGTTGAAGCACAAAGAGATTAATCTTAGAATGTGACCTTTATTGGAAATTTTTAACTTTTATTTATTTATTTGGTCTTAGCAGATGTAATTAGTAAAGGATTGTGAGATCCTTGTCTGTAATGAGTCAGTGAGGAATGAGAGAGATGCAATTTAGTTCTCTTTACTACTTATAAGGGAGATTTGACCTTTAATATTTTTTTAATGTGACTTCATTGAATAATGCCTGTCGAATTGCAAAAACCCCCTTGAATTCAGAAATACATATTGTCAGACAGAATGTGTCTGTTCTGTGTTTGATAGTCCAAGTCTATTTGAAAACTGAT
Organism: Mustela nivalis; assembly: GCF_964662115.1. Taxonomy (NCBI): domain Eukaryota; kingdom Metazoa; phylum Chordata; class Mammalia; order Carnivora; family Mustelidae; genus Mustela; species Mustela nivalis. Next base: position 16,526,165 of record NC_139035.1, read on the forward strand.
CAAATATTGTCTTTAAATGATTTTAAACAGATCTGGGTATTACATTATGGCTCTCTCTAAACATGTAACTTGTTTAGACTTAAGAAAAATTGATTTCCAATTAACACCAGATTTCATAAAAAGGAAAATATTAGCTAAATAATTAATTCTGTGAGATGATATGTATTCCAAACAAAAACAGGCAACATCTGTTCATTCAGTTGGGAGGACAAGATTGAGCTTGGTCCTCTAAATTTTTAAAATATTGTTCAGGATTTTTATTTCAAACATCTTTTAGGTACATTCATACTAATACTATGTCTCACTAGAATGTGAAGTCTTTGATTTATATAGCCATTAAATATTTTTATTGATTGATCAAAGGGTGAGAGTACATCATCTGACATTCTCTTAACTCGAACTCCCTTGTAATGATTTCCTTCATCTACAGTATAATGAATTACATTAATTTATATTAAATCTTTGCTCTTAATAACTGAGGCTCTAGTTTTCAAAATTGACTTATAAATAAGATAGTAAGAAATAAATTATGTTCAGAATAACTCTAGTGTGTGTTCCATTGTATTCTAATTATGTGAAATTTTGTAATTCGTACCATATTAAGGTGTTTCAGAGGATTTTGAAGGTCTTCTAGTTTCAGCTCCCCATCCATTGCATGAATCCCTTTTACATTATTACTGAGCTGAGTCTTCTTTTCACACCATCAGGGATAGAGAGATCATGACTTCTCAAGGTATACAGCCTCTGGTCAGTCTTATGTGACTGTCATATACTAGACAGGCAGTGAACAAAATAGACATTTGCCCTGTCCTCATGGAGTTTGTAACCCAGGGGTGATTTCAAGTAATTAAAATAATGTAAGCATTCTGAAGAGAAATATATAGTGCTATGGAATAATATGACAAGGAAATTTAACATGATCTGGGAGGGTCAAAGAATTTTGTGTCAAGGTATCAGTGTTTTAACTAACATTTGGACAATGAATGGTTTAAGAAATATGTTGGGGAAGTTTTTCAAGTTTGGAACAGAGCATATGCCAGAATCTAGAGTTAAGCTTAGTACGTTTAAGAAACCTGAAAGAGGGCATTCTTCTCATCTCCATAGGAAATCTAGCATGTCTCTTACATATTGAGAACTAAAGGAACCTTAAAAGGATTTGCAGATTTGGAAGGTCAGCATTAGCAATATTGAAGTAGTTCCCTTAAGTGACTTTGTAAGAATTGGACATCAACAAAATAGGGAGAAGATGTGAAGAATATAAGAATACCTCTCACAAATAACTGGGTGGGGGTTGTGGAGTGGAGACAAAAGATGATATGAGATATTATGCAAGTAAGGGCAACAGGTTGTAAACATTGGAGTTAGTACTAGTATACCTAGAGGCTGGTAAGATAAGAAAATTCAGGTTATATATTACCTGAAATGGCATTTTTTAAAACAAATGATTTGGCAAAAATTATTTTCTTCCTTTTTGTTTCATGTCTCTCCTTGCTGGGAAATGGCCTTCTGCAGTAGTGATAATATAAATTGATATGGTTGTTTGATTGCTTGACATTTTTTTAAAGTTTTTTTTTTTTTTTTAATTTATTTGTCAGAAAGAGAGTACATATAAGCAAGGAGAGTGGCAGGCAAAGGGAAGAACAAGGAGCCCGATGCAGGACTCTATCTCCGGACGCTGGGAGCATGACCTGAGCCAGAGGCAGTCACTTAACTAACTGAGCCACTAAGGTGTCTCTACTGACATTTTAAATTTTATTTTTTAAGTTAACATAGAGTAAGGTTTACTTTTTTGGGATGTACAGTTTTATGAATTTTAACATATGTGGTGGTATAGTCACCACCACAGTCAGGGTACAGAATAGTTTTTTCACCCCAAAATCCTTGAGCTATCCCTGTGTAGTAACACTCTTCTCCTACACATAACCTTCATTTCCCATCACTATAGTTTTGCCGTTTTGAGAATGTTATATAAGTAGAATAATATGTATGTAACTTTTGGATACTGGCTTTTTCATACAGAGAAAGTCCTTTGAGATTCATGCAAATTGTTACTTGTATCAATAATCCATTCCTTTTATTACAGGTTTTTGTGTGAATATAAGTTTTTTATTTCTCTAGATAGTCAGGAATGGGATTGCTGGGTCATTTGGTAAGTCTGTGTTTAACTTTATAAGAAACTGCCAAAGTGTTTTCCTGAGTGGCTGTTTCATTTTGCATTCCCATTGGCAACATAAGAATTCCAGTTGTTCTGTATCCTTGTCAACACTTGATACAGTATTTTTTATTTTAGCCATTCTAATATGTGTGTAAATGGTATTTCATTGTAGTTATTTTTTTAGAGTCTTTCTTATAATTAATTAATTTATTTAATTTGACAGACAGAGAGATCACAAGTAGGCAGAGAGGCAGGCAGAGAGAGAGAGAGGAGGAAGCAGGCTCCCCGCAGAGCAGAGAGCCCGATGTGGGGCTCGATCCCAGCACCCTGGGATCATGACCTGAGCCAAAGGCAGAGGCTTTAACCCACTGAGCCAACCAGGCGCCCTGAGTCTTTCTTATAATTTAAATAACATAAAATTACTCATTTAAAGTATACAAGTTAGATGTTTTTAGTATATTCAGAATAGTGCAAGCATCACCACAGTCTTAAGTTTAGAACATTTTCATTACTGTGGTTGTCTTTTGCATTTCTCTAGTGGCTAATGGTGTTGAGTGTCTTTTCACTTGCCATCTCTGTTTCCTAGTCTTTTGTCCATTTTTTATTTGTATCGTCCATATTCTTCCTGTTGAGTGTTGAAAGTTCCTTATGTATTCTGGATATCAGTCCTTTGTTGATTATGTGTACTGCAAATATTTTCTCCCAGACTATAGCTTGTCTATTCATTCTTTTATTTTTTAAAAAAGATTTTATTTATTTATTTGTGTGTGAGAGAGAGGGAGCTTAAGCAGGGATAGGAGCAGAGGGAGAAAAAGAAGAAGACTCTCTTCTGAGCAGGGAGGCTGATGCGGGGCTCAGTCCCAGGACTCTGGAATGATTACTGGAGCTGAAGGCAGACACTTAACTGACTGAACCACCCAGATGCCCCATCTTTTCATTTTTTAACAGTGTCCTTTGTACAGCAAAAGTTTTTAATTTTAATGAAGTCCCATTTTTAAGTTTTATCATTTTTGTGTCATCCCTGCGATCTCTTTGCCTAATCTCTGGTCACAAATATTTTCTCCTTTATTCTCTTCTAAAAGTTTTACAGTTTTACATTTAGTCTTGTCATCTCATTTGAGTAATTTTTATGGAAGGTATGAGGTTTAGGACAGTTCATTTTCTTACATATGGTTGTTTACTTGTTCTAATATGATTTGCTGGGAAGACTCTCCTTTCTCTTTTGAATTGTGTTTGCACCTTTGTCGAAAATTAATTTGCCAAATTTTGTGGGGTCTATTTCTGGACTATGTTCTTTTTCATTGTTCTCTGTTTCTGTCCATCCTTATGCCAGTGTTATAATATGAACATTTTCTTGGTTATGTCTTAAATTTAGATACTGTGATATCTCTATCTTGTTCTTCTTCAGAAATTTAACGATTTTCCTAGTTCTTTTGCCTTTCAATATGAATTTTAGACTCAGTTTATCTATATATACAAAAAATCCTCCTGGCATAGTGATTGGAAGTATGTTAAATCTGTGAATCAGTTTAGGAAGAGTTGACTTCTTTACTGTTTAGTCTTTAGTCCGTGACCTGTGGTAAGTCTCCTTTTGTTAGAGCTATTATAAATGGTGTTGTTTGTTTGTTTGTTTGTTTGTTTTAAGATTTATTTATTTATTTTACAGAGAGAGAGAGAGAGTGAGTGCGTGAGAGGGAGAAGGGGAGAAAGAGAATCTCAAGCAGAGTCCTGGTTAAGCGTGGAGCCTGACGTGGGGCTCAGTCTTATGACCCTGAGATCATGGTACTAGCTGAAAACAAGAGTCCAACAATAAATCTGCTAAGCCACCCACATGCCCCTGGTGTTGGTTTTTAAATTTAATTTGCCAGTTCATAGCTGGTATATAAAAATATGATTGATTTTTTTTTTAAATGTGTTGACCTTGTGTCCTGTCACTAAAACCTCAGTTGAGTTTTAGGGGCTCTTCATAGATTGCTTGGGATTGTCTTTGTAAATAGTTATATTTTCTGAGAATAGAGGGAGTTTTATGGCTTCCTTTCCAATCTGTATGCCTTTTCTTTCTTTTTCTTAAATTATTGCACTGACCAACACTTCCAGTACAATGTTATATAGGTGTGTTGAGAGTAGCTATCTTTTTGTCTTATTCCCATCTTAGTCTTCACTGTTAAGTATATTGTTAGCTGATATTTTGCCTCCAGAAATGCCTTTTTATCAATTGTGGAAATTTCCTTCTCTTTAGTTTGCTAAATGATTTTACGTTGAAGTACATGGAGTTTTATCAGATGCTTTTTCTGCATCAAATGATATGATCACATGGTTTACTTTTATACTGTTAATAGGGTGGGTGGCATGGCTTGATTTTCAAAGATTGAGCTATTTTTGCATTCCTGGAATCTACCACACTTAGTTGTGGTGTATTATTGTTTCTGTATATTGCTTAAATTGATTAAATTATGTAATAGTTTGTTGAGGATTTTAAAAATTTATATTCCAGAATGATATTAGTCTGTAGTTACTTTCACCTGTGTCGTCTTCGTCTAGTTTTGGTATCAGGTTAACATCATTATCCTAAAATGAATTGGGAAGTATTCTCTTCTTTTTTTTTTGGAAGAGATCTGATAGTTTGGTATTCTTCATTAAACATTTTGTAGAATCCACCATTGAGACCATCTGGGTTTAGGGGTTTTGTTTTTGGAAGAGAATTGTTTCTGTGATTATCCAATTTCTTTAGCAGTTATAGACTCCTTGGGTTATCTATTTCATCTGGTGTGAATTTTGGCATTTTGTGGTTTTGCAGGAATTGGTCCAGTTCATCTAAGATGTGGAATTTATGTGCATAGACTTGTTTGTACTATTTATTATTACCTTTTTAATGACTGGGTTCTGTAGTTATATCCCTTATTTCATATTAAATGTTGGTAATTTGTATCTTCTTTTTTTATCTGTTTTGCTTGGCTTTTTTTAAAGCCAATTTTTAAAAGATTTTATTTATTTATTTGACAGACAGAGATCACAAGCAGGCAGAGAGAGAGAGCAGAGAGCCCAATGCAGGGCTCGATCCCAGGACTCTGAGACCAGGACCTGAGCTGAAGGCAGAGTAAAACCAATTTTTAAATAAAATAGCTTATTTTATTTATTTGACAGACAGAGATCACAAGTAGGTAGAGAGGCAGGCGGGGCAGGGAGCAAAGCAGAGAGCCCAATGTGGGGTCAATCCCAGGACCCTGAGATCATGACCTGAGCCGAAGACAGAGGCTTGACCCCCTGAGCCACCCAGGTGCCCCTTAAGTCAATTTTTTTAATTTATAAAGAGCTAGCTTTTGATTTCACTGATTATTGAGTTTTTTGTTTTCAATTTGAGCAATTTTCTGTTATTTTCTTTTTTCCTTTATTTTGATTGCATTGAATTTATTTTATTCCTTTTTTTTTTTTTTTTTTTTTTTTTTTAGTTTCTTAATGTGGAAGTTTAGCTTATTGATTTGAGACCTTTCTTCTTTTCCCATATAAATATTTTATACCATAAGTTTCCCTCTAGATACTCCTTTGCTGTATTTCTCCAATTTTGATATGTTGTATTTTCATTTTTCTTCAGTTCCTTGATTCCTTTACACCTGTGGGTTATCTAGAAGTGAGCTTAATTTCCATGTGTTTGGAGATTTTGTTGCTATCTTTTTATTGTTAATTTCAAATTCTTTTATGGTTTAGAGGGATGTACTTTATATAATTACAGTTTTTGTAAATTTGGTAATGCTTATTTTATGACAAAGGATAGGGTCTATCTTGGTGAATGTTCCATATGTACATTTTGAAAAGAATAAAATGATGTTCTTTGGTGGAGTGTTCATAAATGCCAGATCCGGTTGGTTGATGCTTTTGTTCAGTTCCTGTATGTTCTTGTTAATTTTCTATCTGCTCATTTTACAGATTACTGAAGGAGATGAGTTGAAGCCATCAACAATAATTGTGGATTTGTCTATTTCTCCTTTTAGTTTTGTAAATTTTGGCTTCATGTTTTAAAACTCTTATTATTAGGTACATACACATTTAGCAATTTGTGAATTCATGATGAATTGGCTTGTTTCATTATGTGATGAATTTCATACGTGGTAATTTTCATGGGTCTGAAGTCTACTTTGATGTTAATATAGCCACTTAATCTTCCTTAGAATTAGTATTTGCATGGTATGTATTTTTTCTATCCTTTTACTTTAAAAGTATTTATATCACTATGTGTAAGGTGAGTTTCTTATAGACACAGAATACAGTTGGATAAATTTTTGAAACTCACTGTAACAATTTTTTTTTTAAGATTTTATTTACTTGACTCAGAGAGAGAAATCAGAAGTAGGCAGAGAGGCAGGCAGAGAGAGAGAGGGGAGGAAGCAGGCTCCCTGCGGAGCAGAGAGCCCCAAGTGGGGCTCGATCCCAGGATCCTGGGATCATGACCTGAGCCGAAGAAAGAGGCTTAACCCACCGAGCCACCAAGGGATCCCAACCATCTGTCTTTTTTTTTTTTTTTTTTTTTTTAGATTTTATTTATTTATTCGACAGAGATCACAAGTAGGCAGAGAGGAAGGCAGAGAGAGAGGAGGAAGCAGGCTCCCCACTGAGCAGAGAGCCCGATGCGGGACTCGATCCCAGGACCCTGAGATCATGACCTGAGCCGAAGGCAGCGGCTTAACCCACTGAGCCACCCAGGCGCCCCAACCATCTGTCTTTTAATTGGTGTTTTAGATAGGTCATTTATATTTAATGTGATCATTGTTACATTTGGAATTAGATCTATCTCTTTATTATTTGATTTTCTATATATTTTTAATTTTTTTAAAAGATTTTATTTATTTACGTGACAGAGATCACAAGTAGGCAGAGAAGCAGAGAGAGAGGAGGAAGCAGGCTCGCCACTGAGAAGAGAGCCTAATGCGGGGCTTGATTCCTGGACCCTGGGATCATGACCCGAGCCGAAGGCAGAGGCTTTAACCCACTGAGCCACTCACGCGCCCTATTATTTGATTTTTCTCGGAGTTTTTCATCCTTTTTTCTCTTTTGAGGAGGGAAATTGTTTGAATATATATAGAATTCTGTTTTTTTTTTTAATTTTTTATTTTTTTATAAACATGTATTTTTATCCCCAGGGGTACAGGTCTGTGAATCGCCAGGTTTACACACTTCACAGCACTCACCAAAGCACATACCCTCCCCGATGTCCATAACCCGACCCCCTTCGCCCAACCCCCCTCCCCTAGCAACCCTCAGTTTGTATTGTGAGATTAAGAGTCACTTATGGTTTGTCTCCCTCCCAATCCCATCTTGTTTCATTGATTCTTCTCCTACCCACTTAAGCCCCCATGTTGCATCACCACTTCCTCATATCAGGGAGATCATATGATAGTTGTCTTTCTCTGCTTGACTTATTTCGCTAAGCATGATACGCTCTAGTTCCATCCATGTTGTCGCAAATGGCAAGATTTCATTTGGCTTCATGGTATTCCATTGTGTATATATACCACATCTTCTTGATCCATTCATCTGTTGATGGACATCTAGGTTCTTTCCATAGTTTGGCTATTGTGGACATTGCTGCTATAAACATTCGGGTGCACGTGCCCCTATGGATCACTACGTTTGTATCTTTAGGGTAAATACCCAATAATGCAATTGCTGGGTCATAGGGCAGTTCTATTTTCAACATTCTGAGGAACCTCCATGCTGTTTTCCAGAGTGGCTGCACCAGCTTGCATTCCCACCAACAGTGTAGGAGAGTTCCCCTTTCTCCGCATCCTCGCCAGCATCTGTCATTTCCTGACTTGTTGATTTTAGCCATTCTGACTGGTGTGAGGTGATATCTCATTGTGGTTTTGATTTGTATTTCCCTGATGCCGAGTGATATGGAGCACTTTTTCATGTGTCTGTTGGCCATCTGGATGTCTTCTTTGCAGAAATGTCTGTTCATGTCCTCTGTCCATTTCTTGATTGGATTATTTGTTCAATCAATTGGATGGATTTGGGTGCAATTGTAAATGGGATGGACTCCTTCCATTGAGAGTATCATATGGTTCTTGTTCTTTCTTTTATTGATGTGTTGTATCACATTGACTGATTTGCAGATGTTGAACCAACCTTGCGGCCCTGGAATAAATCCCACATGGTCGTAGTGAATAATCCTTTTAATGTACTGTTGAATCCTATTGGCTAGTATTTTGTGAGTATTTTTGCATCTGTGTTCATCAAGGATATTGGTCTATAGCTCTCTTTTTTGATGGGATCCTTGTCTGGTTTTGGGATCAAGGTGATGCTGGCCTCATAAAATGAGTTTGGAAGTTTTCCTTCCATTTCTATTTTTTGGAACAGTTTCAGGAGAATAGGAATTAGTTCTTCTTTAAATGTTTGGTAGAATTCTCCCGGGAAGCCATCTGGCCCTGAGCTTTTGTTTGTTTGGAGATTTTTAATGACTGTTTCAATCTCCTTACTGGTTATGGGTCTGTTCAGGCTTTCTACTTCTTCCTGGTTCAGTTGTGGTAGTTTATATGTTTTTAGGAATGCATCCATTTCTTCCAGATTGTTAAGTTTGTTGGCGTAGAGTTCCTCATAGTATGTTGTTATAATAGTTTGTATTTCTTTGGTGTTAGTTGTGATCTCTCCTCTTTCATTCATGATTTTATTTATTTGGGTCCTTTCTCTTTTCTTTTTGATGAGTCAGGCCAGGGGTTTATCAATTTTATTAATTCTTTCAAAGAACCAGCTCCTAGTTTCATTGATGTGTCCTATTGTTTTTTTGGTTTCTATTTCATTGATTTCTGCTCTGATCTTTATGATTTCTCTTCTGCTGCAGAGCTTAGGGTTTCTTTCTTGTTCTTTCTCCAGCTCCTTTAGGTGTACGGTTAGGTTGTGTACCTGAGACCTTTCTTGTTTCTTGAGAAAGGCTTGTACCGCTATATATTTTCCTCTCAGGACTGCCTTTGTTGTGTCCCACAGATTTTGAACTGTTGTGTTTTCATTATCATTTGTTTCCATGATTTTTTTCAATTCTTCTTTAATTTCCCGGTTGACCCATTCATTCTTTAGAAGGATGCTGTTTAGTCTCCATGTATTTGGGTTCTTTCCAAACTTCCTCTTGTGGTTGAGTTCTAGCTTTAGAGCATTGTGGTCTGAAAATATGCAGGGAATGATCCCAATCTTTTGATACCGGTTGAGTCCTGATTTTGGACCGAGGATGTGATCTATTCTGGAGAATGTTCCATGTGCACTAGAGAAGAATGTGTATTCTGTTGCTTTGGGATGAAATATTCTGAATATATCTGTGATGTCCATCTGGTCCAGTGTGTCGTTTAAGGCCTTTATTTCCTTGCTGATCTTTTGCTTGGATGATTTGTCCATTTCAGTGAGGGGAGTGTTAAAGTCCCCTACTATTATTGTATTATTGTTGATGTGTTTCTTTGATTTTGTTTTTAATTGGTTTATATAGTTGGCTGCTCCCACGTTGGGGGCATAGATATTTAAAATTGTTAGATCTTCTTGTTGGACAGACCCTTTGAGTATGACATAGTGTCCTTCCTCATCTCTTATTATAGTCTTTGGCTTAAAATCTAATTGATCTGATATAAGGATTGCCACTCCTGCTTTCTTCTGATGTCCATTAGCATGGTAAGTTCTTTTCCACCCCCTCACTTTAAATCTGGAGGTGTCTTCGGGCTTAAAATGAGTTTCTTGGAGGCAACATATAGATGGGTTTTGTTTTTTTATCCATTCTGATACCCTGTATCTTTTGATTGGGGCACTTAGCCCATTAACATTCAGGGTAACTATTGAGAGATATGAATTTAGTGCCATTGTATTGCCTGTAAGGTGACTGTTACTGTATATTGTCTCTGTTCCTTACTGATCTACCACTTGTAGGCTCTCTCTTTGCTTAGAAGACCCCTTTCAATATTTCCTGTAGAGCTGGTTTGGTGTTTGCAAATTCTTTCAGTTTTTGTTTGTCCTAGAAGCTTTTAATCTCTCCTTCTATTTTCAATGATAGCCTAGCTGGATATAGTATTCTTGGCTGCTTGTTTTTCTCGTTTAGTGCTCTGAAAATATCATGCCAGCTCTTTCTGGCCTGCTAGGTCTCTGTGGATAAGTCAGCTGCCAATCTAATATTTTTACCATTGTATGTTACAGACTTCTTTTCCCAGGCTGCTTTCAGGATTTTCTCTTTGTCACTGAGGCTTGTAAATTTTACTATTAGGTGACAGGGTGTGGGCCTATGCTTATTGATTTTGAGGGGCGTTCTCTGAACCTCCTGAATTTTGATGCTTGTTCCCTTTGCCATATTGGGGAAATTCTCCCCAATAATTCTCTCCAGTATACCTTCTGCTCCCCTCTCTCTTTCTTCTTCTTCTGGAATCCCAATTATTCTAATCTTGTTTTTTCTTATGGTGCCACTTATCTCTCGAATTCTTCCCTCGTGGTCCAGTAGCTGTTTGTCCCTCTTTTGCTCAGCTTCTTTATTCTCGGTCATTTGGTGTTCTATATCACGAATTCTTTCTTCTGCCTTTTTATCCTAGCAGTGAGAGCCTCCATTTTTGATTGCACCTCATTAATTGCTTTTTTGATTTCAACTTGGTTAGATTTTAGTTCTCTTATCTCTCCAAAAAGGGCTTTTATATCTCCCGAGAGGGCTTCTCTAATATCTTCCATGCCTTTTTCGAGCCCGGCTAGAACCTTGAGATTGTCATTCTGAACTCTAGATCTGACATATTACCAGTGTCTGTATTGATTAGGTCCCTAGCCTTCGGTACTGCCTCTTTTTCTTTTTTTTGTGGTGAATTTTTCCGCCTTGTCATTTTGTCCAGATAAGAGTATATGAAAGAGCAAGTAAAATACTAAAAGTGTGGCAACAACCCCAAGAAAATATGGTTTAACCAAATCAGAAGAGATCCCAAATCGTGAGGGGGGACAAAGGGGATAAAAAGAGGTTCAAAAAGAAAGAAAGGAAAAAAAGAAAAGAAAAGAATTTTAAAAAGGAAAATGAATAAAGAAAAATATAAAAAGGAAAAATATATATATTAGATAAACTAGTTAAAAAACATTAAAAAAGAAAAAGGTAAAAGTTTAAAAAAATTTAGCAGAAGAAGAGAAAAAAATGAAAAAGAAAAAAATTACATTAACTGCAAGACTAAAAAAATCACAGGGGAAAAAAAAAAAAGAAAAGAAAAGAAAAAAAAATCACAGGGAGAAAGCCATGAGTTCCGTGTTTTGCTTTCTCCTCCTCTGGAATCCTGCTGCTCTCCTTGGTATTGAAACCACACTCCTTGGTATGTGAACTTTTTCTCGGCTGGATTTCTTGTTGATCTTCCGGGGGAGGGGCCTGGTGTAGTGATTCTCAAGTGTCTTTGCCCCTGGCGGAATTGCACTGCCCTTATCAGGGGCCGGGCTGAGTAATTCGCTCGTGTTTGCTTTCAGGAGCTTTTGTTCCCTGAGCGCTTTCCGTAGAGTTCCGGAGGACCGGAATACAAATGGCGGCCTCCTGGTCTCCGGCTGGGAGGAGCCCGGGGCCCCACTCCTCAGTGCGCCCTCAGAGAACAGTGCCCCGTTACTCCCGTCTGCCTGACCTCCGGCTGCGCTCCGAGCTCACCGAGCCTGCGACTGGTTCAAGGTAACCCCAAGCTGTGAGCTTACTGTCGGCTCTGTCTCTGTAGCCGGCTTTCCCGTTCCAATATGCGCAAGCTCTGCGACACTCAGACACCCCCGATCCTTCTGTGACCCTGCGGGACCTGAGGCCACGCTGACCCCGCGTGGGCTTCGCCCCGGTTTAGCCTCTGGTGCGATATCCCTCAGTGGAACAGACTTTTAAAAGTCCTGATTTTGTGCTCCGTTTCTCCGCCACTTGCCGGGAGCCGGCCCCTCCCGATGGGGTCTATCTTCCCGTCGCTTTGGATTCACCTCTCCGCCGGTCCTACCTTTCAGAAAGTGGTTGTTTTTCTGTTTCCAGAATTGCTGTTCTTCTCTTCGATCTGCCGATGGATTTGCAGGTGTTTGCAATCTTTAGATAAGCTATCTAGCTGATCTCTGGCTAGCTGAAGTAGTCTCAGCCTGCTACTTCTCCGCCATCTTGACTCCTCCCCTAGAATTCTGTTTTAATTACCTTTATTTTTTTTAACCATTTCTATTTCTGTAGTTTTGGTGTTTAAAAATGGTTGCTCTAGGGATTACAATATATATATTTTACCTTTCACAGTTTACTTTAACTCAGGTTTTACAATTTTATTTGGAGTGTAGAAACCTTAACACCAAATAGGTCTCTTTTTCTTTTCCCCTTTATGCTGTAGTTGTATGTATTATATCAGCATACATTAAAAACCCTGTTAGAAAAGGTTACAATTTTTTTTTCGACTGTCAAACATTTTAAAGAACTTAGCAGCAGAATACTTCATTACATGTACCTAAATATTGATCCCTTCTGTTGCTTTTTCTTCATTGCTGAGGTTCTTGGGTTTTTTTGGCATTATTTCTTTTACATCTGAAAAAATTTCCTTTATTAATTTTTAAAAGATTATTTATTTATTTATTTATTTGACAGAGAGAGAGAGAGACAGAGAGGGAGGGAACACAAGCAGGGGGAATGGGAGAGGGAGAAGAAGGCCTCCTGTCAAGCAGGGAGCCAGATGTGGGCCTTGATCCCAATATGCTGGGATCATGACCTGAGCGAAAGGCAGATGCTTAATGACTGAGCCACCCAGGTGCCCAGCCATTTTTTTTTTTAAATAGTTGTATACTGGCAACAAATTCTCTTGGATTTTCTTCCATTTCTCTTTGTTTCACCTTTATTTCTGAAGGCTTTATATTCTGTGTCAACAGTTCTTTTATTGGTGTTCTTGAAAAATATGATATCATCACCAAAATTGGTCTCCTTGATTTCTGATAAGAAATCCAGTTATTCAAATTGTTGTTCTATAATAACTAATGAGTTGTTTTTCTCTGGTTACTTTCAAGAATTTAGTTTTAGTTTTAGTTTTTTGCAATTTGATTATGGTATGTTTGGGCATGTATTGCTTTAGATCTCATTTGAGGTTAAAAGAAAATACTTTGTTCAGAGCATTTCTGACATTAAATGGGTTGGTTTTCCACACTGAGCAATTCTCTAATTCTCTGCGGTTACCAACTGGTTTTCTACAATTTAATGCACTTCTGATGCTACCTAGAGTTAGCACAAAACCCATAGGTTAAGGTCTTACAAGACAGTAGCAAATACAGATGCCAATAGCAGTAGTGGGTCCCCAGATTACCTGTTCTTCTGTCTGACTGGGCTACAAATTAGGGTCCCACAACCTCCTCCTCAGGTTCAGTAATATGCTATAACAGCTCACAAAACTTAGGAAAATACTGTATTTTCCTAAGTTGTTCATTGTTCCAGATGAACAATGAACAGCAGATGAAGAGGTACAAAGAGCAAGGTCTGGGGCTTCCCAAGCCCAGGGGCTTCTGTTACCATGGAGTTGGAGTGCACTGCCTTCCTGGCATATGGATGTGGTCACCAACCTGAAGCTCTTGGAACCCCTTCATTTGGGATTTTTATGGAGGTTCCTTTATGAAGGCATGGTTGATTAAACCATTGGCACTCCTCAGCCTCTCCCCTCCATGGAGGTCAAAGGTAGAAAGCTCTTTCATCCTTCTTCCTATTTTATTTTACTCTGTGGTTCAGATTGGAGAATTTCTTTTGATTTATCTTTAGGTATATTGACTTTTCCTCTGTCATCTCTATTTTTTTGTTGGACCCCTTCAGCGAATTTTTATTTCCATTGCTGTTTTTCACTTCTAAACTTTTGATTTGGTTCTTCTTTTTATCTTTTATTTGTTTGTTTGCTGGAGCTTTCTGTCTTTCCTCTCAAGAAAATATTCTTATTCGATGAAGCATTTTTTTCATAGTTTTTGCAACGTAATTCCAACATCGGCATTATCGTGGAAGTTGGTGTCTGCTGTCTTTTCTACACGTGTTGAGATTTTCCTGGGTATTTGTATGCCAGGGAATTTTGGGTTGTGTCTTGGACATTTTGAATATTATGTTATGAGATCTAAGGTCTTGCTTATATCCTGTGTAGGGTGTTTTTTTTTTTTTCTGTTTGTTTTTTGTTTTGTTTTTGAAGATTTGCTTTATTTTTTTTTTAATTTTTTATTTTTTATAAACATATATTTTTATCCCCAGGGGTACAGGTCTGTGAATCACCAGGTTTACACACTTCACAGCACTCACCAAAGCACATACCCTCCCCAATGTCCATAATCCCACCCCCTTCTCCCAAACCCCCTCCCCCCAGCAACCCTCAGTTTGTTTTGTGAGATTAAGAGTCACTTATGGTTTGTCTCCCTCCCAATCCCATCTTGTTTCATTTATTCTTCTCCTACCCACTTAAGCCTCCATGTTGCATCACCACTTCCTCATATCAGGGAGATCATATGATAGTTGTCTTTCTCCGCTTGACTTATTTCGCTAAGCATGATACGCTCTAGTTCCATCCATGTTGTCGCAAATGGCAAGATTTCGTTTCTTTTGATGGCTGCATAGTATTCCATTGTGTATATATACCACATCTTCTTGATCCATTCATCTGTTGATGGACATCTAGGTTCTTTCCATAGTTTGGCTATTGTGGACATTGCTGCTATAAACATTCGGGTGCATGTGCCCCTTTGGATCTCTACATTTGTATCTTTCGGGTAAATACCCAATAATGCAATTGCTGGGTCATAGGGCAGTTCTATTTTCAACATTCTGAGGAACCTCCATGCTGTTTTCCAGAGTGGCTGCACCAGCTTGCATTCCCACCAACAGTGTAGGAGGGTTCCCCTTTCTCCACATCCTCGCCAGCATCTGTCATTTCCTGACTTGTTGATTTTAGCCATTCTGACTGGTGTGAGGTGATATCTCATTGTGGTTTTGATTTGTATTTCCCTGATGCCGAGTGATATGGAGCACTTTTTCATGTGTCTGTTGGCCATCTGGATGTCTTCTTTGCAGAAATGTCTGTTCATGTCCTCTGTCCATTTCTTGATTGGATTATTTGTTCTTTGGGTGTTGAGTTTGCTAAGTTCTTTATAGATTCTGGACACTAGTCCTTTATCTGATATGTCGTTTGCAAATATCTTCTCCCATTCTGTCAGTTGTCTTTTGATTTTGTTAACTGTTTCCTTTGCTGTGCAAAAGCTTTTCATCTTGATGAAATCCCAATAGTTCATTTTTTCCCTTGCTTCCCTTGCCTTTTGCGTTGTTCCTAGGAAGATGTTGCTGCGGCAGAGGTCGAAGAGGTTGCTGCCTGTGTTCTCCTCAAGGATTTTGATGGATTCCTTTCGCACATTGAGGTCCTTCATCCATTTTGAGTCTATTTTTGTGTGTGGTGTAAGGAAATGGTCCAATTTCATTTTCCGGCATGTGGCTGTCCAATTTTCCCAGCACCATTTATTGAAGAGGCTGTCTTTTTTCCATTGGACATTCTTTCCTGCTTTGTCGAAGATGAGTTGACCATAGATTTGAGGGTCTATTTCTGGGCTCTCTATTCTGTTCCATTGATCTATGTGTCTGTTTTTGTGCCAGTACCATGCTGTCTTGATGATGACAGCTTTGTAATAGAGCTTGAAGTCCGGAATTGTGATGCCACCAACGTTGGCTTTCTTTATCAATATCCCTTTGGCTATTCGAGGTCTTTTCTGGTTCCATATAAATTTTAGAATTGTTTGTTCCATTTCTTTGAAAAAGATGGATGGTACTTTGATAGGAATTGCATTAAATGTGTAGATTGCTTTAGGTAGCATAGACATTTTCACAATATTTATTCTTCCAATCCAGGAGCATGGAACATTTTTCCATTTCTTTGTGTCTTCCTCAATTTCTTTCATGAGTACTTTATAGTTTTCTGAGTATAGATTCTGTGTCTCTTTGGTTAGGTTTATTCCTTGGTATCTTATGGTTTTGGATGCAATTGTAAATGGGATTGACTCCTTAATATCTCTTTCTTCTGTCTTGCTGTTGGTGTAGAGAAATGCAACTGATTTCTGTGCATTGATTTTATATCCTGACACTTTACTGAATTCCTGTATAAGTTCTAGCAGTTTTGGAGTGGAGTCTTTTGGGTTTTCCACATAGAGTATCATATCATCTGCGAAGAGTGACAATTTGACTTCTTCTTTGCCGATTTGGATGCCTTTAATTTCCTTTTGTTGTCTGATTGCTGAGGCTAGGACCTCTAGTACTATGTTGAATAGCAGTGGTGATAATGGACATCCCTGCCGTGTTCCTGACCTTAGTGGAAAAGCTTTCAGTTTTTCTCCATTGAGAATGATATTTGCGGTGGGTTTTTCATAGATGGCTTTGATGATATTGAGGTATGTGCCCTCTATCCCTACACTTTGAAGAGTTTTGATCAGGAAGGGATGCTGTACTTTGTCAAATGCTTTTTCAGCATCTATTGAGAGTATCATATGGTTCTTGTTCTTTCTTTTATTGATGTGTTGTATCACATTGACTGATTTGCGGATGTTGAACCAACCTTGCAGCCCTGGAATAAATCCCACTTGGTCGTGGTTAATAATCTTTTTAATGTACTGTTGAATCCTATTGGCTAGTATTTTGTTGAGTATTTTCGCATCTGTGTTCATCAAGGATATCGGTCTATAGCTTTCTTTTTTGGTGGGATCCTTGTCTGGTTTTGGGATCAAGGTGATGCTGGCCTCATAAAATGAGTTTGGAAGTTTTCCTTCCATTTCTATTTTTTGGAACAGTTTCAGGAGAATAGGAATTAGTTCTTCTTTAAATATTTGGTAGAATTCCCCCGGGAAGCCGACTGGCCCTGGGCTTTTGTTTGTTTGGAGATTTTTAATGACTGTTTCAATCTCCTTACTGGTTATGGGTCTGTTCAGGTTTTCTATTTCTTCTGGTTCAGTTGTGGTAATTTATATGTCTCTAGGAATGCATCTATTTCTTCCAGATTGTCAAATTTATTGCCGTAGAGTTGCTCATAGTATGTTCTTATAATAGTTTGTATTTCTTTGGTGTTAGTTGTGATCTCTCCTCTTTCATTCATGACTTTATTTATTTGGGTCCTTTCTCTTTTCTTTTTGATAAGTCGGGCCAGGGGTTTATCAATTTTATTAATTCTTTCAAAGAACCAGCTTCTAGTTTTGTTGATTTGTTCTATTGTTTTTTTGGTTTCTATTTCATTGATTTCTGCTCTGATCTTTATGATTTCTCTTCTCCTGCTGGGCTAAGGGTTTCTTTCTTGTTCTTTCTCCAGCTCCTTTAGGTGTACAGTTAGGTTGTGTACCTGAGACCTTTCTTGTTTCTTGAGAAAGGCTTGTACCGCTATATATTTTCCTCTCAGGACTGCCTTTGTTGTGTCCCACAGATTTTGAACTGTTGTATTTTCATTATCATTTGTTTCCATGATTTTTTTCAATTCTTCTTTAATTTCCCGGTTGACCCATTCATTCTTTAGAAGGATACTGTTTAGTCTCCATGTATTTGGTATACTGGAGAGAATTATTGGGGAGAATTTCCCCAATATGGCAAAGGGAACGAGCATCAAAATTCAGGAAGTTCAGAGAACGCCCCTCAAAATCAATAAGAATAGGTCCACACCCCGTCACCTAATAGTAAAATTTACAAGCCTCAGTGACAAAGAGAAAATCCTGAAAGCAGCCCGGGAAAAGAAGTCTGTAACATACAATGGTAAAAATATTAGATTGGCAGCTGACTTATCCACAGAGACCTGGCAGGCCAGAAAGAGCTGGCATGATATTTTCAGAGCACTAAACGAGAAAAACATGCAGCCAAGAATACTATATCCAGCTAGGCTATCATTGAAAATAGAAGGAGAGATTAAAAGCTTCCAGGACAAACAAAAACTGAAAGAATTTGCAAATACCAAACCAGCTCTACAGGAAATATTGAAAGGGGTCCTCTAAGCAAAGAGAGAGCCTACAAGTGGTAGATCAGAAAGGAACAGAGACCATATACAGTAACAGTCACCTTACAGGCAATACAATGGCACTAAATTCATATCTCTCAATAGTTACCCTGAATGTGAATGGGCTAAATGCCCCTGTCAAAAGAC
This sequence comes from Mustela nivalis, assembly GCF_964662115.1. Taxonomy (NCBI): domain Eukaryota; kingdom Metazoa; phylum Chordata; class Mammalia; order Carnivora; family Mustelidae; genus Mustela; species Mustela nivalis. The sequence goes on from NC_139035.1 coordinate 16,544,405, forward strand.
ACAGGGTATCAGAATGGATAAAAAAACAAAACCCATCTATATGTTGCCTCCAAGAAACTCATTTTAAGCCCGAAGACACCTCCAGATTTAAAGTGAGGGGGTGGAAAAGAACTTACCATGCTAATGGACATCAGAAGAAAGCAGGAGTGGCAATCCTTATATCAGATCAATTAGATTTTAAGCCAAAGACTATAATAAGAGATGAGGAAGGACACTATATCACACTCAAAGGGTCTGTCCAACAAGAAGATCTAACAATTTTAAATATCTATGCCCCCAACGTGGGAGCAGCCAACTATATAAACCAATTAATAACAAAATCAAAGAAACACATCAACAATTATACAATAATAGTAGGGGACTTTAACACTCCCCTCACTGAAATGGACAAATCATCCAAGCAAAAGATCAGCAAGGAAATAAAGGCTTTAAACGACACACTGGACCAGATGGACATCACAGATATATTCAGAATATTTCATCCCAAAGCAACAGAATACACATTCTTCTCTAGTGCACATGGAACATTCTCCAGAATAGATCACATCCTTGGTCCTAAATCAGGACTCAACCGGTATCAAAAGATTGGGATCATTCCCTGCATATTTTCAGACCACAATGCTCTAAAGCTAGAACTCAACCACAAAAGGAAGTTTGAAGATTTGCTTTAAAGAAGACTGATTGGTTCAGTTTGACACAAGTATGAACTTCATCTTCTGTGGTTTGTTATTTTTTACATTAGTGTCTTTTTCAAAGCCTTTGTTTTGCTTCTCAGATATGTCCTGTGGGTATTGTCAACCAGTGGCAGCCTGGGATCTGTACACTTCTCAAAATTTGTGGTAAGATGTTTAGGCTCATTTTTCACATATGCAGCTTGCAGGTGATCTCAGGAGTTCATAAATAACTTTATGGGCTTACTTTCCCAAGGTCTTTTCTCTGTGCATTGTCCTTGGTACTTTCTAGTTCTTTGGAGTTCCACTTTTTGGTCCTCTGGTCAGATAATTAAGGCTTTATTTATCCCATATTGCTAAGCAATTCCTCTGATTTTGCCAGTGTCTTAGGCCAAGCACTGCAGGGCAGAAAGAGAAATGGGTCCGTCCCTCTTCTAGTATTTTAGTTTCTGCAGGTCCCTATTGTCACCATTGTTACTGCCTCCACTATCAAGGAATTTCTTGGGTTGTGGGGTGCAAAAAAATGGATAAAAGAAAAGAAAAGCAGGGATTCCCTCTACTGAATGTTAAGAGATCACTTTTCTTTTCCTCAAGTCAGATTTACAAGATATCTGGCACTCTGTCTACTTGGGTGCCCACTTTGTGTTTCAGGACTGCATTGAGGCCAGGCCAATGGATATCAAAAAGGAAAAATAATTGCTATCCCTGTGACTGCTTTGCTTGTACTTCAGATTCTCATCTTTGTCCCCAAACTATTTGCTCTTACTTACTTTTCAGAGCCCTCAAATAACTGCTGCATGCATTATATTTAGGTTTTATAGATGAATTCAGTGGGAGAGAAAGATGGCGTGTGCTTACTACATCTTACTCAAAACCGAAAGCTTGATTGCTTGTTTTTTTTTTTTTTTAAATAGGTCATTTAAAAAAACTCCTCTTCTTCTCTAAACAAACAAACAAACAAAAAATCAGATTCTTTAATACATTTCCTTGGGTAATCTTCATAAACCTATGAATAGGGAGTTTTTTGGGGTGTTTAGTAGGGAACATGAATATAGGAATCACTTAAACATTTGCTGCTTTGTTAAATAAAATGCCTATCTTACTGATTTAAAATTACATTTATTTTATGTAGCATGATCAAAATCACCTTCATGATTTTTACAGTTCACTTTTCAAATTGAAATCTACTACTTGTGTTGTTTTTATTATAAGTTTTCTTTTGTTCTTAATTATGAGTAATCATTATATTGTTATTTAATATTTGCAACTGCTGTGTCTTTACTCACAACCTCTTTAGTGGATCTAATCAAAGACTCTAATTTCATTGCCTGAATTCAAAACTTAGAAATTGGTATACTTTTTTTTCTTATTAAGTTTCCTGGTCATCATAACAATTCAGCCGCAGTGGATTATTGTAGCTGCCTATAAACAACTTTTATCTTAGTTTTTATCTTCCCTGGCTATCAGGATAGGCACTGTTTTCAGAAGATGTTAAAAGTATGGGATAAAAATGTACTTATTTTTCAAATCTCTTATTCATTCACTTGGGAATGAATTGTTTAATTGTACTTTTTAGCCCATAGAGATTCACAGATCAATCTGTAATTTGTAATTTGTCTTGTTAGGGTTTTAGTGTTCTTAACCTTAGGGATCATTTGTTGTTTCTTTAGTATTTTCTGTCATTCAATACACAGTGAATAAATTATCTGAAATTTGGATAGTGAAGTCTTTTTTTTTATTAATAAGCTAAAAGGGAAGGGTTTGTCACTGGTTACATATGAGGCATTGCAGAAATGTTATTCTGACTTTAATTGAAATCTGCAAGGCATAAACAATGAGATAATATAGATAAATATAAGGAGTAAACACATATACACAGAAAAATAGAGATTTTTTTTAGTCATAAGAGATAAGAAGGCTGGCCATTCCCTCAGTTTTGATGGCTTTCCACTTCCCAGAAAGCATACCTCAGATTTCTGTGGGTAGGTCCCTAGTTTTCCAACCCAAACTCTATGTTCATGTAGCTGACTCTCCCTTATTTAAAGTGATTAGAGTGTCTGTTCTTTGAAATCAGAAGGATAACAAAAATAGGTATACAGGGGCACCTGGGTGGCTCAGTCGGTTAAGCGTCTGCCTTCAGCTCAAGTCACGATCTCAGGGTCCTGGGATTGAGCCCTGCATGGAGCTGCCTGCTCAGCACAAGTCTTCTCCTCCCTCTCTATCTGCCCCTCCCCCTTTGCTCCTGCACTCTCATTTTCTCTTTTAAATAAATAAATAAATGCAATCTTTTTAAAAAAGGGAAAAAAGCTGGTATACTCAAGTATTTGCAAAGAAAAACATCCTTATGTGACTTTTAATATTAAATTTTCATATAAATTATATCTTTGATAACCTGGTATGATCCAGCACAGATTTAGAGTTTGTTATACCTCAGCTTGAATCACAGTGTTACCATTTACCAATTGTGTGATCCTAAATAAATCACTGCTAAGTTTTAGTTCCCTTCTGTGTGGTGAAATATCATACAACAATGTGCTATTGTGTATCTCTTCCCAGCTCTGTGTTCAGTGTGTTTTCAACAGTAGCTTGAAATGTGTTGTGATTTACTCATACCACAGAAATTGGTAAATAGCACTAACCAGAGCTTGATTTATTGTTTTGTTGGATGTCTAGATTTAAGAAAGTGATGGAAAAAATAGCAGTAAAGCAGATTAAACTTAAAAGTTTCTTGTGTCTTGGGGGACCTGGTTCTCACAATTGGTTAAGCCTCTGACTCTTGGTTTTAGCTCAGGTTGTGATCTCAGGGTCATGGGATCGAGCCCCACCTCAGGCTTCCTGTTTAGGGTGGAGTCTGCTTGGGATTCTCTATCCCTCTCCCCTATCCCTCCTTACATGCACACACGTATGTCTCATTCTCTTTCCCTCTCTCTCTCTCTTACTCTCTCAAAATATTTTTTTAAAAAAAGTTTTTTGTGTCCATTGCCTGTTCTTGGTAGTAACTCAAAAATTGAGGAGATACTCTAAACTATAGGCTTACTTCATTTTATTGCATTTTACTTTATTGAGCTTCACAGATACTGCATTGTTTACAGATTGAAGGTTTGTGGCAATCCTGCATTAAGCAAGTTTACTGGCACTATTTTTTGCAACAGCATTCACTCACTTTATATCTTTGTGTCATATTTTGATTCTTGAGATATTTGAAACATTTTCATTATTATTATTTGAATTGCTTCAATTTCATGATAAAACTTTATTGGATGAGGAGTTACTTCCTATGGATGAGCAAAGATAACGGTATCTTGAGATGGAATCTACTCCTGGTGAAGATACTGTGAAGATTGTTGAAATGACAACAAAAGATTTTGAATATTATATAAACATAGTTGATAAAACAGTGGCAGGGTTTGGGAGCATCGACTCCAATTTTTAAAGACGTTCTCCTGCCGGTAAAATCCTATCATATGGTGTCATGTACTACAGAGAAATCATTTGTGAAAGGAAGAGTCAGTCAGTATGGCAAACTGCCATACTGCCGTTCTTATTTTAAGAATTGCCTGAGTTGTTGAGCAGCGGGAGTTGGGTGGCCAGTTGGTGGGGTCAGGGCAGTCTCCCACTGCTTCCTGGCTGCAACCATGGCTGACAAGACCCCCAGGAAGGCCAGCCACTCAGTGCTTGTTAGGCATAGCCACATCCGTGTCCCTCACAGTGGCCACCATCACCTCCAAACCTGGGCATAGCAGTGGCTCCAAGAAACTAGTGATCAAGAATTCTGAGACAGGTCTAAATTGCCTCATAAGTAATGTTCAGGACACGTGGCAGAAGCTTCTTGAGGCAGAAAAAGCCATACAAGTGGTATCTCCATCAGATAGAACTTGGAAAAACTAAGCTGTTGAAAATCTGTTCTCACAAAGTTTCCTCAACACCACAAACAGCTGTGCCAGGTCTGTGAAGATCATGTCCAAGCATAGATCATTCGGTTTAGAGAAGACTCACCAGACAGTGTTTTAGTTTTAAAGAAGATTAGCACATGCTGGCAAGATCATTGCAGACAAATGATCATGATCAGAAGTATTGTCCTGTTTTTTGCTTTGTACTTACTTTGTACTTTGCTATGTACTTCAGAATTCCATGCTTCCTTCTGTTTGGGACATAGGATTGGAACTTTTTAGAAAACATATTGTTAGTAATAAAATGGCTCAGAGTAAAGTATTGGTGGAATTCTGCTATTAACAAGAAAGAAGCAGCAAAGCAGTGGCTAGAAGTTTATGAAAAGTCTGCTGAGTATGCTTCCTGACCTTCAGGTATATAAAGATTCATTTGACCTGAAATTTTTGGAAGAAATGAATTGTTTATTATGCTGCAGAATATCCTAAACATGTAAGTTAGCGTTTAGAGGAAGAAGGAGATTGAGTAATCACATATTTAGACCGTAGCACACAGAAACCACTGATTGCTTACATGGAGAAACAGCTTTTCAGAGAACATTGAACAGCAGTTCTGTAGAAAGGGCTTGACCACCTCCTTGATGAGACCAGGGTGCCAACCTCACTCAGATATACCAGCCATTCAGCTGTTTGTAGCATGGGCAGCAGTTTCTGCTGTGCATTGGAGTGATTACATCAAGACTTTGGGGACAACAATTGTTATCAGTCCTGAAAAAGAACTATGGTACAGGACCTGCTAGATTTTAAGGATCATGTGGACCGTGTGATAGAAGTGTGCTTTTCGAGGAACAAGAAGTTCGTCGCCTTGATGAAGGAATCCTTTGAAACATGTATCAACAAAAAGCCAAATAAACCCTCAGAACTGATAGCAAAGCACGTTGATTCAAAATCAGGAGCAAGTAATAAGCAACAGATGAAAAGCTGGAGAGGATTCTTGACAAGGTAATGATAATATTCAGGTTTATTCACAGTAAAGATTTCTTTGAAGCCTTTTATAAAAAAGATTTAGCAAAATGATTCCTCAGTGGGAAAAGTGCCTCAGTAGATGGTGAAGAATCTGTCAAGTTTAGTCGTCAAAACTAGAGCATGAATGTGGTGCTGCTTTCACTAGCAAGCTGGAAGGCATGTTCAAGGACATGGAACTCTCCAGGGACATCATGATTCATTTCAAGCAGTATATGCAGAATCAGAGTGATCCAGGCTCTATAGATCTATAGTGAATAGAATTATGATGGCATACTGACCAGCATACACACCTATGGAAGTGCATTTAACTCTAGAAATGGTTAAATTTTAGAAAGTATTTAAGACATTTTATCTCAAATTAGAAATTAGTTCAGAAAGCACAGTGGTAGAAGTCTTCAGTGGCAAACTACATTGGGGAATGCTGTTTTAAAAGCAAATTTAAGGAAGGAAAGAAGTTCCAGGTGTCCATCTTCTGGATACTGCTGCTTCTCATGTTCAGTGAAGGGGGTAGGTTTAGCTTTGAAGAAATCAAAAGGGCCATGAGAATAGAGGACAGTGAGCTGCGAAGAGCATTACAGTCCCTGGTGTGTGGCAAAGCGCGAGTTCTGGTTAAAGTCCCCGAAGGAAGGAAATGGAAGATGGGGACACATTCATGTTCAGTAGGGAATTCAAATACAAGTTGCTTTGAATAGCCAGATTGGGATGAAGGAACCCATTGAAGAATAAGTCAGTATCATTGATAGGGTTTCAGGAAAGACAGTATCAGATTGACTGTACTGTTGTCAGAATAATGTAGATGAGAAAGACTCTTCATCATAATCTTCTAGTTTCTGAATTGTATAATCAGTGAAATTTCCAGTAAAGCCTAGAGATTTAAAAAAGAATTGAATTTCTTATAGACAGACTATATAGAGAGAGATGATCACCACTACATGGACTGATTTGGCCAGCTGCTTTCTGTCATTGAGACACTAGAATGTATCTTCAGAGCAGTGAAGCATTTCTGTCCTATTTCCAAGACTTCTGAGATTGACCCAGCAGAAAGACTTTTGGATTAGAAAGAAAAGATGGTTGGTTCTTGGATTACCCTTCACAAGCTTAAGGGTTTGCAAACGGGCATATGTGTCTTTCCCTCCAGTTCTCCCTCTTAACTGTTTTGCTGCTTAAATTGCTTTTGTTGCTTTGTGCAGAATGACTTTGAGATTGGAGAAGAAGATACTGGTTAAAAGAGGTTCCTTTTTAAGATATTTCTCTTGTGGAAAGCTGCAAGTTTGGTTTGGTGTCTGTGTGTGCTTATGAAGCATAGTTAAAAAGACCCTCTGTGCTGCGTTCACAGGCTACAGAGATGACTGGTATACTCCTGAAGGAGTACTCTGCTCTCTTAGTTTTTGGACACTTAGTTTAGAAACAAGAGTCCTTTGTTGGCAGACATTGGGAAGAAACAATGTCAAAAGCTGGCTAATCAATTTTGCAACATAAATATTGACATCTGTTTGTTTCTTTTATGTTCCATACATTTTAAACTATGATGACTGACGTTTTGGAGCAAGGTTTCTCCGTGAGACCTCTGGTGTGTTGAGACAACACTGGGTCAGGTCTTCTTGCTGTGGTTAACCCATGAGCATCTTTGTTCTACTTTCGTTGAGCTGTTTTGTGGATTTTCCGTTTAGGAGTTTGGGAGATAGTGTGTTTGTGTTTACACGTTTCTGAGACTGAGTCTAGCAGGCCCCCTGTTTTTTGCACTGGGGTAACTATTGTTTGATTCTTTTCATTGCGTTGTTTGTACGATTGCTTTAGTAAAGTTTGTTTTAAGAGTTATGCTGTTCTTCTTTGTGCTATAACCACTGTAAAAAGTGTTATAGGAGACTTAAAGTCTTGATACTGTGAAGTAAAAGTTATTTTGTTAAAAGATTAAAAAGATTTTGTTGGCACTGGTTTCATGTTTTGTGTATATATAGGTGCCATAACTGTAACAAAAATACTTTTCTAGTAGCATGTAAGAGTAGTTACACAAAAGTATATTCCATTTTGATTCAAAGGTACCAAAGGAATTTTGATCATGGTATAAATGTTTAAAGCAATATTTTCTGGAATATACCAAGTTTATATAATTGGGTTTTGTGCTAAATTATTAAAAAGTTTCTCCCTTTTAGAAACTTGCATGTTTAAAATATGACAATTTATGGGTTTCCTTGTGAAAATCCTCATAATTTAAGTAGTCATTATTTCTGTATTTGTAAATTTTCGTTTGTGAGTTCTATAGTATGTGGTCTATAAAAGACCAAACAGATTTTTATTTTTTAAGTTCTATGTTCATTGTCTCTATTGTTAATATTGTAATTTAATGTAAAATTACTTTGAACAAAATTAGTTTAATTGGCCTTAAAAAAAAAATAAAAGAATTGCCTGAGCCACCCTAACCTTCAGCAACTACCATCCTGATCAGTCAGCAGCCATCAACACTGAGGTAAGATCTTCCACCAGCAAAAAGATACAACTTGCTGAAAGCTTATTTTTTAGATATAAAGTATTTTAATTAAGGTATGTACATTGATTTTTTTTAAGGCATAACGCTATCGCACATTTAAATAGACTACAGTATAGTATAAACATAATTTTTATATGCACTGGGGAACTAAAACATTCATTTGACTTGCTTTTTTGCAATTAATTTTATTGGCAGTAGTCTGGAACCAAACCCTCCAAGGTGTACACGTATCATCTAATTCAGCAAAGAGGTTGCTTATATCATTGACAAATGAGTGAGGTTATGACATATATCATTGTTTCACTTTCCCTTTATTATTTAATGTAAATGAACATATCGAATAACATTAAGATTGGCATTATATTCATTTATCGGTTGCAACCCTAAGTTGGCTTCTCAGGAGTTTGGCAAAATCAGTAGAGCATTCTGTGAGAATTAGTTGGCTCTAAGAAATTCACAATAAAGAGTATTGTATATTTTATTATAATTTCAAAATTGTCTACTACAGCCTTCAAAATTTATAACAAACACACATTTCATACACACACCCCTGAGGGCTGATTGTTAAACATTTATCAGCACACCACTGTGTCTGGCACAGAACAAGCATTCATTAAATGTTGCTTTCTCTTCTCCTTTACTCCCCTTTGGCCTTTTCAAATAGAATCAAAATATCTGCCATACTTTGTGTAATCAGGGTTGGTGAAAATAAAAATAGCACAATAGCACTGACTTTAACTTAATGGCTATTATATTCCTTAGTATTATCACTTTCACCAGTATTAAAACACATATTACTTAGAAAGACAAATGAAAATTTGAGGGAGTATGGTTTTCTTTTGAATTCTGTTGCTGGGAGCTTTAGGTAAAAAAGCCAATACCCAATTATATTTCAAAGAGGGACATTAGAAGCATAAGGAATATAGTATGTATTGAATATTGAAAAGCAACTATGAATCGTAGCACTTGTCAACATTTTCTTGAAAATGTTACCTACGAATAATTAAAATTTTTGCTTTTATTTTGAAACTTTTTGTTCTTTTTCTCCCTTCTGTCCCTCTTCCGCTTCAGTAAGGAAATTATTTTATTTTAAAAAAAAAAATTTAACACTGGTTACAGTCACAGACTGATTTTCTTTCACTCCAAAGGTGAATTATGGATTCTTTGACAACCTTTTATTTTCTGTCATTATGATGATTTTTGTTCCCATTTTTAGTCTGGAATAACACATTTTTTAAAGCTCCTGTTTGACAGGTTCTTGGTTTTTTGTTCTTTATTTCCTTACATATTTAGAGTATATTGTAGGGGTCATATAGTTACTCTTCTCACTTCCCCTACCTTTGTCTATTTTAAATAAAAGAAAACCAGCTGTATTTCTGTAGTGCATAGCTGATTGCTTTCAAACCTCCCAAAGGAGACAAACTAATTGCTAAACATAGAGAAGATGAAATGTTGAGATACCATTCTGTGTGGATTTAATAGTCACTAATCACAAAAGAGTAAGCCTTTACACGTTTTAATCCTATTACTTCCAGAAGAATAACATAGAGTAATAGTGTTTCCTCCTCACGTATGTTTGCAAATATATACGGGAAGGATTGAATTATGTTGGCATCTTTGTAGAAAACTAAGTGACCATATGTATGTGGGTCTCTTTCTGAGCGCTCTTGTTCTATTCCACAGGGCTTATGTTCTGTCAGTATAGCACTTGTCTTTATTACTATAGCTTCATAGTAAGTCTTGAAATCAGACAGTATACATCTTTCAGCTTTTTCCTTCATTTTCAAAATTGTTTGGCTATTCTAGGCTTATTGCATTTTTAAATAAATTTTAAAATTTTGTCAAGTCTTGTAAAGAAAAAAAACCTGCTGGTATTTTCATTGTGATTGCATTGAATCTGTAAATCATTTTGGTGAGAACTGACATATTAACAGTGTTGAACTTGTAATCCATGAACGTGATGTATTTCTGCACTTATTTAAGTCTTGTTTACTTTGTCTTTGCAACGTTTTTAGTTTTCCCGGTAGTTTTAGTCCTCTACACTTTTTTTCCTCCATACTTTTATATACAGATCTTGCATATATTTTGCCCAGTCTATCCCTAAGTATTTCATATTTATTTTTAAAGATTTTGTTTATTTATTTGACAGAGATCACAAGTAGGCAGAGAGAGAGGAGGAAGCAGGCCCCCTGTTGAGCAGAGAGCCTGATGTGGGGCTCGATCCCAGGACCCTAGGATCATGACCTGAGCCGAAGGCAGAGGCTTTAACCCACCGAGTCACCCAGGCGCCACAGTATTTCATATTTTTGATGTTATTATAGATGATACTATTTTTAAATTTTATTTTCTAATCATTTGTTGATAGAATATAGAAACACAGTGGAATTTCCTGGTTAAGTTCACTGTGTTTATAGATTTCTAAAGATATGATACATATACATTATGTTGTTTGTGAATAAAAACAGTATTAGATTTTTTCATTTCTGATCCATGTTCCTCTTTTTATTTTTTTTTATAATTGTTAACCTGCAAGCTACAAGGCATTTCTTATTCATTTATGTATTTTTGTCTAATCATTAGTAACTTTTAAATTTGAGATCATAATTACCAATTTCTTAGTAAATAGAGGAACTCTTTGGTATAGCTTTTTAAATAAGGCCAGTCATTCAAAACATGCCTTTCATATCAGTACTTAGTAAATAAAACTTGGAATGAAGATATTAGAAAATGTAAGTTTCTGATTTTTTACAGAAAACTGAAGCTATTTCTTCGAAGCTTCTTTCAAGCTACATCTTTTATCTGCTACTATTTAAAAATTTAAGACATATTTAATATTAGTAGATTTATTTTCTGAGACAAGTAAGATTTACTTATAGAACAGCCAAATCCGCTGATAGCATTTTAAAATTTTGAGTGTTCTTACATAATATAGTTGTCAGGATGCATTACAGTTTTGTACATTTCCTGGAAATTAAAGGTCGGTCACTTTCAGAGGTAGAATAGTTTAAGTGAACTAATAGTTCACTTTGCAGTGTCAGACCCTCTTTCCTGTAAAATTGAAAGAGCAGATAGCAATAATCATTGAAATAAATCTCATCAGTATGTCTACAATTTTAAATGTATAAGGGATGTTGAGCTCATCTTTCCTATAGACTGTTGAAATTTGTTTCCATCAAGGAGGAAGGAGAAAGGAAGAGTTATGTCTAAAGGGAATAAATGTCGTCCATAAGTCTGGGGATATGAGCTTGGACTCTTATAAATATAGAAAGCAATGTAATGATAGTATCATCTATGACACTTAGTAATGGAAAAAGAGGAAGGAGGTAGTATGAGTATGAGAGAAAATAAGATTGAGGCTTCAAGTGAAAGTTGTATGTTTATTGTATTAATAATTAACATTTACTTGCAGACTTGAATGCTAACCTTGGCTGGCAGAAGTGGCAATGGGATAGGAAAGGAATTTAGGTTATAAATAAGAACTGAAGAAATATGACAAAATAAAGGATAGTAGTTAGCTTAGATGACTAAACTTTTTAAAGTATTATTCTCTCTCTTTTAAATTATATGGCTAAATTTCTTGGTTCTTTTGGTGTCATTTCATCATAGAAGTTAAAATGATATGGATATGGAAGTTTACCAAAAAACATTAGACAATAATGGTGTGTCCCTATTCTTTATGTTTTCTGAGAGCCTAAGCAATAGAAACTTTTTACCAAAAGGCATATGAAACTTACTGGATTTTCAACTTCAATATGGAATACTATTGAAATACTATTCCATACTATGGAAATATGATAAGAATACTATTCCTATCATATTTCTTTGGAAATTTTTAGGAATTTCCTCATTGCTCTACCATACACCTTGGTTAAATAACTTGATTGTTGTAAAGAAGCTTGATTGACTATAATTTTAATTGAGGATTAACAGATCCTAGAGTCCAAACTCTTTCATAGACTGTGCCTCTGGAAGGTCTTGATTGTGTAGTAAAATTGAGCAGTCTGTTATATTTTTTAAAAAAATACAGCAATTTCCAAATCATAGATCTTCTGGCTTGTCACTAATTCTGATCACAAACATTATCAATGTACTTTTAAAGAATACTCCAAAAAAAAAAAAATGAAGGTAAGGTTACTGATAATGATTTTAGATAGACGGTGAATGGTAGAACTAAAAAATATTCTCCAATTTGATATTAAAACATTAAGCCTTAGAAACTGATACAAGTACCATGTAGTAAAGAAGTATCAGGTAAAAGTTCCTTTTAATGATGTAAAAACAAAAGCCCAAGATAGTTGTGTAGAAAAAGCATTGTGTTAGCAGTGGAATCTGAATTTGAATTCTGACTCTGCCACTTAGTTGGCTTTTGGCAAATCACTTGGAGCCTGACTTTGCTCTGTAAAAATGGTAATTGGTATTCTGACATTTCAAGATTCATGTGTGCAAGCCCTAGCACAGGACTCTAGCATAATGTAGATACTCAACAAATAATAATTGCATCTCTTTAAAAAATAAAATAAAACAATTAGTACTTGATAAAGTAATCATGTTTAAAAAGGCAGTACTGAAAATATTAAAACTGTCACTTCAGTTGCATTGCTAATAAATAATCTAAGAGGAAGAGCAATTTTCCTCTTTTTGGTAGTAATATCATTTGTATTGTTATCAATATGACTTATGTCTATATTTTTCTAAAAAGATCTTATTTATTTATGTATTTGAAAAAGAGCATGAGCCAGGGTGAGGGGCAGAGGGAGAAGGGGAGCCTGATGTGGGTCTTAATCCCAGGAGTCTGGGATCATGACCTGAGCCAAAGGCAGACTGCATAACCGACCAAACCACCTAGGCACCCTTGACATATAGCTATATAATCAACCTACTGTATTTTGGCTGAGAGAAGGAAATGTCTTCCACTTCTAGTGTAGTCCTAGCACGGTGCTAACCATGCATTCCTATATATGGTTATCAAATGGGTGAGTATGTATTTTAAGTTGGACTTTTATTTCTTCAACTGTCATAACTGTTGTTCTTATAGTTCTTCTACAATATTGTTTCCTACCACTAAAACCCATCTGTCCTCAAACATGTCAAGCTTTTGTTAGAGCGTTTGTATCTTCTATTCCTTTGTCCACACATTTTTGCCAGGCTAGCTTCTTCCTTCTGGTTATTCAAGTCTCAATTCAAATGCCTCCTCTTAACAGAGATGTTCTCTGACTACCCATTCTCAAGTCATTCTCTGTGCACTTGTTACAGTATCAGATTACCTGGTTTCATTTTCTTCATAACCATTGAAGCAATCTGATAGTACCGTAGTTTATTTAATTACTTGCTGATCGTTCCTTTAGAATATGAGTTCCATAAGAGGAGGGCCAAGGGCCCTGGGCCCTAGTGTGTCTTATACTGTATAAATGGCCCCTTGTGGAAAAGTTAACATCATTTATTTTGATTAATAGTGTCTTTGCCTGTGTCTAAACGGTTTATTTCTGCTAATTGACCCATATATGAGAGCTTATTTCTGTTCTCTCTAGTTTTCTGTTTGGAATTTTCCACAGTCTAATGTTTTAGAAAAGGAAAATATAATAATATAACTCATTATTACAGAAAAGTGCTTAATGGTATGGAACCCAAATTTGCCCTGTTTTCTTCTTTTTATATTTTAAAGTAACTTTGTAACAGTGGGCTCTTCTCCCTCAAAATTTTTCATGCCCCCTTTTTTGTTTTCTCTTCCTCTCCCCTCTCCCCATTACTCCCTTACACCCAATAATTTACTTCAAAAGCCAAGTGCACAATATTAGAACCTGAATGGAATGAGGAGGGCACCTACGTGGTAGGGAGTAGGTCACTGCAACCATGAAATACTGGTAACACACAGAGGATTGATCAAATAAGTAAATATGTTGAAGGTGATAGTAGCTAGGTTTCTTTTAGGGAAGGAAATCACAGATATGGAGAATGGTAAAACTAGAATGAACCCTATGGTGTTGGGCTGGCATTGGAGATAATACGATGAGCTCATGGTTTTCAGCATACATAGGTAGACGTGGTATGTGGGTATGTATACATATGTCATTAACTCTGTGTCCTAAGAGGGATTGGCAATCAGGACTGCAATAACAGTAAACACACTGAGCATTCAGGTGTTAGTTTCTAAATATAATTAGTCCCACTCTAACACATGTTTTGAAAACATGAGTCTGCTGCAATACAGTTACTGGATTAGGGGAAAGGTAGAACACAGCATGAATTTTGTGTTTAATTATATGTGGTTTCACCCTTAAGAAATACGAGGTGAACTCGGGTGAACCAGACTCTGTAGAAAGACATAAAATGCACACATGTGCACACCTTAACATTTAGCATTTACCTTATTTTACTGCTTATGTTATGTGCCATACCCATCCACATTTGGTATAAACTTCCCCTAATTTGATATAGCTAGCCTTCTTCATAGCACAGTGATTCACAAACTTCAGCCCTTCACACAGCCATTTCCATAAGCAACCTTTAGATCTCTTTGAGGGTAAAGTGCCATGTTTACTGTGGCATTTGTGTATTTCCTAGCCACTTACCATATGTAAAAGTGTGTTGCTTTTTCTGTTAGGTTCTTTTTTTTAAATGCCCTGATGAATGTTTCGAGTTTGTGCTTCTAACCCCTTTAACCATAAGCCCTATGGGTTTTACTAAGTGACTTTATATAGTTGCAGTGATTTTAAGGAACATGTATGTCACCCTATAGAATTGACTGAACCTTTCTTCACTAAGCAAACCAGAATTCTTTGGAGAAGTGCCTGTTGCAGGACCAGGAAAGGTAGCATACAAGATGAGCCTGGAATACATTTTTGTGCCACAAAGTAAGGAAGTGCTTGAAGATGGTGGGGACACATTAAAAGGGATAGAGAAGCCTTGAGAGGTTTTGGCTTCTACTGGCCAAATCTAGGATATTTTAAGCATCAGAGTAAATAATGATGGTAACAAATGGAGATCTGTAAGTCTATACCCACATAAATTTAAAAATGAATACATTTAATTCTGAGGAGGAATAGAATATTTGCATGGTTTTGTACTATGTCTCCACAAAATACTTACTAATTACCAAAGGGGAAATGAAAATAAACGAGTAAATTTAAAACTTGGTTGGGAATAGAATATGGTCTCAAAATACCTGCTTCACAAAATGCTTATTAATTACAAAGAGGGAAAAGAATTCATAATGGAGAAGCTGCCACTTTACGGTACTACCTTAATCAAATAATGAGTTAAAATTATCATTAAGTGGACAAGTGAGAAATCGTGCCATTTGGTCAAATGCAGTAAGAACACAGCATCACTTCTGTGATGTTCCTGCCAAACATGCATAACTTGAATTTAATCATGAGCAATTTTCAGACAAACCCAACTTGAGGGACAGTTTATAAAATAATTGCCTGTTATCTTCTAAAGTATAAAGGTCATAAAGTTTAGGAAAGAACTAAAGATTCAGGAAAGGAAAGATAGAAGACTCTAAGAAGACATGACCGCTAAATGTGACAGGTAATTCTGGACTGAATCTTTTTAGTATTAAGCATACTATTGTAACTTTTGGAGAAACTTGAATGGGGTCTGAAGATTAAATGGTATATGTATCAGTATTTATTTTCTGGGTTTTTTGTTGTTGTTGTTGTTGTTGCATTGTAATTATGGAGGAAATGGCATTGTTTATAGAAATATAGTCTAAATTATTTGAGGGTGATAACAGTTTGCAATTTGTAGATGTTTTAGGAAAATGAAAGATTTATTTTTACTTACCTGGTTTTTCTCTAATGTGTCATTTTTCCATATTGACAGTCAATTCTCTGACTCCAGGTGGGTGTCCAGTAATTTAGTTATATTCTGGTATTACGTACCTAGAATTAGCCATCAGATCACATAAGCTTGAGGGTCAGTCCTATGGGACCTTAGGTGCTAGCTGCAAGTAGAGTCCCCGGGCACCCATACTACTGCCTGACCAATTGAAATTCTGGGGATTCCCTCAACCCACTTCCTCTCCACGTTCAGTAATTCAATAGAATGAGTTGCAGAATTCAGGAAAGTGCTCTACTTAATATGCAGGTTTATTATGAAGGATATACTCTGAAACAGCGAAATAAAAGAAATGCATAGAGCAAGATATTGAGGGGTGTGGTGGTTGATGCCGAGCTTCCATGCCCTCTCTAGACACACACATTAATATATTCACCAACCCAGAAACTGTCTAAACCCAATTGCCTAGGGGTTTTTATGGAGGCTTCATTATATAGGTTTAATTGATTAAAATACTGGCCGTAAAAAATAATAATAAAATAAAATAAGGTAAAATAAAATACTGACCGTGGGTGATTGAACTTAGACTCTAGCCCCTTTCTCCTCACTGAAGATTGGGAGTGGGGAAGGGGGAGTTCTAACCCTGAAATCACTGACTTGGTTATTCTGGTGACCAACCCTCATCTTGAAGTTATCAGCCCTCTAAGATTGGTGATGTGGGCAGGGCTACTGGATCGGCCTCCCTTTTGGGTCCCAGCGTATTAAATAACTTTATCAGTACAAAACCATTTTTTAAAAATCAGAACAATGTGATGGAATAGGCTTAATTATTTCAATTGATATTTAATTCACAGACCATACAGTTCACCTATTTGAAGTATATAGTTCAGTGCTTTTTAGTATCTTCATGGAGTTATATAGCCAGCACCACAGTCAATTTTGGAACATTTTCATTACCACCCCCCACTCCCCCTGCCATTTCTGTACCCATTAGCAGTTACTTTTTTCTCCTTTTTATGTCCTGCGGTTGTAGACAACCACTAATCTGCTTTCCATCTCTATGGATTTACCTATTCTGGATGTTTAAAACTATAAATGCAGTCATATAATATGTGGTCTTTTGTGACTAGCTTCTTTTACGTAACAAAATGTTTTCATAGTTCATTCATGTTGTAACAGATATCAGTTTTCATTCCTTTTAATTGCCAGATTATATTCTATTATATGAATATCCATATTTTATTTAGCTGTGTATCAGCTGATGGACATTTGGGTCACTACCACCTTTTGGCCATTATAAATAATGCTGATAGAAATATTTATGTACAAGTTTTTATGTACCCTTATGTTTACTGTTCTCTTGGGTATATAGCTAGATGTGAATTCCGGGTCACATGGTAACTATATTTAACCAACTGTACTAATTTACTTTCCCATCAGCCATGCATGAGGGTTCTACTTTCTCTATCCTTACCACTTATTATTTTTAGATTATAGCCATCATAGCAGTATGAAATAGTATGCCATTGTGGTTTTAATTTGCATCTTATATCTTCTGAACCTCTTTTCATGTACTTATTAGTCATTTATATCTTTTTTAAAGGAAGATTTATTTATTTGAGAGAGAGAGAATGTGAGCCAGCAGGGCTGCTGGGAGGGACAGAGAAAGAGGGAGAGAAAAAATCTCAAGCAGATTCCCTGCTGAGAGGGAAGCCTGATGAAGCCTGATGCTGGGCTCAGTCTCAGCACTCTAAGATTATGACTACAGCTGAAATCAAGAGTAAGGATGCTTAACTGACTGAGCCACCCAGGCGCCCCACCATTTATATCTTTTGGGAGGTAATGTCTATGAGATCCTTTGCCAGTTTTAAATTTGGTTGCCTTTTTATTATTATTTTTAAAGATTTAATTTTATTTTTGCGAAAGAGAGAGAGAAAGAGAACAGGAGCTGATGGGGAGGGGCAAAGGAGAAAGAAGCAGGTTCCCTATGTGGGGCAGGGAGCCCTATGTGGGGCTCAGTTATGACCTGAGCTGAAGGCAGATGCCACGCAGGCACCCCTGGTTGTCTTTTTATTATTGAGATTTAGAGTTCTTTATGTATTCTGGTTACAGATCCCTTGTTAGTTATAGAATTTGCTTATATTTTCTCCTTTTTTGTGGTTGTCTTTTCTCTTTCTTTCTTTCTTTCTTTCTTTCTTTCTTTCTTTCTTTCTTTTTTGATGTCCTTTGAATCACAAAAGTTTTAATTTAATGATGTCTAATTTATCTATTTTTTCCTTTCATTGCTTGTGTTTTCAGTGTCATATTTAGGAGGACTCTCCCCAATCCATGGTCACAAAGATTTTTCTGTTTCTTTCTAAGAGCAGTGTACTATTATCTATGACACTTAGTAGAGTGGAATGGAACAATGGCAAAAAAAGAAGGTCCTTAGTCCATTTTGAGTTAAATTTTGTATACGATATAATATAGGACTCCCACACCATTCTTTTGCATGTGGATAATCAGTTGCCCCTTCACCATTTGTTTAAAAGACTTCTTTTTCCTCATTGAATTGTCTTGGCACCTTTATTGAAAATCAATTAGCCATTAATGTAAGGCTGTCAGTTATATTCCATTGCATCTGTATGTGTATTGTTATTCAGTATTCTATATCTTTAATTATTGTACTTTTATAATAAGTTTAAAAATCAGGAGTGTAAGTTCTTCAACTTTACTCTTCTTTTTCAGGATTGTTTTAGATATTCTATGTTCCTTGTATTTCTGTAAGAATTTTAGGATCAGCTTGTCTATTTTGGTAAGGAAACTGGCTGGGATTTTGATAAGGATTATTTTGAATCTGCAGATCAATTTGGGAAGTATTTCCATACAATATTAAGTCTTTGATCCGTGAACATGGGATGTCTTCCCATTTATTTAGACATTTTAATTTCTTTCGAGCAATGTTTTATAGTTTATAGAGTATAAGTTTTACACTTCTTTTGTTAAATTTATTCCTAAGTATTTTATTCTTTTGGATGCTTTTGTTAGTGGAATTGACTTATTAATTTCATTTGAAATATTTTTACTTTTTAATATCAATATTGAAAGTTCTTTTCCTAAGTTGAGCTTGTTTTGATGTTTTGTTTTTCTGGTCATCATATTTGGAAAAGATACCTCACAAAGAAAAGTAGGTCCAGATGCAAGTAGTTGTAAGTCTATAAAATTGTTCACCAATTTTTTAGTGTGCAGACAGGAGCGTTTATGTGTGTGTTCTTCAGGAATAACAATTAAAAAAAATCAAATCTCATTTCCAAATGTTGTTTTTCAAAAAGCTGTCTTCATTATTACAGACCACTTTTGAAAAGCACATGCTTTCTTACTGATTGTTGAAATGTTACCCTTACTTTAGAAGGACAGATTGAATTTTTTTTTGTTTTTAGATTTGGGTATGTGTTATACTACTGACAGTCACTTGTTACAGAAAAGGTCAGCAAATATGGAACTTCTTTCTTGTTTTAAGCTCAACAGCTTTTTAATTAAAAGTACTGTGACATGAGATAACCCACCCACTTTTGTGTTCAACAGATGATTTTTTTTTAAGGTTTATTTATTTTAGAGAGAACGAGAGGAAGAGGGCATGAGCAGGGGGAGAGGATGAAGGAGAGAAAGAAAGTAGGCTCCAAGCCCG
This sequence comes from Mustela nivalis, assembly GCF_964662115.1. Lineage (NCBI taxonomy): Eukaryota > Metazoa > Chordata > Mammalia > Carnivora > Mustelidae > Mustela > Mustela nivalis. The sequence continues at coordinate 16,563,923 of NC_139035.1, forward strand.
AAGCACAGAGCCTGATACAGGGTTCGATCCCATGACCCTGAGATCATGACCTGAGCTGAATCAAGAGACACTTAACCGACTGAGCCACCCAGGTGCCTCTACAAATGATTTTTATTGTTAGCCTATCTTATTACAAACTACTATAAGGATTTCATTACATTTTTTCATACTACATTTGCTTTATTAAAATAATTAATGACTTCAATGAGTTTGTGCAGCCCTTGAGTTCTTCTTTCTTAAATAGATTTATTGCAATAACTTGTTGTGAATGATACAATAGAATATTTTTTACAAATTCTGTTCTTCCTCTTTTGCTCACCTTAATCTTGTAATTCTTTTTATTTTAATTATAAAGAAGTTGATTCACCTCTTTATAAATGTTTTTTCATTAAACATTGCTTTTATTAAAGAGGTTATTTGCTATTAAGAGTATATGTTCTGCAAAACATTTTTCCTTAGTGTATCACCAAAAAATTGTTCTTGTACTTCACCATTAAAATAAAATATGGCAATTTCATAAGCTGAGACATAATAGAAAATCTGAAAATAGAAAATTTTTTATTCAACCACATAGGCAACATTGTATAATTTATTCTTTTTATTTTTTCAAGCCATCAGGCAGTTTTTAATGTATTTTTCAGTAGTGTATAATGAAAAGCAAATGTGTTTCTGTTTCCATATATTTTCTGTGCAGTGCTTTAGCATTTTTCTTTCCATGGCAGGAGGAATCCATTTCCTCAGTGGTATGTGGCTCTTTGTAACTGTGAAAAAGTTGCAGAAGTGGTTTCTAAACGTTTTTTTATTGTGCTATCTAAAATTTTATCAAATACTTTTAATATCTTATGACTTTAAGTCATTGCTGACAAATTCATGAAGTTTTATCTTCATGTTTATGTACTTAGTTGTTAAATGCCTGTATATCTTGATAGAGCACATGAGTGTTGGGAGGAAGATAAGGGGTATAGGAGAGAGAGAGAGAGGCAAATGGATTCTGCGCTAAGCCCAGAGCCTGACTTGGGGTTGAGACCCACGACCCTGAGATGATAACCTGAGCCAAAATCAAGACTAGGACGCTCTACCAGCTGAGCCATCTAAGCACCCCTAGCTTCATACTTGCATTAGCTAGAAAGTACACACTACAGTAAATACCTAAAACAAAGTTTATTGTTGATAACAATGGATATAAACCCATATTTCAGATAGCCTTACTGCTATTTTTGAATTTCATTAGTCAAATTTGTCAATTCTGAATTAGATCATTTCTAATTTTGCTTCAAAGTGTGACTAATTTTGATATATTGAGAATGGAAGTGTTGGCTCCCCTCTTTTTATGTTGTTTGCTCACGCTTATGTTATTAAGGTATTCTATCCATGGCTTTGCTTTATTTATTTATTTATTTATTTATGCAGTACTTTTTAAATGTTTCAGTTCGGTTTTTCAGTAGACAATTTATATAGGCTGTATGATCATTTTAGAAAAAGATTTTATTTATGTATTTGAGAAAGAGAGAATGAGAGATGGCAGAAGCAGAGGGCGGGGCAGAGGGAGAAGCAGGCTCCCCCTTAGGCAGGGACGGGACTCGATCCCAGGACCTTGGGACCATGGCCTGAGCCAAAGGCAGATGCTTGACTGTCTGAGCCACCCAGGTGCCCTATATAGGTTGTATAAAAACGGAAAAAACACTGTACACAGTGAGAGTAAGTTTTCCTTTCAGTCCTTTCCCCTAACTATATGGTTCTCCCCATAGCGTCCCTACTATAAATTTCTTACAATTTCTCTTTTATTTTACATCTTATTTTTTCCTTTTTAATATATTTTGGAGATTATTCTGTAGTATACAAACAAATACCTTGTTAAAAATGTTACATGATATTGCACTGTAAGAGTTTCTTGTTTGGGTGCCTGGGTGGTTCAGTGGGTTAAGTCTCTGCCTTCAGCTCAGGTCAAGGTCTCAGGGTCCTGGGATCGAGGCCCACATCAGGCTCTCTGCTCATCAGGGAGCCTACTTCCCCATGTTTCTCTGTCTGTCTTTCTCCCTACCGGTGATTTCCCTCTCTGTCAAATAAGTAAATAAATAGATCTTAAAAAAAAAAAAAAAAGTTTCCTGTTTATGTAATGTTATTCTTTTTTTTTATAATTTTTTTTAAAGATTTTATTTATTTATCAGAGGGGGGGGGGAGAGCGAGCACAGGCAGACAGAATGGCAGGCAGAGGCAGAGGGAGAAGCAGGCTCCCTGCTGAGCAAGGAGCCCGATGTGGGACTCAATCCCAGGACGCTGGGATCATGACCTGAGCCGAAGGCAGCTGCTTAACCAACTGAGCCACCCAGGCATCCCCAATGTAATGTTATTCTTATGGGCTTTTAGGTTCTTTTCAGTCTTTTGATATTACAAACAATGCTGTAATGACTATTTTACATATGTTGTTTTATATTTGTATATCTGTAGGATAATTGCTAGAAATGAAAATTGCTAATAAATTGCCATCTATACAAGTTGTGTTTTTAAAGACTGATTTATTTGAGAGTGAGTGTGGGAGGTGAGGAGGGACAGAGGAAGAGAGAGAGAATAAGCATCTCCCCAATGAGTGTGGAGCTGCACACACAGTTTGATCCTAGGACCCTGAGATTATGACCTGAGCTGAATCCGAGTTGGATGCTCAACTGACTGAGCTACGCAGGTGCCCCCATAGAAGTCATTTTTCATGATCTTATCAGGGATGTATGGGTGCTGTTTTCCTTCACACCTTCATTAACACATTATATTATCGGATTTTATTTTTACTTAATAGATACATACAAAAAACCTGGGTCACTCTGTTTTAATTTGCTTTCTCTTACCTTGAGTGAAACTGAACTTTAATAGCTGTGCACATTTTTTTTTTAAAATTCTGAATTGCCTTTCTATAACTACTACCCAGTTTTTTTCTCTTGGGTTGTTGCTTTTTAAGAAATTATCAGAGACACTCTTTATCTATTAAGGGAGTTAGGCCTTTGTTACATGATTTGCATATACTTTTTACCCAATTTGTGGTTGAGGTTTTGACTTGTGATGATTCTTTTGTCATTCAGAAAATGATTCTATTTTTAAGCAAATGAATTTATAAAACTTTTCTCTTATGATTTGAGACAGTTAAAAATTCTTTTGTATTTCCTTCTAGTGCTTTTGTAGTTTCACTATTTATGGTTACTCTTTGATTTATTTAGAATTTTTTCGTTGTAAAGTATGAGAGAGATCCAACTTATTTTTTCTTTCCCATATGGTAACTTACCTTATTTGATTGAAATGCTAGCAGTAATGTTTTTAATTTGCTTATACATTTTGTGAGAGTAATTTGACATTTTTTTAAAAAAAGATTTTATTTATTTATTTATTTGTCAGAGAGAGAGAGAGAGCGAGCGAGTGAGCACACAAGCAGGAAGAGTGGCAAGCAGAGGTGGAGAGAGAAGCAGGCTCCCTGACGAGCAAGGAGCCCAATGCGGGACTTGATTACAGGGCCCTAGGATCATGACCTGATCCAAAGGCAGGGGCTTAACCCACTGAGCCACCCAAGCATCCTGACATTTTATAATATGGTCCACAGACCCACTTACTAAGGCACCTGTTAACGTTAGTGTTGACTTGAATGAATGAGCCAGGGTTTTGTGTGTTTTTTGTTTGTTTGTTTGTTTTTGCTTCTGTTTTGTCTTATCCTCTGTGTTGTAGAATTCCCATTTTTCTCATAGGATATCTCAAATATTAAAGGTAAACATGACCATGAAACAGACTATGGACCAAGTAAGGGTATTAACTTTTTATCTTTATTATGCATATTAGTAAAGCTTACTTTTTGTTTGAATAAAATGTACAAATGGATAATATAATATGTTCTTGCCCATCCCATGTCATTCAGTTTCAGTCACCCCACTCTGGAGACCACTTATCTCCACTATGACTATTATAAGTTCCAAAGAGGGATATTTAGTATAAATGTACTTTTTAAAAAAATAAATATACCTTTTGAATGACTCTTTATATTAAGCGCTATAATGGCAATCAAGTAGCATAAGCATGACATTGGTTGTGTTTCTATTCTAGATTTTTAGTGTATGCATCTCTAAAATGAGTTTCATATCTGGGAATAGCTCAGGTGTTTTGAACTCTAAAATTATTTCAGTTTGTAGAGAAAGCTTTCAAGATGGCTATATTTTAACTAGTGAAAGGATGTGCAGAAAGTTATATGCATATAACTGGATGCCAGACATACTCAGGATAATTGAGAAGTAGATCCACCGCATTGGTACAGTCCTTTGTCTTTCTATTGTTGTATTGCTTCTGTTTAGGAATAATGGAAAGAATTAGACCTTGTACAAGCACTTAGTTGGTAAGTGGCAGAGCTAGGATTTAAACCTAGCCAGTCTGGCCTCCAGAACCATTTTTTTCCCCCAGCAAGTAGCATACTCAATCAAATTCTAAATGATCTTTACATTTCCATTAGCTCCAGCTAGTTTAATCTCCCTACATACACTGATTTCAGTATTCAGTTCCAGGACCTTATGTAAACTATTTCCCTTATTTGTTTACATTGCTTCTGTTCTCTCTGACTTCTAGATTTTTCCTTACCTTCAAAAATCCAGATCAAGTTCCATCTGATACTACTTTCAAATATATGCCCCCTTTTCTGAACTTCTAATGTATTAATAGTATATGGTTTTTACCATTACATCATTCTTGTTTTCTTTATGGCATTAACTTATAGTTTTCAAGGAGATGATAAAACCTTGAAATCTAAAAAAAGTAGAAAAAAGGGGAAAAAAACACACAGAAAACAGAAGACCGCTGAGATAGAGTTTAACTCACTGTGGTTATATAACATTACCATTAATAGAATTAAGAGTAGAACTTAAAATTTTCTGTTTGCTGGTCCACAGTCCTTTTCATCATGCCATTCTGCTTCCCAATATTTAGTAGGTTCCAACTTAATACTTGTTACTTCAATAGCTAGGAAGATTGCATTTGTTGGTGCTATAGCCATATCCTAATGCTACGAGTTCAATAAGGCAAAAATGACTTTACAAAAACCATTATATAGGTACATAACAGATGTTTTCTGTGCAACTTGTTGATAATGGAAAGGAATGAAATTAAAATTAGGAAGAATGAAGATAGATTTGATAAATCTTATTACTTTTCTGATGTACACATCATAGTGTGATATCATAAGGAGAGGAATGATGAATCTGGTGCATAATGCAACATGCAGTAGGCATTTATTGGGTATTTTAATTACCAAATATAATTCTATATAAGAGATAAACTTTAATGTTTTGGCCTCAGGTTTGAGATGTAAACTTAAAAGAATAGGATATAATTTCAGAAAATTTTTAAAGAAATTGTCATTACTGTTAAGTATTTCTAGCAGTTTTTTTTTAAACATTTTAGTGAAACTGTAATTTTAAAATAAATTATAGTAAATAAGGCTTACAGTGGCTTAAACTAAAAGAGGGAAGAGGTGATTTCAGGGGGAAAAATCATCAATAAGTTTTCACTTTATATCCTACATTAATATGTTTATATCTTTCGCCCTTTATTTCTTATTTTGGGGTGAAAAAAATGAAGCAGTATGCAATGAATTACAAATTTATTGTTTTTATAACTCCCTTTAACAGAAGTTTTATTCATAACCCTGTTTAATATGTTTTATCTGTTATCAAATAAATTTGCCCCCAGAAATGGTGACGAAAGAGTCATGATGCTGTGTATAGTTTCTGACGCTGAAGCTACAAATGCTCAACTCAAAAGGGGAAAAAAGCAAATTTTAAAGAACTTTCTCTTGTTCCTTTTCTCTTAAGTCCTTCCGTTCTTGATTTGACCAAATTCTTGTTAGAACCTACAAATCAGGTGCTCCTAGATAACTCTGTTAGTTAAGTGTCCAACTCATGATTTCTGGTCAGGTCATGATGCCAGGGTTGTAAGTTCCAGCCATGCATCAGGCTGTGGGCTCAGAGGGGAGTCAGCTTGAGATTCTCGCTCTCTCCCTTTACCTTTCCCCCTGCTCACATTCTCCTTCTCTGTCTCAAATAAATAAATAAATATTTAAAATATATATATATATATATATAAATCAGTTTTGGGATTTAAGAGGAAGAAGGAAGTCTTAGTAAGTTCCAAACACAATTTCTCTTGTTTCAAAAAGAAAGAAGTTTTTGTATCTTTGTAATAACCTTTGAAATACAGCATTAAAAAAAAATTGAATTGCTGACAGTTTTAAAGCAGTATAAGTAGAAGAGCTTTAATAATAAGAAAAAGCTCCCACCTCCCACTCCTATTCAAATTCAGTAGGAAATTGAATTTAGATATCATAGGGATGATTGGTTAGAAAATAACTGAAATCTTATTCATTAAAAGGTAAAGGGAATTAATTGTAGTTTTCAAGGCACAATGAACTGTTAAAAGATGGATATATTTAGTCATTTTGATAGTGTAAGAATTGTAAAAATATGTAAAATCGTAATTTTCAGTGCATTTCTCTTTGTTGCAGATTCCTATAGAATATTAACTAGGTAAAAGCTGCCTGTGGCTTCTCATTGTATATATTATTTTTTAAAAAGTATTTGTTGGTCTTTTAATGTAATAATTTCCAAATAGTTGTAGGAGATAGGGAGTTAGAAAAACTGGCATGGGTCTGGCATAGTTAATATTTCTCCACTTCTTTCCAGATATATAAGCATTTGGGTCATGATAAAACTTTACTTGGCGGCACATGAGTGGCTCAGTCTTTAAGCGTCTGCCTTCAGCTCAGGTCATGATCCGGGCTCCTGGGATGGAGCCACACATCCAGCTTCCTGCTCAGTGGGAAGTCTGCCACTCCCTCTCTCACTCCCCCTGCTTGTGTTTCCTCTTTCACTGTGTCTCTCTCTGTCAAGTAAATAAAATCTTTAAAACACACACACACACACACACACACACACACACACACACACACACACACACACAAAACCCTTTGAGTTAATTCCTTAGTTTTTAATGGTACTTTTAAATTCATCAACTCATTGAGAACACTGAGAAACAGGGTATTGTAGCAGGTAAGTTTGGCCCCAAGACCTGGACTGTAATCCTACTTATGCCACTAATTTGTGTCCTTGTGTCCATGGACAACTTCCCTAACTTCTTTAGGCTTATTTCTCCATTTTAAAACTGGGAATAAAAATATTACCTGCCCTCTGGTTGTAAATGTTGAGAGAGGTAATCCACACAATTTATTATAGAACATAGTAAGTATTCAATAATTGCTAGCTACAATTCTATTCTCTTTTAAACAAAGTTTCCATTTTAAAACTGGAAGTATTCTCATATTCTTGGACTTTCTCTTAAGAGTTAGTGTTATGGGAGCACCTGGGTGGCTCAGTTGGTTGAGCATCTGCTTTCTACTCAGGTCCTGATCCTGGGTCCTCAGATGGAGCCCTGCATCTGTCTCCCTGCTTAGCGGGGAATCTGCTATCACCCTCTTCTTCCCGCTCGTGCTCTCTCTCACTATCTCTTGCCTCTCTCAAACAAATAACTTTTTTTTTTTTAAAGAGTTAGATTTATGAGGGACACCTGGTTGGCTCAGTTAAGTAAGCATCTTCTTTTGGCTTGGGTCCTGATAGGCCTACCTATGGCTCCCTGCTGAGCAGGGAGCCTGCTGCTCTCTCTCCCTCTGCCCATGCCCCTTGTGTTCTCTCTCTCCCTCTGCTCTCTGTCTCAAATAAATAAAATTTTAAAAGTCTTTAAAAAATACTTATGAACAAAAAATGCAAGGGCAAAATTGTTCTAGCATGGTTTAAAGTAGCAAAATTTAAAAAAAAATAATGTAAATTCCAAATAGAAACAAACTCCAGAACATTCCCATGAGAGAGCACTATCAAGCTATTAAAATCATGATGTTAAAAGGGTATATAATAACATAGGGAAGTACTCTTTTTTTTTTTTTAAGATTTTATTTATTTATTTGACAGAGAGAAAGATCACAAGTAGGGCAGAGAGGCAGGCGGGGGGGGGGGGAGGGGGGCGGGTAGCAGGCTCCCTGCTGAGCAGAGAGCCTGATGCAGGGCTCCATCCCAGGACCCTGAGATCATGACCTGAGCCAAAGGCAGAGATTTAACCCACTGAGCCACCCAGGCGCCCCCATAGGGAAGTACTCTTAACATAATGTTACATAAAAATATGTAAACTAAATACATTGATAGTAATCCCAATTCTGTACAGTGCATCCACCATACATATAAGTTCATGGAGGTAATATGACAAAACAGCGACTGACATAGTCATGAATGGTAGGAGTAATTGATGAGTATTTATAACAAAGGCTAATGACTCTTAACCATGATAAACTTAAAAAAATTTTTTTATTTAAAGTTAGTGAGTAGAGGTTTGGTCTAAAACTAAGTTTTGCTATGGTGTTTATTTAGTTCGAGTGCTTTGTAAACACTGGATACTGTGTATTATTATGTCCTATTCATAGCTTTCTAGGAGGATTCACTTCATTCATAGAAAATTCATAGGTCTGCTTCTGGACTTTTTGTGCCAGAAATAAATGGTTCGTATTGATGCTTCTGTATGAAACTCTCAAGTCCCATAATTCTGTTAAACCTTCTTTTGGGGAATGCACCTGAATTAAGATTAAAGATGATTAAGATTACAATTATGAAAAAAAATTTTTTTAAAAGATTGCAGTTATGCAATTCTTTATGACTCTGAGAAGGATGGAACATGCAGAGGATTTTGTACAATGAAATTATAATCATTATGTGTTTTACTCTGCAGGATATATGCGTACTACCCTTTAACAAAGTTAAATAGAAAATACAAAATGTGAATCTGAGGAGCACAGAGACTTTGGTTTCTTATTCCACTGGATGTATTCCAGCCTATTTAGATATTTCAGGTTTCTTTCCTTAGTAACTAGAGCCATTTCTCAATGTCTTTAAGGCCCTAAGCTGTTGTTTATAATGTTTCTCACAATCTTGCCCAAATAAAAGGACTTCACTTCTATGTGAATAAAAATTCTACCACTAAAGATTTCCACTAAGTTCAGAAAAAAGCATTGCTTTTCATTGGCTAACATTCAGTAAGTTCAGTCAGCTGCAGTCTGCTCGCACTAATTTGTTCCAGGCATCTTGGAACAGGAAAAACTTGATGTTGTGGCCCCTTCTCTTCAGAAATTTTAGCATTCTGAAGCAGTAGGTCTTAATTTTCTGTAAGGGAAGGAAATCACTTTAAGTATTTTAAGAAAAATACAGATATCTCCTAAGATTTTATATCTAGTTTCAGAAGGAATTCCTTACAATTGATCTGTGAACTTCTTGTTATGAATGCCAGTTTTAAGGGAGTCTTTGATTTTCTTTTCTACTTTTATGTTTTGGGAACTCCTTAAATAGTGTTTGTCCTTTTCTAAAGGAGAATTCCCACCCTGTTACTTCCTAGGTATATTATTTATGTTTTAATACTTACTTTCCTTAATTTGATGTTTTTTAATGTTAAAACTAAGGTCTGATTTTCTTGTGAAGGAGTCATGAGGTACTAATACATGTCCAGAGTTAAACACAGAAGATGTGGAGTTTGCAACCTGTAACACAGAGCCTATCCTCCTGTTTAATAAAGGCGCACATCATTACTTTGAAGTTGACAAAGTAAAGGGAGGTTTAAATACCTTACTATCACATTAAGTGAAATCTTTATTGGAATAATTATGATCTCTCCCAGTATTTATTAAGAAATATGTTGCCTACATCAGCCCCCTGGGAGAAATATAGGAACCAAGGGTTGTACAAAGTTTAGTGACCCTGACATAAGACACGAAAGAGAGCTGAGGTGGCTCAGATGGCTAAGCATCTGCATTTGGCTCAGGTCATGATCTCAGAGTCCTGGGATCAAGCCCTGTCTCAGGCTCCACACTCAGCAGAGTCTGCTTCTCCCTTTCCCTCTGCCACTACCCCTCCCCTGCCACCCTCACTCATGCTTTCCCTCTCTCTCAAATGAGTTAATAAAATCTTAAAAGAGACCTGTGGGGTACCTGGGTGTCTCAGTGGGTTAAAGCCTCTGCCTTCGGCTCAGGTCATGATCTCGGGGTCCTGGGATCAAGCCCCGCTTCGGGCTCTCTGCTCAGCAGGGAGCCTGCTTCCCTTCCTCTCTTCTGCCTGCCTCTCTGCCTACTTGTGATCTCTGTCAAATAAATAAATCTTAAAAAAAAGAGAGAGCTGAAAGATACTTAGATGAATCAAGTTCATAATAGTTAAGTCACCTGAAGAGAATTGCACTTATTACTAAGGAGTGTATACATTTGTTTTAAGATTTAAATTGTATAATAAAGTTGCCTATATGTGGAATTTAAGCTCATACTGTCTTGACTCCCCTAAATATGTGCTATGCTTCACCTGGTGATAGATATCCTAATTGTAGGCAGAAATTATTCACCTCCAAGGATCTGTGATGTGTGCTAAGTGCAGAAATGATCATCAAGTTGAGTTCTTTCATTGCAAGCAATTGAAGTTGATAAATCAATGAAATGGGGATTTATTTTACTTCTTAAAGAGATTTTATTTATTTATTATTTGAGAGAAAGAGAGCTCAAAAACTTCGGGGCAGGGGTAAGCAGAGGGAGAGGACAAGTGCACCTTGCCCAGAGTGCGGAGTCTGATGCAGGGCTCAATCCCACAACCCTGAGATCATGACCTGAGCCGAAATCAAGAGTTGGAGGCGTAAGCAACTGAGCCACCCAGGTGTCCCTAAAATAAGGATTTATTAAAGGATATTATGATAGCTCATAGAATTGAAATAACAATAAAATCAGATCGACTGCAAAGAAAAAACCAGGTAAACTTCGGTGCTCCCTGCAGTAGGGCCTGTGCACTTAAACTTTTAGAAAAGGTCTATCAAATTATCTGTGACAAAGGACATCTATAGCTGTTTTTTAAATTCAGTATTCCTTCCTTTTTTTTTTTTTTTTAAGATTTTATTTATTTATTTGGCAGAGAAAGAGCAGGAGCATACAAGTAGGGGGAGCAGCAGAGGGAGGGGGAGAAGCAGACTCCCCGCTGAGCAGGGAGGCTGATGTGGGACTGGATCCCAGGACTCTGGGATCATGACCTGAGCCGAAGGCAGTTGCTTAACTGACTGAGCCACCCAGGCACCCCTCCATAGTATTTCTTTTAAATAATTATCTTGGTTTTGTGAACTTACTACTATGTTTACATGTAAATACTGTTTAATTTTCATAGTTTATTACTTAATTAGCCAGCATATGTTTGCACATGTTCTTGGTGTTTGGTTCAGTGCTCAATTCTTTCTTATATTTGTGTTTTTTAGGTTTTTGGCTTCTTAAAGTGCTTCTTTTTTCTAAGCTATGCATTTAGAGAGATGGTTTTTCAGTTTTATCCAGCATTTTTAGGTGTTCTGTTCCATGAAGTTTTCTCAGCATATCTAATCTGCTTTATTTCCAGAAATGGATGTTTTAGTCTCTTCATCATCAACTCAAAATAATCTTGGTAAAAGTGCATCAGATCAAATAATCCTCTGGTTACTATCTTTTACAAATCTTACATTGTCCCTTTATCTGCCCCCTGCCTCTCTTTAGCTTCATTTTAGATTACTTTCATTTTGTGTGGGTCCAGCAGTCCTAGCTACTTTTCTCAAGGAAGCCATGTTCTCAACACTCACATACTTCTTCCTGCCCCAGTTCTTCCTGTCCTCAGTTCTTTCTTGATATCTCAGTTGTGTCATTTCATCAGGAAGACTTGCTTGACCACCTTTACACTGGCTTAGTTCTATTGTCATGCTCCCTTAGCATCCTTTGCTTTCTTTTTTATTACCTACATTGCTCCTTAACAATTACTTTTTAATAATCTGTTTTCTCTCAAAGGGCAGTGACTCTTAACATTCTTGATCACTGCATTCCTAGTCAATAAACAGCACAGTGCCTGGCACATAGTAAACATTTAAAAAACGTTTGCTTTGACTATGTAACACTGATATTTAAGATTTGTTTTTTTTTTTTTTTAAGATTTTATTTATTTATTTACAGAGAGAGAGAGAGAGAGTGAGATCACAAGTAGGCAGAGAGGCAGGCAGAGAGAGAAGGGGAAGCAGGCTCCTCACTGAGCAAAGAGCCCGATGTGGGGCTCGATCCCAAGACCCTGAGATCATGACCTGAGCCGAAGGCAGAGGCTTAACCCACTGAGCCACCCAGGTGCCCCATGATATTTAAGATTTGTTATTAGAATTCCCATAAATTAAGTAGCATGGGGAATGACGTTACAATTAACTCATTCTCTTGTCTGTGTTTGAATTATTTCTTATTTTTTAATTTGTTTGCCTTTCAAACCCTAAATAATTTAATCTTTTTATTTTGAAATCATTTTAAATTTAAAAGTTGCAAGAATGGGGTGCCTGGGTGACTCATTCAGTTATGTGTCTGACTTCATCTGAGGTTATGGTCCTGAGCTCAAGCCCCATGTTAGGGTCCATGCTGAGTGGGGAGTCTGGTTGTCCCTCTCACTCTCCTGCCCCTCCTGCACCCCTTCTGCTGCTCCTGAGTGCTCTCTTCCCCCGTCAAATAAATAAATAAGATCTTAAAAGAAAAAGTTGAAGAATAGTACAGTGTATGTATACTCTTCACCCAGTTTTCCCCAGTGTTGACAGCTTGCTTAACCATGGTACAGTTATCAGAACCAGGAACTTAACGTGTTGGTACAATACTATTCCCTAAATCATAGACCCAATTAGAATTTTACCAGATTTTCTACTTGTGTCTTTTTCTGTACAGGGATCCAGTATAGGATCCCACAGTGCATTGAGTTATTATTTATTCTTCTTCAGTCTGTGACAGCTCCTTAGTTATGACTTTGATACTTTGATGAATAACTAAACTTCGATGAGTTATTTTGTATAATATCTCTACACTTATTTTTGTCTGATGTTTTTTCATTAGTAGATTCATGTTATGCCTTTTGTCAAGAATACCAAAGAAATGATGTGCCCTTCAGAGTACATTGTTTCAGGGTGTATATAATGTATATAATTTTGATATGTCTTTTTTTTGTTATGTTTACCTTGATGACTTGCTTAGATTCTGTAACAGTGAATTACTATTTTCCCTTTTGTATTGATAAATATCTTACTGCTCCTCAAGCTTTTGCCAACTGATTTAAGCATCCATAGGTTTATCTTACCTGCATCAGTTTAATACTGTGGTAGTTTGCCTCATGGTGATTTTGCTTTTCTCTCATTCCTTCTACTTTTATTAATTAGAGTTCTTCTGTAAGGGAGAGCTGTTCTTTTCCCCACACTTATTTACTCAATTATTTATATCAATATAGACCTATGGATGGGTTTTTGTTCCTGTGGATTATAATACAGTACTATCATTTTATTTTCTTGCTTTGAACTTTTGGAGCTTCTTCAGGCTGGCTCTTGTGTCCTTTTTAGAGAATTTATTTTCTGGTATCATAAGATATTCCAGGCTCACTTTGTATTTTTCCTGCACCAGCCCCGGAATCAGTCTTTTTTCTGAAGAGCCCTGACTCCTTTTATCGAAGCATGGTATTTGGAAAACAGGATCTAAGGACTAGCTGTGCTCATTGTTAGAATATCATTTTTCCTACATTCTGACAGAAGAAAGAGCCAGGAGAGAGAGAGAGAGAGAAAGAGAGAGAGAGAGAGTGTGTGTGTATACCCTTGCATATACACATATCTGTTTCTGTTTATTTGCATACATTTAACAACTGTGAATTCACACTGGTATCTGATTCCACTCCCAACACATAAAGTTCTTTTTCTTTGTTTTTAGCTCCCCAAGTCCTAGTTCCCTAGTACTCCTTCTTCTGTTCTGTGCCTGAATTCACCTGATACTCCTTTTCCCAAGAGATATAGACTACGTATAGTCAATCATTTAATGTGTTAGGTATGCTCAGAGCTGTTATAGTGAGTAATGTTTCTGAAAAGAGTTATTTAAGAGGGTAAATGTCAGAGAACAAGGGAGATAATGTGAATATGAATGCTGGGGTTCGGGGAAGAGATGATTTTGGCATACTTAGGAAGGAAATGTTCAGGCAGAAGGCCAGCTGGTCTTAAGGTTCAGAGGTGAGAAAAGTACGATTGATTCAGGGAAGTGAATATAGTTCAGGATGGCTATACAGGTTGAGACATAGAGTTTGTAGTTTCATACCATTGTGGTTGGAAAAGATGCTTGATATGATTTCAGCCTTCTTAAACTTACCCAGACTTGTTTATTGATCTAACATATGATCTATCCTGGAGAATGTTCCCTGTATGCCTGAGAAGAATGTATGTTCTGCTCTTGGTAGACTGAATGTTCTGTAAATGCCTTTTAGGTTCATCTGGTCTAATTTACAGTTTAAGCCCAGTGTTTGCTTACTGCTATTCTGTCTGAATTATCTGTGCAGTGTTGAAACTGGTTACTGAAGTCCCCCACTGTTACTCTGTTTCTGCTTCTCCTTAGAGGTGAGAATCAACCCCCCCTCTACTCTGGGAGAAGCTGGGAGTTGGGAGTTCCCTTCTGATTGGCACTTTGCTAAGGGGCTTATGGCAAGAACATATCCCAGTCTTTCCTGATCATTTCAGTAGGGATGATGTGGACATTTTCTCATTCGCCTGCTCTGTCAGAGACACTGAGCTAGTTTCTGAATTTTTTTTTTTTTTTTGCAGAGGGAAATTATTCCGTAAGTAGCTGTACATTCAGCGTACCTGTGGGAAGAGGTGAATTCAGGAGCCTCCTAAGTCACTGTCTTGGACTAAACCTTCAATGCATGTTTTGTTTTAAGAGAGATGCAGCTAGAAAGAAGGCTTTAGTTGCTTGGGATAAGAAATTAGATAAGGTTTTGTTTTGTTTTGTTTTTGATTCAGTTGACTGTGTTCTTTTTTCTTCAAGAAAATAGGAACTTTACCACTTGTCCAAATCTTCTATTTAAATATTTAAATAAAATCACTGTTTTTAAAATTGCATTTTAGTAGCCAATTGTTCATTTCCTTATGTTTATTGTTTTATATACTTTTCCTTTGCTCTTTCTCAGTACGATTCTGGGATGCATTTTGTTAATTTTTTGTTAATCATTTTAAGAGTCTTTTTGTTGGTGGTGGCTTTTCTGCCCTAATTTGAAGAATACTGAATAGTCTCAGAATATAGAGTAAGAAGGAAGCATATAAAACCCTGGCTTTGAGGGAATTTGAGTTAAGAATTTAATTTTTTTTTAAGTTGGTATGTTTCTATGAAATCAATAAAATTAGGAATACTGGGGAAATTTTTCAACAGTTTATGGATCTTAAAGAATTAGCAAAGAGTAAAAACACCTTAATTTTTCAATACTTATTTTGTTAGAAAACTGTGGTTCCTCTCTTTTTATATCTGATTGGAATATTGATGCTATATTCATCCTAAATGTATTCTATCTTTAGCTAGGTGCCTTGCACTTTAGAAAGAAACAAGGTAGTTGCATAACTGTAGTTCTTTGAAAGCTGTATTTCTGGAATAAGTAACCCTAGTGGTTTTACTTCATACGGTTCATTCTTGTACTCATGTTTGCAAAAAAAACAATAAAAAAACCCTGAAAATGCAGTTAAGCTAATATTCTTAATCTTGGGTAGTCAGATATTTTCTTTATGCTTGCTTATAATAACTCCAGTCTTTTTTTTCTTTTTAAAGATGTTATTTATTGATTTATTTAAGAGAGAGAGAGAGAGAGACAGCATGAGCAGGGGGAGGGGGAAAAACGGACTTCCCTGCCTCGCCGAGAGCCAGGCTCGATCCCAGGACTCCTGGGTCCTGACCTTAGCTGAAGGCAGTCCCTTAACCTACTAAGCCACCCAGGTGTCCCTAATAACTCCAGTCTTTTTTTTTTTTTTTAAAGATTTTATTTATTTATTTGACAGACAGAGATCACAAGTAGGCAGAGAGGCAGGCAGAGAGAGGAGAAAGCAGGCCCCCTGCAGAGCAGAAAGCCAGGACCCTGAGGGCAGAGGCTTAACCCACTGAGCCACCCAGGTGCCCCACTCCAGTCTTAATAGTATATATGACCTGTTGCTTTGCAGAAATGAAAAAGAACTGTGGTAAGTAATAATTCAGCTAAAGGTGGATTTAGATAAATTTAAGTAAGTGGCTTTAAATAATGGCATTCACTTTCCAATTATATGAAGTGATTAATTAGGCTATCAGAATTAGCAAATGGAAATCCTTCAGTAAAGACTAGATAATTCTCTTGAAATATCATCTGTATACAAATTAGTATTTTGTCATATTGATTAAGTAAAGAACAGTGCTGGAAAAAAGTCCTTTATTTATTGTCCATTAAGGAAATCCATTTCCAGTTCTTCAATTTATAGTAAATCCTGAAATTGATTTGCTTTAGTAATTGCCAGCAGTCATGCAGGTCGTTTCAAATAGACATTCCCCGATTTTACAAAAGAAAGCTTGGTCTTTTGCCAAATCTGATTTTTGTTACAGTGGTTTACCTGCATAACCCGCAAAGGGATAGTCTGAAATACTCAAATTGTTGGCGTGGACACTGAGAAAGTAAGTTTATTTAACAGGATAACAAATCCTTTTGAAGTCAAATTGTTTCATTATTATTTTCAATGAATTGAAGGAAGAGTTGTGAGCTTATATATATTAAAACTAATTTTAAACAACAGATCCATATGCAGTTTTGGGAAACACATAGAAGGAATTCAGAAAATTGATTTTACTACAACAGACTTTCATTCTGATCTATTTATTTATGTGAAAAGAAATTCTCAGCACTTACATCTATAGGATAAAAATAGTGATATCAGTGCTTCTTCATTGTCTTCATTGTCATAATATTCTACCAAATGTGATGCCCATCTTTCCAGCAATAATATAACATTTATCAGTGGGTATATGAGCTAACTGGGAGAAAAAAAATCCATCTATTTAAATTTAAAAATTAAATTTATGGGGCGCTTAGGTGGCTCAGTTGTTAAGTGTCTACCTTCAGCTCTAGTCATGATCCTAGGTGAGATCAGTCCTCATCCAGGTCCCTGCTCAGCAGGAAGGCTGTTAAGTGTCTACCTTCAGCTCTAGTCATGATCCTAGGTGAGATCAGTCCTCATCCAGGTCCCTGCTCAGCAGGAAGGCTGTTTCTCCTTCTCCCACTCCCTCTGCTTATATTCTCTCTCTCCCTGTCTCTCTCTCTGTCAAATAAATAACTAAATAAATAAAATAAAATATTTAAAAAATAAAAAATTAAAATTAAATTTATTTTCAAGTTCGAAATGGCATTTTACTTTTATGTTTAATATTTATCAAACTATTACATATATATGATGTGTTAATATATTGTATTTCAGTAACTGAAATGATAATCCAATGTAGAAGAAATTTTAAATATTTACAACTTTATGGTAAGGAGAGTTTTTGTATTTAAATTTTAACATATTCATTAAATGGCTAGGAAGTATGATAGGAAAATCCATTATTGATGTTCAAACCCAAAAATATATTAGAATAAATTCTGTAATATAAGTAGAGTGGAAATACAAATTCAGGAAAACAAAGTAGAAGAAAAAACCCAAAATGATATAAAATTTCCAACTGTTAGAAAACTGTTAGTTTGTATGTTCACTAATGAATGATAGTGGCTATCATATTGCTATGGCATTTAATAGCCACATTTAGAACAATGTTATTTTATTTGAAAAAATAATTACAAAGTAACAGAAATTACATTTATTATTTTTTTAATTAACATACAATATATTACTGGTTTCTGAGGTACAGGTCTGTAATTCATTAGTTGTATATAATACCCAGTACTTCTTATATCATGTGCCCTCCTTAATGCTCATTACCCAGTTACCTCATCCCTTGACCTCCTCCCCTCTAGCAGACTTCACTTTGTTTCCCATGATTAAGAGTCTCCTGTGCTTTGTCTCCCTCTCAGGCTTCATCTTGTTTTATTTTTTCCTCCTTCCCCGATGATCCTGTGTTTTTTTTTTCTTAAATTCCACATATGAGTGAGATCATATGATAATTATCTTTCTATGATTGACTTATTTCACTTAGCATAATACCCTCTAGTTCCATCCACATTGTTGCAAATGTTACCATTTCATATTTTTTTTCCAATGGCTGAGTAGTTTCCCATTGTATATATACCACATCTTCTTTATCAATTCAGCTGTCGATGGACATCTAGTCTCTTTCCATAGTTTGGCTGTGGTGGACATTACTGCTCTAGACATTGGGATGCAGGTGCTTCCTTAGATCACTACAATTAGTATCTTCAGGGTAGATACCGCAGAGTGCATTTGCTGGGTCATAGCTCCATTTTCAACTTTTAACTTTTTGGAGAACCTCCATATTGTTTTCCAGAGTGGCTACACCAGCTTGCATTCCCACCAGGAGTGCAAGAGGTTTCCCTTTCTCCACATTCTTACCAGCATCAGTCCTTCCTGACTTAATAATTTTAGCCATTCTGACCAGTGTGAGATGTATCTCATTGTGTTTTTGATTTGTATTTCCCTGATGCTGAGCAATACTGAACATTTTTTCATGTGTCCTTTGGCCGTTTGTGTGTCTTCTTTGGAGACACATATCTGCTCACGTCTTCTACCCATTTCTTGATCGGATTATTTGTTCCTTGGATATTGAGTTTGGTGAGCTCTTTATAGATTTTGGATACTAGCCCTTTATCTGATACATGTCTCATCCTGTCCATTGTCTTTTGGTTTTGTCGACTATTTCCTTTGCTGTGCAAAAGTTTTTTTTTTTTTTTTAAAGATTTTATTTATTTATTTGACAGAGAGAGATCACAAGTCGATGGAGAGGCAGGCAGAGAGAGAGAGAGAGGGAACCAGGCTCCCTGCTGAGCAGAGAGCCCGATGTGGGACTTGATCCCAGGACCCTGAGATCATGACCTGAGCCGAAGGCAGCGGCTTAACCCACTGAGCCACCCAGGCGCCCCTGTGCAAAAGCTTTTTATCTTGATGAAGTCCCATGAGTTCATTCTTGCCTTTGGAGATGTGTCTAGCAAGAAGTTGCTGAGACTGAGGTTGAAGTGATTGTTGCCTGTGTTCTCCTCCAGGATTTTGATGGATTCCTGACTTGCATTTAGGTCTTTCATCCATTTTGGGTCTACCTTTGTGTATAGTGTAAGCAAATGGTCCACTTTCATTCTTCTGTATGTGGCTGTCCAATTTTCCCAACACCGTTTATTGAAGAGACTGTTCTTTTCTTTCCTGCGTTGTTGAGGATTAGTTGAACGTAGAGTTGAAGTTCTATTTCTGGGTTCTCTATTCTGTTCCATTGATCTGTGTTTGTTTTTGTGCAAGTCCCATACTATGTTGATAATTAGAGTTTTTTTTTAATTAAAGATTTTATTTATTTATTTGACAGAGAGAGATCACAAGTAGGCAGAGAGGCAGGCAGGGGGTGGGGGAAAAGCAGGCTCCCCGATGAGCAGAGAGTCCAATGCGGGGCTCAATCCCAGGATCCCAAAATCATGACCTGAGCCGAAGGCAGAAGGCAAACCCTCTGAGCCACCCAGGTGCCCCGATAATTAGAACTTTGAAATAGAGTTTGAAGTCTGGAATTGTAATGCCACCAGTTTTGGTTTTCTTTTTCAACATTCCTTTGGGTATTCGGGGTCTTTTCCAGTCCCGTACAAATTTTAGAATTATTTGTTCCAACTCTGTGAAAAAAAGTTGGTGGTATTTTGATAGGGATTGCATCAAATACGTGTAGCTTGCTCTAGGTAGCCTAGAAATTTTTAAGAATATTTGTTCTTCCAGTCCATGAGCATGGAACGTTTTTCCATTTCTTTGTGTCTTCCTCAATTTCTTCTATGAGTGTTCTGTAGTTTTCTGAGGACAGATCCTTTGCATCTTTGGGGCATAACAGGAATAATAAATAAACAGGGTTATTATAAATAAATAAATAATAAATAAATAATAAACAGGGTTTATTCCTAGGTATCTTTTGGTTGTGGGTACAGGTGTAAATGGGATTGACTCCTTAGTTTCTTTTTCTTCTATCGCATTGTTAGTATACAGATATGCAGTTAACTGTGCATTGATTTTTAAACCCTGCCACTATGCTGAATTCGTGTATGAATTCTAGCAATTTTGGGGTGGAGTCTTCTAGGTTTTCCACATAGAGTATCATGTCATGTGTGAAGAGTGAGCGTTTGACTTCTTGCCAATTCGGATGCCTTTTATTTCTTTTTTGTTGTCTGATTGCTTAGGCTAGGACTTCCAGTGCTATGTTGAACAGCAGTGGTGATAGTTGACACCCCTACAATGTTCCTGACCTTAGGGGGAAAGCTCTCAGTTTATCCCCATGGAGAATGATATTCGCTGTGGGCTTTCTGTCAATGGCTTTTATGGAACTGAAGTATGTTCCCTGTGTCCCTCCACTGTGAAAAGTGTTCATCGAGAAAGGATGCTGTACTTTGTCAAATGCTTTTCCCATGTGTATTGATAGAATCAGATGGTTCTTATCCTTTTCTTTCATTAGCGTCGTGTATCACATTGATTGATTTGCGAATGCTGAACTACCCTTGCTGCCCAGGAATAAATCCCACTTGTTTGTGTTGAATAATCCTTTTAAAGTACTGTTGGTTTCATGGTGATAATTTTTGCATCCATGTTCATCAAGAATATTGATCTGTAGTTCTCCTGGTTGGCGGGATCCTTGTCTGGTTTTAGGATCAAGATAATGCTGACTTCATAGAAAGGGTTTGGAAGTTTTCCTTTTATTTCTATTTTTTGAAAGAGCTTCAGAGAAATAGGTATTAATTCTTTAAATGTTTGGTAGAATTCCACTAGGAAGCCATCCAGCCCTGGGCTCCTTTTTGTGGGGAGATTTTTGATTACTGCTTCAATTTCCTTCCTGGCTATGGGTCTGTCCTGGTTTCCTCTTTCTTCCTGGTTCAATTTTGGCAGTTTATACGTCTCTAGGAATATATCCATTTCTTCCAGATTGCATAATCTGTTTGCATATTATATAGTTGCTCATAATACATTCTTATCATTGTTTATATTTCTTTGTTGTTGGTTGTGATTTTTTGTCTTTCACTTGTGATGTTTCTTATTTGGGTCCTTTCCCTTTTCCTTCTTGATAATCTGGCCAGGGTTTATCGATCTTATTGATTCTTTCAGAGAACCAGTTCCTGGTGTTCATCTGTTCGCCTGTTCTTTTGGTTTCTATTTCATTGATTTCTGCTCTAATCTTTATTAATTCTCTTCTCCTGCTTGGCTTAGACTTTATTTGCCGTTCTTTCTCCAGCTCCTTTAGGTGTAAGGTTAGATTGTGTATTTGAGACCTTTCCTGTTTCTTGGGAAAGGCTTGTGTTGCTATATACTTCCCTCTTAGGACCGCCTTTGCTGTATCCCAGAGGTTTTGAAAAGTTGTGTTTTCATTTTCATTTGTTTCCATGAAATTTTGAAAATTCTTCTTTAAGTTCCTGGTTGACCCATTCATTCTTTAGTTGGATGCTTTTTAGCCTCCTTGTATTTGAGTTCTTTCCAAATTTCCTGTTGTGACTGAGTTCAAGTTTCTAAACACCAGTCTTTTGGTACCAGTTGAGGCCTGATTTGTGTGTGCTAGTATGTGCTCTATTCTGGAGAAGTGTTCCTGTTATGCCCCAGTAATGGGTCCATGATTAAAGGAGCGAGACTGATACAAAGTGAAGGTCAAGCAACGCTTTATTTCGCACTAAGCATCAAGAATCTAACCAAATGTTCGGGCGGCACCTCTTCCAAGAGAGGGCGACACTTCTCTGTTTCACAGGCTAGCTTCTAAGGGCGAAGGCCATGTGGTCGGGCCTGGCCACCCACAGGTGACCAATGAGATTGTAACACATGCAGGAAACTCCACAGTGATGCTAGGTGACCAGTTGAGTTACAATTTACCCTAGTAGATATTTCAACCAGCCTATTACACTTTGATTGGGATTGGCGCCAAAAAGGGCTCCCAAAGAGCAGGGCCCATACTCCTTGGTAACCAGGGAGACAGTATGCATGCCCCCCACTAATCAGATGTCTCCACCTGGTCTGACCCACCTTTTTATCTGGGCTTTGTTACCTGTATATCCCCTGGGGAGAAGGGGAGCAGGGACAGTTTCTAAATAGGTCCTTACAGTTCCATGTTCACTCGAGAAGAATGTGTATTCTGTTGCTTTAGGATGCAGTGTTCTAAATATATCTGTGAAGTCCATCTGGTCCAGTGTGCCATTTGAAGCCCATATTTCCTTGTTGATCTTTGGCTAACG
The DNA here is from genome assembly GCF_964662115.1 of Mustela nivalis. Taxonomy (NCBI): domain Eukaryota; kingdom Metazoa; phylum Chordata; class Mammalia; order Carnivora; family Mustelidae; genus Mustela; species Mustela nivalis. Next base: position 16,586,185 of record NC_139035.1, read on the forward strand.
TGATCTGTCTGTTGCAGTGAGGGGAGTGTTAATGTCCCCCCCCATAACTGTATTAATTATCAATGTGTTTCTTTAATTTTGTTATTAACTGGCTTATATAATTGGCTGCTCCCAAATTAGGGGCATAAAAATTTACAATTGCTAGATCTTCTTGTTGGATAGACCCTTTAATTATAATACACTGTCCTTCCTCATCTCTTATTAATCTTTGGTTTAAAATCTAATTTGTCCAATATAAGGAATGTTACCCCAGCTTTCTTTTGATGTCCATTAGCGTGATTCATGGTTTTCTATCCCTTCCCTTTCAATCTGCAGTTGTCTTTGGGTCTAAAATGAGTCTCTTACAGACAGCATATCAATGAGTCTTGCTTTTTTATTCAATCTGATACCCTGTGTCTTTTGATTGGGGCATTGGCCCATTTACATTCAGAGTACTGAAAGATTTGAATTTAGTGCCATTGTCTTACCTGTCAAGTGACTGTTACTGTCTATTGTCTCTGTTCCTTTCTGGTCTGTTACTTGTGGGCTCTCCCTTTGCCTAAAGAACCCCTTTTATATTTCTTGCAGTGTTGTTTGATGATCATAAAATCTTTTAGTTTCTGTTTGTCCCTGAAGGTTTTTTATCACTCCTTCTGTTTGAATGACTTCCTAGCTGGATAAAGAATTCTTGGCTGCCTAAATTTCTCATTTAGCACCATGAATATATCCTGCCAGTCCTTTCTGGCCTTCCAGGTCTCTGTGGATAGGTCTGCTGCCAATTAATCTTTGTACTATCGTAGGTTACAGACCTCTTGTCCTGAACTCCTTTTGGGGTTTTAGGTTTATCTCTAAGACATGCAAGTGTCATTAATATATGTTGGGGTGTTGACTCATTTTTATAGATTTTGAAGAGTGTTTTCTGTGTCTTCTGTATTTTGATGCCTGTTTCCTCCCCAAATTAGGGAAATTCTCCTTTATAGTTTGCTTCAGTATACCTTCTGCCCCCCTCTCTCTCTTTCCTCTTCTGAGATCCCAATTGTTCTAATATTTTTTCACTTTACGTATCATTTATCTCTTGATTCCTCCCCTTGTGATCCAGTAGTTGTTTATCTCTCTTTTTTCAGTTTGTTTATTCTCCATCATTTTGTCTTTTATATCACTAATTCTGTCTTCTGCATCATTTATCCCAGCAATTTTTTATTACATGTCACTAATAGCCTCTTTGATTTTGACTTGATTATATTTTAGTTCTTTTATTTCTCTAGAAAGGGAGTCTCTAGCGTATTCTATGCTTTTTGAAGCCTCGCTAGTATCTTTATAATCATCGATCTATTTTCTAGTTTCGACATCTTACTTATACTGATTTGGTCCCTGGCAGTCAGTACTGCCTTTGTTCTCTTTTTTGAGTTGACTTTTTCTGTTTTGTCCTTCTGTCCAGAGAATAATAGATGAATGAGAGAACCAAATACTACAATGGCAGTAATAATAATATGGAAATATACAATAAACAAATAGAAGAGACCCAAAACCAATAAGGAAAAATTTAACGGAAGGAAAAAGAGAATATAAAAGTACAAATGAACAGAATAGAGCAATACACTGGATTATGTGTGTATTTTGGTCTGGTTTTGTTTTTTGAAAACTAGATCCCAGTATTGTAAGGGACAAAAAACACATATGAACAGAAATAAAATTAAATACAATAAAAGGATAGAATGTAACTGTAAAAATGTAAATTACACAAAAGGAGGAAACAAAAGAAAAAAAACCCAACATCAAAAGAAAGCAGAGTTATAAGCAGACTGTGAACACAATAGAGCAGTACACTCTCTCCCAGGTATATTTTAGTCATTTTGTTAAAAGAAACTACATCTGAAAATTTTAAAGAAAGAAAAAGTTACATATGCAAAAATAAAATTAAATACGTTGAAAGGGTAGAATGTACTGTAAGGATAAAAATTTAAAAAAAAACCAAAAACTTTAGAAGACCAAACATCAATACAAAGAAAAAAAAAAAGGTAAAAAGAAAAAAAAAACGAACAAAAAGAGAATTTTATCAAACTGATGAATAGAACAGGACTGTACACTAGATTTCAGGTGTATTTTGGTCTGTTGGAAGAAACTGCATCCCAAGACTGTTAAGAAAAACATATACATATACAGAAAGAAGATTAAATATGACTATAGACAGTGTCAAATTGAAAATTCAAAAAGATTTTTTAAATAGTTTATAAGAATTGATGAAAGGAGAAAAATTTTAAATTAAAGGAAAGACTAAAAATCATGGGGAAAAACCCTGAATTTTATGTGCTCTATTCCTCTATCAGTGGAGTTTTGCAGTTGTCACTGTTGGGTAAACTTGGTCTTGGCTGGATGTTCTTGCTGATCTTCTGGGGGAAGGACCTGTTACCGTTGATTCTCAATTGTATTTGCCTGAGGCAGAATTGTATAGCCCTTGCCAAGGGGCCAGGGTATGGAATCTGCTCCCGTTTGGTCTATGTGTCCTTTGTTCCCTGAAGGCTTTCCGCACAGCTTTAGAGGATGAGAATGAAAATGGCGCCCTCTCAGTCCTTGGAGGAAAATTGAAAGCTTAGGGCCCTACTCCTCAGTGAGCCCTCAGAGTTTAGCAGTCAGTCATTCCTGTCTCCCTGGTCTCTGGCTGCCGTTGATGGTCATCCGGCCGGTGACTGGGTGTTTCTGTCTCAGGCACATAACCCCTTTTGGAATCTCCAAATTCTGTAATCTCCTGTGGCACACTCTTGTGCCGCTCCTCCCAGCAGGGGGAAGGGGTGGGTGTCTCGTCATTTTTGCCACTTTCTGGGCCCCTGCTCCAAGAGCCGTGGCTTGACTGTGCCATGGTTCGTTGTATATGGCAACCCCTATTTGAGAGCCCACTCTTGGGCTCACTGTTTGCAGCTGGCTTCCCAACTGTGTTACCTGGGAGGTCTCTGCACTCAGGTACCCCACATCTCCTGTGACCTGGAGGATCCTGAGAGCACAATGTCTCAGCTAGTGTTCCACCCCTGCTTAGCCATCTGAGTGATGGCCTTCACTGAAGTAGAGTTCTAAATGTTATGATTTTGCACTCCAGTGCTGTATCATTTGCTTGTACTGGCTTATTGAGGCTCCCTACCTCCATGGTTTATTTTCCCATATAGTGCCTTGGAATCACTTCTCTGCACCTTTTATCTTAAAGAGAGAAAGTGGTCGCTTATCTATTTGTAGAGTTGTAACTATTCTTTTCCTTGATCTCTGGTTGAGTTCACAGGTGTTCAGAATGACTTGATAGCTATCTAGCTGAATTCCTGCGATCAGACGAAATTAATGTCTCCTATTCCTCTAGCGTCTTGGACTCCCAGAAAATACAGTTAAACTACTTAAATGTATACAGAATCTTTTGTCATAACAAATATATGCAAAATCGTTTTCCAGAATTTTTTTAGAGGTTGCAAGAGCAAAAAACATTTGAAAACACTGGTATGTACTTGCTTTACTACTGAATTATGCTCAGGATAGAATTATTTATCATTACTTCATTTATTGGCATTTTTTGCCTAGCAGATACTAGGTAAATATTCATTGGGGTCATAGTCTTGTTATCAGAGTTAGTGCCACTGAGTTTAGTTTCATCTCAGTTATGTATCACTGTGTAAACTAAAAGAATTTTTTGTTGTTTTACCACAAGTATTTTAAAAGCACATTTAGTGAAACCTCAAGACAGATCAGAAAATTCTGTTTAGGACCACTTTAACCTAGTTGGATTTTGTAGAAATTAGCAGCTTTAATTATGGAACAGGAAATTTGGAGCTGCCAGAGCTTTAGAGTGATGTGCTGTCATTTGTCAAAGTGATGTCATTTGGCCAATGATGCGCTGTCATTTGTCAAAGAGAAAACCAGAGCCAGAGGGGCACTTACTCAAGCTAATACAGGTAATTGACAATAGAACCATAACCTGGTGATTTTACCTCTAGACTGTTTCTTGAATTTCCCTGCTTATCTCTAGTGTCTTCACCCTAGTTAAGGCTATCATGACCTCTCATTTGACATCTACTATAGTACATATGAGTGGTCTCCCCACATCCCTTCATTTACAAAGCATATCTGATCACAGTTTTCCTCCTCTTAAAATTCTTCAACATATAAACTTGGTTATAGGAAGAAGACTAGTCCTTTATCCTGGAAAGCTGTAACTGATCAGACCCCTGATTGTCTGTTTGGCTTTAACCACCATCTTTGTCCCCCTTCCCTCCTGGATTCCAGTCACACAGAACTCTTCAGTTTCTCAAATGTACATGCATGCCCATTTCTGTAGCATCTATATGCCATTCTTGCAAATGTGCTTAGAGCTCTTTCAGTCTATCCAGATGCCTACTTATCCTCCAGATTTCATCTTAGATGACACTTAAGAAGATCCCACACCTCCCTTCCTCTGAGTGTGTGCAGACTAAATAAGTGCTGTTGCTATTTTTTCTCATCTGTACATTTTCTGAAAGATCTATATTACATTTGTATATTTATGTGATTATTTGATTAAAGTCTGTTTTCTCAGGTAGAGTGAAATCTCTGAGGGTGGAGTTTACATGGATTTTGTTTATCGTTGTATCCCTAGTGTTTGCCCCATTGCGTGATATATAGAAGGCACTTAATTCTTGTTGAATGAATGACTCTTAGTTCTATTTCTACTACACCAATGATTTTAGAGTAACATTTTTATTTTTGGAATCTTCTTAGCCATATGCTTTATATAATTCACCCATCTGTTGATGAAGTAGCATTTGAGAAAAAATAGAATTTCAAGTTATTTATTCCTAATTTGTAAATCACACTTTTTAAAAAAACACATTTTTTTCTTAAAAATGTGAAATCAGTAGTGCTAAATATTCTTCCTATGTTTGATAGAACCCGGTCACATGTTAATTTTTATTCATCAACTCTTTGATTTATGAGTAGTTTTTGAGAAGCTAAGAAGTCATAGAATATACTGGATATGGAATATAAAAATGCAAAGAGTTGGTGGCGATATTAAAATTAGTGCCTTTCAAACAGTGTTCCACAAAATAATGTTCTTGGAAATTTTACTAGATACTCTCCGCCCTCTTTTCCATCTTTCCCCTGTCATTCCCCCTCTACCCCAAGGAAATACTGGGAACATAATATACCTATCTCTTTCTCATTGAATAATAACAGTGTATTTTAGCAAAATAAAGCGTCTTTTGCCTTTAAGCAGAGTTTTTCAGTTTTGGCACTGTTGACATTTTGGACTGTTAGATCATTCTCTATTGAGAGGCAGGGAGAGAGAGGATGATGTTTCCAGCATTGTAGGATGTGTAGCAGCATCCCTGTCCTCTATCCATTAAATGCCAGTAACACCTTTCCTGTTACTACAACAAAAAATGTCTCCAGACACTGCCAATGACCCTGGGAGGCAAGATCATTCCCAGTTGAGAACTACTACCTTTTTTAAAAAAATTATTATTTATTTATTAGAGAGAGAGCGAGAGAGAGCAGACACATACAAGTTGGGGTGGAGGGGCAGAGAAACAGGTAGACTCCCCACTGAGTGTGGAGACTGCATTGGAGGCTCCAGGACCGTGAGATCATGACCTGAGCTGAAGTCAGACACTTAACCCACTGAGTCATCCAGGCACCCTGAGAACTGGTACCTTAAAGAGACCTGTATTTATACTCCTATTTCCGAAACTTATTTAAACTCCTTGGAATTCTTCTCCTCATTCTTCTCTTCCTCTACATACCTAATGTCCTGGGAAGTGTTATTTTAAATGATCATTTAGTGAAAGTAAACTAATTCTACTTTTTATTTTTCAGCTTTTTAGACTCCTGCCTAAAACCCTTCAATATTTTTCATTGCACTTAGAATAAAATTCAGACTCTCTAACATGGTCTTTGCCTACCTCTCTAATCTTAGCTCCAGTTACTCACTACCTGTTCTTAGTTCATTGTAACCTGCCTTTCAGTCCTCAAGCACCCAGTTCCTTTCCCAATATGTTATTCCCATTCTGTGTGTGTGTGTGTGCACAATAGAAATTTATCCTCTTAGAGTTTTGGAGGATAGAAATTTATCCTCTTAGAGTTTTGGAGGATAGAAGTCTGGAAGCAAGATGTCAGCAGGGCCATGCTCCTTCTGAAAAGTCTAGAGGAGCTGGCCATCAATCCTGTGCATTCATTCCTTGGCTAGCAGCTGTATTATTCCAATCTCTACTTCTGTCTTCATAGGACATTATCCCTATTCAGCTGTGTATCTCTTCTCTTTTTTTTGAAAAAATTTTTAATTTAAATTCAATTAGCCAAGGTATAGTACATCATTGCTTTTTGATATAATGTTCAATGACTCATTAGTTGCATATAACACCCACTGCTCATCATACCTTGTACCCTCTTTAGTGTCCATCACCCACTTACCCCATTCCCCTACTACCTCCCTTTCCACAACCCTTGATTTGTTTTCTGGAGTCAGAGTATCAGATGGTTTGTCTCCCTCTCTGATTTCTTCTTAACATATAATGTATTATTTGTTTCAGGGGTACAGGTCTGTGATTCATTGGTCTTACACAATTCACAGCACTCACCATAGCACAACCCTCCCCAGTGCCCATCACCCAGCCACCCTCTCCTTCCCACTGCCCTCTCCTCTAGCAATTCTCAGTTTGTTTCCTGAGAGTAGAGTCTTAGATGGTTTGTCTCCCTCTCTGGTTTCATCGTTTCATTTTTCCCTCCCTTTCCCTATGATTCTCTGTCTTGTTTCTCAACTTCCTCATATCAGTGAGATCATATGATAATTGTCTTTTTCTGATTGACTTACTTTGCTTAACATAATACCCTCTAGTTCCATCCACGTTGTTGCAAATGACAAGATTTTGGGGGTTTTTGATGCTGTTATTCCCATTCTTGAGAATCATTTTGCCCTTCCTCTTTCTCATCCTTTAGGTTTCAGATTAAATGTCATCTCCTATGAAGAAGTCTTTTCTAACCATTTCTTACCCTACCAAAAGGATAGCTGTCCATCCCAGTACCTGCCTTCCATCTCATATCCTGTTACCCTCCCAATACTTTTCAATTTTTAATTCATTGTTTATTTGTGTGGGTTTCTTTCTGCCTCATCACTTAGAATGCAAACTCTATAAGGGACAGGAGCCACACCTGTCTTGTTTATCATTATGTATATACCCCCATCATTTAGCACAGAGTCTAGCATCTAATAGGCACAATAATTATTTGTTGAATAAATAAATGAATATGTTTTATCAGTATGTTTCTGTTATAGGATTAAACTTGGAGCTAAAATTTATTTTACTGAGATATAATTCACATACTATAAAATTTACCCTTTAAAGGTAATTTAAGAGTTTCTCATACATTCACCAATTTCTACAACTATCCCCCCTACCTGATTCCACAACATTTTCATCACTCCTCATTCCCTGCTCCCCCAGCTCCTGCTAACTACTAATCGACTTTCTACCTCTTATGAATTTGTCTGTTTTGGACATTTCATATAAATGGAATGTGTAGTTTTTAGTGCCTGGCTTCTTTCCCTTTATGTAATGTTTTCAACATTTATTTCATGCTATAGCATGTAGTGGTACTTCATTCTTACGGCTGAACAATAATCCATTATATGGACAGGCCATATTTTGTTTATCCATTCATCTGTTGATAGACACTTGGATTTTTTACTTTTTAGCTGTTAAGAATTGTGCTGCTATAGACATTTGTGTATAAGTTTTTGTATAAATATGTTTTCATTTCTCTTGGGTATATACCTGGAAGTGGAATTGGTAAATCACATGGTAACTATATTTAATTTTTTGAGGAACTTCCAAACTTTTTCCAACATGCTTGTACCATTTTTACATTCCCACTAGCAATGTCTGAGAATTCCAGTTTCTCCTCATTCATGGCAACACTTGTTATTGTCTGTCTCTTTTTTAATCATAGCATCCTAGTGGGTATGAAGTGGAATTGTGGTTTTGATTTGCATTTCCCTATTGATTAGTGATGTTGAAATGTTTTCATTTGCCATTGGCCATGTGTGTGTGTGTATGTGTGTGTTTAGAAATGTTTATTCAGATCCTTTGCCTGTTTTTTTTTTTTTAAGATTTTATTTATTTATTTGACACAGAGAGATCACAAGCAGGCAGAGAGGCAGGCAGAGAGAGAGAGGAGGAAGCAGGCTCCCCTCGGAGCAGAGAGCCCGATGCGGGACTCGATCCCAGGACCCTGAGATCATGACCTGAGCCGAAGGCAGTGGTTTAACCCACTGAGCCACCCAGGCGCCCCCCTTTGCCTGTTTTTTAATTGGGCTATTTGTCTTTTTATTTGTCCTTTATATATTCTGGATACTAGACCTTATATGATATATGGCTTGTAAATGTTTAACCCATTCTGTGGTTTTTCTTCTTCATAGCACTCATTTAAACATAAATTTTTAAATTTTGATGATGTCCAATTTATCAAAACTTATTCTCTCATCCCTTCTGCTTTTTGCGTCATATCTAAGACGCCATTGCCTCATCTAAGATTATGAAGATTTATGCCTGTTTTCTTTTGAGAGTTTTACAGTTTTAGCTTTTACATTTAGGTATTTGATCCATTTGGGTAAATTTCATTTATGGTGTGGGGTTGGGTACAACTTAATTCCTTTGTGCATGAATATCCAATTGTTGAAGTTTCATTTAAAAAAAAATTTATTAATACATCATAATTTTTCACAAAAATTAACACTGTTTCAACATTTGCCATTAAAAAAATAATGTCTGAGGGTGCCTGGGTGGCTCAGTGTGTTAAAGCCTCTTCCTTCAGCTTGGGTCACGATCCCAGGGTTCTGGGATCGAGCCCCACATTAGGCTCTCTGCTCGGTGGGGAGCTTGCTTCCTACCCTGCCTGCCTCTTTGCCTACTTGTGATCTCTCTCTCTCTCTCTGTCAAATAAATAAATAAATAAAAATAAAATCTTTATAAAATAAATAAATAAATAAAATCTTTAAAAGAAAAATAATGTCTGAAGCACATCCTGTCTACCATACATTATGTTGTGCATAGGATTTTTAAAGATTTTTAAAATCCCTGTCTTCAGTGTCTTACAGATCTGGAAATTAAGAACATCGAAAGTTGTAATAAAAAGTTGAATAGAACATATAAGTAAGGTATTTGAAGAAATTAATAATGGTTTTAAGGACTTGGTTTTTGAGAGAATACATATGAAAGATGACATTTCTGCTATAAAAATAAAAATATTCCCAGGGCAGCTGCATGGCTCAGTTGGTTGAGCATCCAGCTCTTGGTTTCTGTTCAAGTCATGATCTAAGATTGGTGATCGAGGCTTTGCATTCAGCAGGGAGTCTGCTTTAGTTTCTCTTTCCTTCTCCCACTTCCCTTGTTCATGTGTGTGTGTACACTATCTCTCTCTCTCTTTCAGTCAAATAAATAAATCTTTTTTTTTTTTAAGATTTTATTTATTTATTTGACAGAGATCACAAGTAGGCAGAGAAGCAGGCAGAGAGAGAGAGAGGAGGAAGCAGAGAGCCCGATGCTGGGCTCGATCCCAGGACCCTGGGATCATGACCTGAGCCAAAGGCAGAGGCTTTAACCCACTGAGCCACCCACGCACCCCTAAATAAATCTTTTTAAAAATATAAAAATAGAAATATTTCTGGCAATTGCTGTAAAAAAGCATTTGGTGGTGGTTTCTGTGCAGTAGGAATGTTAACTCACTAATGGTGGGGAGGGATGAGAAAGAAATTTTCTGTCATCTATAAATTTGAGGTAAAATTTTGACCATAATAGAGGTGACAAAGAAATCTCTTCCCTCTCTCTCTCTCTCTTTCTCCCTGTCTCTGTTTCATAAACTGACTGAATTAGTATTTATTTAGCTCACAGCAAAGGGTTCTCTACGGAAATGTTCTCTGAGTCATTCTTCACCAATTCTGGTGAATTTTTTTTTCACCCCTTTGTCTGCCTTTTTTTTTTTTTTCTGCTGATGCTAACCTTATAATTGTTGATACATCTTGCTAAGATTTGCAGTTATATATGCTACCTTTTTAAAAAGTAGCCTTAGTCTTTGAGACTTATTATTGAATTCAGAACATGTTAAATTCATTGTATTAGTGAGTGTGGGCTCCCATTACAGAATACCATAGATGTTTGTCTTAATCAGTAGGACTTTTTGTTTTCACAGTTCTGGAGGACTGAAATGCAAGGTCAGGTGCAGGCTTTTCTGGTAAGGCCCCTCTCTTCAGGCTTGCAGAGGCCCTTCTGGCCTCTGGTTTGATAAGCTCGTTAAAGATTTTGGATACTAGCCCTTTATCTGATATGTCGTTTGCAAATATCTTCTCCCATTCTGTCAGTTGTCTTTTGGTTTTGTTAACTGTATCTTTTGCTGTGCAGAAGCTTTTGATCTTGATGAAGTCCCAATAGTTCATTTTTGCCCTTGCTTCCCTTGCCTTTGGCGATGTTCCTAGGAAGATGTTGTTGTGGCTGAGGTCGAAGAGGTTGCTGCCTGTGTTCTCCTCAAGGATTTTGAGGGATTCCTTTCTCACACTGCGGTCCTTCATCCATTTTGAGTCTGTTTTTATGTGTGGTATAAGGAAATGGTCCAGTTTCATTTTTCTGCATGCGACTGCCCAATTTTCCCAATGCTATTTGTTGAAGAGGCTGTCTTTTTCTCATCGGACATGCTTTGCTGAAGATTAGTTGACCATAGAGTTGAGGGTCTATTTCTGGGCTTTCTATTCTGTTCCATTGATCTGTGTGTCTGTTTTGTGCCAGTACCATACAGTCTTGATGATGACAGATTTGTAATACAGCTTGAAGTCTGGAACTGTGATGCCACCAACTTTGGCTTTCTTTTTCAATATTCCTCTGGCTATTTGAGGTCTTTTCTGGTTCATATAAATTTTAGGATAATTTGTTCCATTTCTTTGAAAAAAATAGATGGTATTTTGATAGAGATTGCATTAAATATGTGGATTGCTTTAGGGAGCATAGACATTTTCACGATATTTGTTCTTCCTATCCATGAGCATGGATTGACTTACTTTTCTTTGTGTCTTACTTACATTTCTTTGTGTCTTCCTCAATTTCTTTCATGAGTACTTTGTCGTTTTCTGAGTATAGATTCTCTTCCTCTTTGGTTAGGTTTATAACTAGATATCTTATGGTTTGGGGTGCAATTATAAATGGGATTGACTCCTTAATTTCTCTTTCTTCTGTCTTATTGTTGGTGTAAAGAAATGCAACTGATTTCTGTGCATTGATTTTATATCCTGACACTTTACTGAATTCCTGTACAAGTACTAGCAGATTTGGAGTGGAGTCTTTTCAGTTTTCCACATGTAGTATCATTATCATCTGCAAAGAGTGATAGTTTGACTTCTTCTTTGCTGATGTGGATGCCTTTAATTTCTTTTGGTTGTCCAATTACACTAACATTTTGATGCTTACTCTCTGATTGCCTTCCTAAATGGCTTTATACATTTATAATTCTCACCAGCAAGGAGTGGAAGTTCATTTACCTTTACCATTGCTGAAATAATATTTTAAAATTTATTTCAATCTGATGGTTTAAAAGTTATATTTCATTATTTTGAAATCACATATAACTGATATCTAGAATGTTAAGGATCCTTTCTTTGTTGGCCATTTGTATTTTTCTATGAATTGCTCTAATTGACCCATTTTTCTTGTGGAGTATCTCTTTAATACTAATTTGTAAGTAAGTTTTGAAGTCTATTTTGCATTTATTTTAAATGTTGCAGATATGTTTTCCCTGTTTGTTTATGGTATCTTGTGGAATGGAGATTTTTCATATTGTGAGAATGTCAGTCATTCCCTTTATGGCCTGTTTTGCTGTTTTGTGCAGTGTTAGGAAAACTTTCCCCATTAGAGTTGTTTAATTTTTTTCTAGTATTTTATAACATTGTTTCTTTAATTCCATTTGAAGTTTATTTAAATGAATGGGTCAACCCTATTTTTAATATGGTCCATTATTTTCTCATTGATTTGAAGCATGGTTTATCTTATTCTTAAATCTCTATGAACCATTTCTCCTGAAGTAGACTGTTCCTGTGAAACCTTGTGTAAGCCAAAATGATGTGAAGACGCAGTTACCATTAATTTATATAGAAACATTTTTTAGTGCTCCCAGAAGCAAAAAATATCCTTTCTTAGGCTCTTCTTAGGACATACTTTGCTAACAGATGCACAAAATAAATGAAATAAAGCGCAGATGCTCACAGACATAGTTCAAAGTTGTGATGGCTTGTTCGTGAGATGCTGAGTGCAGTTCCCAGGGAAGGAGCTTGGTGGTGCCATTCTTACTACCCAGGCTGCTTGCTGCCTTTGTAATGGCTTGCTACAAAACAAATGCTGAAAACTTTTTTTTTTTTTTTAAACAAAAATCCTCTACAGATTTCTTTTCAGTTAGCAAACACCAGTACTCATATTATGCCTTCTGTAAAAACAAAGTAGTGTAACTTGAACTTTCAAAAATGGGGGGTACTTGTATATGCAGATCTATTTTCATATACACTTCTTTCCTCTTTTCTCTCTTTTTGCCATTACTTTTTAGTGTTGCTTTAATCTTATTCTACTCTCTTCTGATTTGTGGCTATTAAGTTATATGTGAACCAGAAATCTACATAAAGGACTACTGGTATTTTAGGTAAAACATGAATAGAATTGTTCATGCTTTAAAAATACATAAAATTGGGGCACCTGGGTAGCTTAGTCGTTAAGCATCTGCCTTTCGCTCAGGTCATGATCCCAGGGTCCTGGGATTGAGCACCATGTCGGGCTCCCCCCTGAGTGGGGAGCCTGCTTCTCCTCCTTCCACTCTGCCTATTGTGTTCCCTTTCTCGCTATGTCTCTCCAAAAAAATAAGTAAATAAAATATTAAAAAAATACATACAATTTATTATATGTTTTCATTTCTGAGGGGCTTATTTAGATTTTTGTTGTTGTTGTTTCTAGCTCTTAGTAATACTTCACTTTATTTTGAAGATTTTGTTTATTTATTTGAGGTAGAGAGAGCATATGAGCAAAAGTGGGGTGGGGGGGGTCAGAGGAAGAGGGAGATCATGACCTGAGCCAAAGGTAGATGCTTAACCAACTGGGCCACCCAGACATCCCTCTTAGTAATATTTTAAATAGTTGATGTTGTTTAATATGTGACCTCTGTATAAATATTAATATGTTAAAATTACTTTTTAAAATAGCAGCTATGTTTAGATTGCTTTAGTGAAAAACTTTGTTCCTTTAATAGAGAAACAAAGTAAATATGACCAAGCCTATATTTTGCTTTTGGGTTTTCTTTCCTAACAATACAATAAAGAATAAAATAAAAATGAAAAAAAAATGGGTTATAAAGTAGAATGAGATATCACTCTGACATTAAATCAGCTGCAGCTAAATGCTATCAAGAGCAGCATCTGTTACTATGGATCATCTCTAATTCAGGGTCACCTTAAAAGGAAGCTTTGACTTGCTTTATGGTTTCTAAAAATAATTCATAGTCGCCTTGGGTAGCTATAGCCTTTACTGTACCTAAATTACAGAGCTTACATGAGGAACTTAAAGTGGCCACCCTTTCTGTACTGCAAAATCAGTAGAATCCTGCATTGTGTGTTAAGTTCTAAAGCATAAGTAATAGAGAAGTAGATGTATAAATAAGTCAAGGATTTGTGTAGTGATAATTTTTCTTTACATTTGTGTTATTCAAATTAGATGAATAGATTTGACATGCTTTTTAGAACTTCATTTTAAGTTTTTTCTTTAAAGTATCTCTGGTACAAAGAATTAGTATGTACATGTGTGTTGCATATTACTCAGGGAAATTCTGTTTCTCTTATTTCTCAATAGATGAGTTGTTTAAGGGTTTTGGGGATAGCACTAAGATTTGAAACAGCTGGGGAACATTAAGGGTTTTTGGGATAGCACTAAGATTTGAAACAGCTGGGGAACATAAAAGGACCTATACTTTTTCTACACATTTGAAGCTTAGATTGCCCCCAGAGATCCAGAAATAGGATAGTTCTAAATTATGATTGGCATCTGGATTCTAGGCAGATCTCACTTGGAAGAGAAGCATACCTTTTTAGGCTTGGGGGTTCCTAAAGCCACATCTATCTGTACTTAGGGTATTCAGTAAATTGACAGCTATGTAACAGTACTCACAAAGTGGATCCAGCCTGCAGAGGCATGTATTGATTGGACTACACTGTGTTTTAAAATATCTAGATTTGTGGCTTGTCCTGCAAATGGGAAGATGTGACAACTTTAACCCATCACCACAGGGCAGCAACTAACTAGATGGACATGTGCTCTCACTTGACAGAATCTATACCACTCCTTAACCTGAAGGTGTCAGTTGCCATTTATCACCATACTTGTACAATCTCCCATTTGCTCAACTCACTTGTGTTCCTACTCTGCAACTATAGGCTTAAAATACATAATTTATAATCATTAGTCTACATTTTTTTTCTGTATCTGGTGCAGCTAAGTGAAAATGAGTAACAATTTAATATAGTAGAAACAACTCATTTTTTTCCAAGAACATATATATTTATGTCTTCATTTTCTGTTCCTCTTTTTATTCCCTGAAATATTTACTCTTACGAAATTCTACTCATTTCAACACCCAACACCTTGAATCTTTTGGTCACATCTGTCCACAGTAGTGTCTTCTTCTCCTAAAGTTTTAGAATATTTATTTTTTTTTCATCACTATAACTTTATTATAGTAGAAACTTAGAGAGTCTCACTCAGTTAAAAAATGACTGTGTTCCTATGAAGAGCCCTTTCATTAGTCTTTGCTTAATGTGGTTCACAGTTCATTGTTGTCATTTGGAAGAATAAGGAAGTAGTACCTTTCAACTTTATTTCCCTAGTTTTCTTAATTCGCCTTTGGACATCATATTTCAATACTGTTTTCCTTGCTTTCAGTTACAGATGAGGACACGGTAAAGAGGTATTTTGCCAAGTTTGAAGAAAAATTTTTCCAAACCTGTGAAAAGGAACTTGCCAAAATCAATACATTTTATTCAGGTGAGTAGTTTTTTGGTACAACATGCAGGGAACAATTTCTGCTGCTGAGGAAAGAAAAATTCTCCCATATCAGTATTTAACCTTCTGATTGTAATTTTTAAATTGGGGCTTGTTTTTCCTCCTATATTGTACTTAGGGATATTTTCTTTAGCTGGGGTAGGAACGCATCTAGTACCTCAATAATTTAAGCCTAATACAGTCATTGCCTAGTTTCTTTTGCAGTTGCAAGGATTTGGGAACCTCATTGTGAACTAGTACTTTGATAGAGCTTCACTGAAGACCAATCTGAAGCTTGGTCAGAAATTTGATTTTATTATTTCAGAGCTAAATTAGACAGTTCCTGCTTATTAATTACATTACTTGGCCTATCCATTGTATGGAATATTACTTTCTGTTTCTCTAGAGCATTGTCTCCAGAGTGACATCTACAAGATGCTATTGGAGTTAAGAAGGAACTACTAGAACTTCCATTTATTTATATCTGGCTCTTTAAAATTCTGTTATATATATATATATATATATATATATATTATATATAATATATTTAATATATATATATTTAATATCCTACTCCTTTAGTATCTTTTTTTCATCCCACAAAGCTCAGGTTTCTTGACTCCTTCATCTATTCCAATTGTCAAGGCCCCCCCCCCCACCAGAATTATTTCCCTCTTCATCAGTTATCTTAACCACTTTGTCCCTTGTGCTTTTTAATTTCCTCACCCTCATTACCTTGTAATGCTTCTGCCCAGTGAAACTCCCAACTGCAGACCAGACCAGCCTTTTACCTTCTTTATGCCTACCCACATGCTGCTTAGGATAGCCAGGTGAAAAAAAATCACAGCAGAACAAATTTAAACCAGTATTAAATTCACTGTTAGATTCTTAACTATGTCATCAAAGCTTCCCATGGGTCCTAAAATATTTCCATGCTCCAAAGTGGGTTCGTTTTATTTTATTTGCTTTTTTAGTAGGCTTCACACCCAGCATGGGGCCCAACACAGGGCTCAAACTCATGAACCCACAACCCTGAGATCAAGACTGGAGCTGAGATCAAGAGTCAGATGCTCAACAAACTGAGCTACCCAGGTTCCCCTCCAAAGTGTTTTTCTAAACCCAACACCATTCTTTTGAATTCTCTCACCACCACCACCACCAATTTCTCCGTTATGCTCATTATACCTCCTTCTTTACAAACAAATAAAAAGGACTTCAGGGGCGCTTGGGTGGTGCAGTGGTTAAGCATGGAACTCTTGGTGTTGGCTCAGGTCCTGATCTCAGGGTCATGGGATCAAGCCCTGCATCAGACTCTGAACTCAGCACAGAGTCTGCTTGATTCTTTCTCCCTCTCCCCCTGCACACACACACACTCTCTCTAAAATAAATAAATAAGTCTTCAAAAAAAAATTTTTTTTTTAAACTAAAGAACTTTAGCTCCTATTGGTGTATAATATGTATGCATATCTATGCCACTCCTCCCCTAAGTACTTGTTGACAGGTTTACCCTTAACTTTTTTCCCTCCAGTCTTTTTAGAAAAGATAGCCTTCTTAGTCTCTGGCAAATCTCTACAACTGCTGACCAAATTTTAGCTCCTCGAGACCTTGCTCCAGTAATTACTTCTTCTAAGAATTAGTAAATAAATGCATCACTGACCTCTCTCTTTACTGTTTAGTCTCCTTAGCAAGTCACTTCCTTCTAGCAAAAAAGAACAAGAAAGGAAGCAAATACCTTAATTCTGTGTCCTCATCTTTTGCTTATGACTGGACTTCCTAGGCAAAGAGAGCAATTTATGCAGAGGCATAGAGCCGTGAAAGGACATGGTATATATGCATGTCCTTTACACTACTTTGTAAGCACCTAGAATGCAGAGACAAAATAGAAATATTATTTGAAACTGCAATGGATAGATTTTTAGCAAGAGAAAAATGTACAGAGAAATTGCAGTGTGCAAGAACAAAGATAATTTCTGGTTAGGAGGTAGGAGGAGGAGAGGAACCAGCAGTGTAGATGGAGAAGGAGAGGGCAGCCATGAAGAATGAGAAGAGGAAGCTAAAAGAGGAAGGCAAGTGCAGGGGAAAGAGTGTTTAGACTGAGAAAGGCCTATAGTCTATGACCTAAGGCTGTAAATGCAAAATGTAAAAGGTCCAGTTAATTAGCATTTTTATTTTGCTATGGTTTTTTAGGGAAGGATCTCTGAACCCAACTCTGGATAATTTAGATCAGAAAGAGTACCTAATGCTTCTTGGTATACAAAGCAGAAGAAATATTTATTCTTAACAATAGATACATATTTTTAATATGTTGAGTTATAACAAAAACTATATACGAATTGTAACCCATTGCATCTGATCAGATATGTGTGTTTTATGTATGTTTGTATGCATCTATATATGTGTGTATATGCAATATATTTAAACAATTAACATTTTTTCATGGAATTATTATTCCTTACCATGTGCAATATATTCTGTTTTCTATATTTATTTCTGTTTGATTTATAAAATGCTGATTTATGATCCACAAATTGCTTTTATTACCCCATATTGGGTTACAACCCCAGTCTAAAAAATGGTATCTTAGATTTTATCGCTTTTCAAAAATAATCTTAGGGTTTCTACTATTAAAAATTGGCTATGATTATAAATGACTTTTTCCTGTTAGTATTGGCAGGGCCAGTTGGGCTTGTCTCTTGATGTCACCACAGAGTAGGTACAAATTGATAATCTTCAGACTAACTTTTTGCCACATCAGGAAGTGATAGGTAATATGAAGACATGATTGACAGAAACAGAATTTGGCACTTGTCCTAGACAGTATCATTTTCCCCCTTATTTAGCCACCTTCTCCATGGGAGATTGTCTTATAGACTGCAATTCTCATAAACGAGGGCACAGAAAAACCATAAATAATACAGGGGTGAGTTCAGCTTATAAACGTACCTCTGCCCACTTGTGGAGATATTTCACAAATTATTCAATGGTCAGCTAAAAATGGTCACTTTAAAATGAGATATAGTCTTGATTGAAACTTCTAAATACCCCAAACAAAATGCTATACAAGCTAAACAAAACAGAATGAATACTACTAAAATATAGATACTAATTTTCATATCAGTTCTTTTACCTACCAGTTATATTTTGGAGTTTTGAACCTTACTGTTTTTTTTAGAAGAAGTTTACCATTTAACTTTTCTAGACCTCCATGTCCTTGCTTGTAAAATGGACAAATTGATTCCCAGCCCTCTTGGGTTCCACCTGTAAGGAGTCAGAACCTATTGTCAGTATTTCACAAAACCTGATATAAGTAATTTTATTGGTTTTTGTTTTATTACATATTTTTGGTTAATAAGATAAGCATTTATATTAATGAAATAATTTTTTTACATTAAAAAATTGTTTATTTTAGAGAGGGGGGACAGAGAGTACATGTGTCAGGAGAGAGGGAGAGAATCCGCAAGCAGAAACAACCCCCCCCACACCCAATGAGCACAGAGCCTGGCACAGGGCTTGATCCCAGGACCCATGAATCACCAGCTGAGCTGAAACAGAGTCGGATGCTTAACTGACTGAGCCACACAAGTGCCGCAGTAGATTTAATATTTGAAGACCATGGAAGGAAAGGGAAGTGTTTTAAAGGAAGGCTCTCTTTTGATGATAGCATTACTAATCACTGAAGTCTCCTAGGTCTCTTCTAAAATGGCATCAATCCTGAAAGCTATAGTGCTAGAAATCTTTTTTGTGGTCATCAATAATGTTTTTTTCCATTGGTGATATTAATCACTATGTTACAACATCTTTCTCTTTGCTAGAACCAGTTTGCTTTCTCTCTCCATTCAAATACTTTGCTTCTAAGCAGTGTTTGTATGTGCCTACGTAAAAACAAAATCTTAGAATATATCTGTTGCTTTTAATATTCCACAATTCAAACAGACAAGGCCTTTTTTTCTTTTTTCTTTCTTTCTTTCTTTCTTTCCCCCCACCCCCATTGGAATGTTTTAAATAGCTAGGGGCTTTTTCCTTCATTTCTAAACAATCTCGGGTTTTGTTTTTTGTTTTTTGTTTTTTGTTTTTTTTAACCTGTCCTAATTTTTGGCTTCAGTTATTGTGACTTCACAGCAGTGTTATGATCTTTTCCTTTCTTTACCAAAATAGAGAGAGAGAAGAAAAGAAGGAAAGAAAATTGCAGTAGTGTTATTTATAAGTATATGAATTATGGCAATAGAAACAAATTTCTTGGCTATAAAATATTTTCAGGCTTTATATATATTGAAGACCAATCGGATAATAGTTACTCAGAACTATTCCTGTTATAGTTATTCCTATAATCCTGTTATGTGTTTTTCCTTATTCTAACTAAATTTCAGGGGTTGTATATTATACCACTGAGTGTGTGTAATAAAACATAAGCATCTTTTTCAATGAAATACTAAATATTATTGTACAAGTGATTATATGAATCTAGTACTCACATAGCTAAATTATGACTTAATGACTGGTTTAGCTCTTTGTTTATATGTGCATAAAGACATGGATTAAGTATATATTAATTAGGGTGATCATAGGTCTGTAGTATTGTTTAAAATTCCCATTGTCTTATTATTTTTTCCTACGTCATGATTCTCTCGAGTTTATTACAACAGAATCCATTACTTAAAAGCTGTTGAAGAATGGGGTTTGGGAGGTTGGTTAGGAGAGCAGTAAGGGACATGAATTAAAGCAACCAGACTGGCTTGCTTTCTTGTTAACATAGCTGATGAAAATTAAAATTACCATTATTTATCTACTATCCACAAGGGAGGATTTTTTAAAGGAAGGTTCCTTTTTTGGTGGTAACGTTACTAATCCCCAAAGTCTCCTAGTTTTTATTTTTTTTATTTTTAGTATTTTTTTTTTATAAACATATATTTTTATCCCCAGGGGTACAGGTCTGTGAATCCTAGTTCTTTTTAAGACTGATAAGATTTTTTTTTCTTTCTAAGACTGATAAGATGGGGTATGTCCCTGGTCATGGCATAATATAGTTGTGGGATGGCATCTTCATTTAAAAAAAAAAAGCTATCATCTAAATATTTTTTTAAACTATAAGTTATGGCCCAATACATGGGTTAGGAAATTAAAATACATTGGGGCACCTGGGTGGCTCACCACTGCCTTCGGCTCAGGTCATGATCTCAGGGTCCTGGGATCGAGCTCCCATTGGGCTCACTGCTCAGAAGGGGAGCCTGCTTACCCCTCCCCCTCTGCCTGCCTCTCTGCCTACTTGTGATCTCTCTCTCTCTCTGTCAAATAAATAAAAATTAAAAAAAAAAATACCTGGGGTAATCATGAGCATTTAAAAATAATATGAATAGAATATAGTAGAATAGAAAATACCAGACTATATCTAAAATGTTTATTTACCAATTGTATCTATAATTTATGTACAGTAAATTGTTTGTGTACAACATGATACTTGGTATTTTAGAATTTTGCCAAGTACTATGGAAACTGACATGAAGAAGCATTGATTTTACTTGGAGGAAAAGAAAGGGATTGTGGAAAAGCCACCAGAAGAAGTAAAATTTAAATTGGATCTTTGAAAATGTGGGGCATTTCCACATGCTCTTGGAGGAGCATTTTGGGGATAACAGTGGTCGAGGACTTGGAGTACAGTATTCCAAGGAAACACCTATCCATATGCATCGTGACATCAAATTACATGACATATTGGGGGTGAGGAGGATTATAGTCTGCTGAGCTGGACTTAGGGAGTAAGGATTCAGTTATTATTATGGGAAAAAATTGAAGAATATTATGTTTTATTCATATGTGGAGATTTTAGACTTCAGTATTTGAGGTATAACAATTTCAGGTAATAAGAATTCCAGATAAAAGCAGAACAAAAAAATTCATGTAATATAACAAAATTAACTATCCTGAGTCACTTAGGGTTGGTCAATTTTCTTACAAACTTACTTTGTATTTCAAATAACACTGAGGTCCATAATTTGAATTGGCAAGCTTGTGACATTGCAAGATAAGTATACAAAAAATAAATGTATTCTAAAACACTGACTTTATCAAGAATTATTCTTCAGTCCCATAACAGTGTAATAGCTTTGTTATTCTGAAGATAGCTTATAGTTTTGAAATAACTTTTCTAAAAGTAAAAAATATATGTATAAATGAAATATATATATGAAAACTAAGAAAAGTTTTGCTAACCCTATAGCTCTTTGAGGGACATAGGTGCTTTGAAAATTTTTGAGTAGTTACTGGAAATTTTTATCAAATATTTTATTTTCTGAGGACTTATGGCATTAAACATATAATATTAAAGTAATAATTTGTTCTCATTCAGACCCACTTGATTTATTGGCATGAATAGAAATTGAAATTTATTGTCAAAATAGGTTTTCATCAGCATTTATAAAATTACCTAGAAATGTTCATTTTTATTTTTTGTAAGTATATTTGTAGATTTTAGTTCATAGTCCAAAGTACATTCTTATGTATACACATTTACCTTTTTCCAGGTTCCGTGCTGTCCCCATATGTTTGAGATTTTTGGATATCTGACTCTAGAAAACTGAGCTGTCGTTGAAACATAGTTTGGACCCTTGGTGTCAAAAGCAGTGTTTCTTTTTAAACTTGTTGATAAGTATTAAATGCTTTTGCTAAGTATAAAAATCTCACACCATAAGTTTTGGAATATTGAATTTTTTTTCCCCCAAATTACATGCTTTTACTCCCCTCCTACCAACCAGAGATTTTCCCTCACATGCTCTTCTAGATAGCCTTGTCCTTAAGGAAGAAGATAGTTCCAAAAAAAAATAACTGACTACCCCTGGTAATGATTTCTCCTCTATTTCTGTATGAGAACTTGGATTACTAGAGAAGTTTTTCCTACATATTCATTAAGTCAGTCAGTCATTCAGGAAACATGGGTTGAGCCTACCATATACAAGTTCTTATAACTACAAAAATGGTGATGATAATCCACACAAAAGTTTATAGGTGAATGTTAATAGCATAATTTATATAGTGCAAAAATTAGAAACAATTCAGATGTCTGTCAGCTCATGAATATTTAAACAAAATGTGTATCCACCCAACAAAGTATAATTCAGCAATAAAAGGACCAACTACCGATACGTGATACATAGTGGATGAACCTCAAAATCATGCTAAGAAGGCAGGCAGATGCAAAAGACCGCCTACTGTATGACTCCTTTATAAGAGTATTCAGAAAAGGCAAATGTGTAGAAACAAGAGAGCAGCTCATTGGTTCCCTGGGGCTGCGAGGTGGGAGTGAGGATTGACAGCCAGTGGCCCTGACAGAAGTGTATGGGATGTTGGAAATGTTCTAAAATTGGAGGATGCTGATGAGTGTACAACTCTACAAATTTACTAAAAATTAACAAACTATGTTTACCATGGGTGAACGCTATGCTAAGTATACCTGAAAAAGCTATTAAAAATTTTTTCACCATTAAAAAATGAAGATTTTTTTGCCCTCAGAGAGAAGTATTGGTTCAGAGAGCTCTCAAGAGTCAATGAAACAAACATATAGACAAAGAATTACATTCAGTGTGCTTTGTATGTGTGTTTGTGACCTCATGAGTGTCCAATGAAGGGAGTTTCAAGGTGTGGCTGAGTTTTTAGGCTAGAAAGACTTTACATAGAAAATGATATTTGAGATTAGCTTTGTAAAAGGAGTTTGCCAGATGGGGAGGTATTTGTTTCCTGACTTACTGCTGTCACGTAGGAAGTAGTGGTTCTTTCTTTCCGTTTTTTGGACTTCTTTCATTTTTAATATCCATAAAAATAGTTACAAAATATACGTATTGACAACTGGCTAAGGAAGGTAAACAAATAGCAAATTCATATATTAGATCAATAAAAGTTGATCATTCATATTATTTTCTAGCTTTTGTGTCTTGCTAATTACCTAAGGTTTCTAATTAGCAAAGTAATTTCTAGTTGACCTTGGATAAATTATCACATTCTTTCATTAAATACATGTTTGTATTTGTGTATATTATTTTTTCAAATGGCTTTTAAGTAGTCAGACATAAATAGTCAAGTTGTTAACAGAGCAGAAGTGTTAAATATATCTTTTGGTCTAGGAGCATCATGAAAAGTTGTTAACAGAGTTGAAGTGTTAAATATATCTTTTGGTCTAGGAGCATCATGAAAAAATTACACAATCACTAAGTGCACCGTGAACTAAGAAAGAACCAAAAAGTTCTACATTGTTTTTGATCAGAAGGACAGTAAAATGAACAATTTTGCAATAGAATTGCTTAACTTTTATAAAAAGAACATCCAAGGGGCGCCTGGGTGGCTCAGTGGGTTAAAGCCTCTGCCTTTGTCTCAGGTCATGATCCCAAGGTCCTGGGATCGAGCCCCACATCGGGCTTCCTGCTCAGCGGTGAGCCTGTCACTCTCTGCCTGCCTCTTTGCCTACTTGTGATCTCTCTCTGTCAAATAAATAAATAAAATCTTTAAAAAAAAAACAACTTCCAAGATTCATTTTGCCTTTTCAGTGTTAGATTTGAAAATAGGTGAATTGTTCTTTTTCTTATAATATGGAAGACTAGGAAGAAATTCTGAATACCTCTCACTATAAAACAGTAAAATGCTACCTAAAATATGCAGAATTATTAGATACAAAATAAAATACATGGTTAAGATAGCTAAAGACCTGAAAAAAGTATCAAAACTATGCACAAAAAAGAAACTATCAAAATTGACTTTTTGAAATAACCAATTAGGAGGACATCTGGGTGACGTAGTGGGTTAAGTGTCTGCTCAGGTCATGGTCTCAGGGTCCTGGGATCAGCTGGCGCCATGCTCCCTGCTCAGAGGAGGGGGTCCACTTCTCCCTCTTCCCCCACTTGTGCTCTCTCACTTGGTCTCTCAAATAAATAAAATCTTAAAAATAGCCAACTAGAACTTTTCAAATGAAAATATAATCACTGAAATTAATATCTTAACTACTTAAACCTGAGAATTAGGTAGAGATTAAGAGAAAGTTTATACACTTGAACATAGAGCTGGAGTAGTTACCCAGAATGCAACAAAAAGAGAAAGCGAGGAAATATAAGCTATGAAAAGAGCAACAAGTTTAAGTGGCCATAGTTGGTGTCTGTGATTTGCTTTTTCCACTAGCTGTTTCCTATTTCCTTTGCCCTCAGCCGGAAGCCCAACTGGCTGGCGTTCTTTACTAGATGGGATGACCCAAACTTTAATTACTGAAGAGTCTGAATCCTTAATAATTCTTTTCTTTGATTTTTAGAGTTTTCCATTAACTTTCATTACTTGTCATGGAAAAACTAGGTTGTGTTCCAGAGAGTCTCCTGGGTTATGGACACAGTCCTCCTTACTCCTACTGTGTATCAAAAACTCACTTTCCCCTTGGTAATTAAGATCAATAACTAACCAGTAAGTAACTTTTTTGCCTACTAGTTCAGTGGTATGATGAGTACAAAATGGCATGACTGCCAGATGGCAGTCTCATGTTCCAGTGCAGTAGAATCATTGTTGTATTCCTCTGAAAGAAGCATTTTCCACTAAGAACTAAACAATAGGCAGAGTTCAAGTTGCAAATCGGAAAGCAAGAATTAAGTGAGTGTTTTTTGGTTATAGTAGGGAGAGGAGCCACTCCCACTTTGATCCCTTGAATAGACTCTGTATTTGGCTATGTTTGTAAAAGCACCAATAAATATAATGGTCTTAATTCTGCATCCTATAAAACAGAACCCAGTTCTTACAAAGTGTTGTCTCCCAACACACTTTGTTAAGTCTCTCTTTAGGCCAGCAATTTCTGGATAGGTGGTAAGATCTTATTATTCCATGGATATCCTTATTGCTTTACAACCTTTCCTGGGAAATGAGTTTCCTGATCAGAAACAAAGCTGTGTAGAATACCATGAAAATGGATAAGGCTTCCAGTCGATAGTGGTGCTAGCCATGAACATTATGAGCAGGGAATGTACAACCATATCAAGAATACATTTATTCCAAAGAGGACAGATCTCTGCCCCCTGCATAAAAGAAGACATCTCATGGATTCGCCCTGCCACTAGGTGGCTGACCAGCATTAGTAGGGAACGGTGCCATTTCTGGGGCTCAGAGACCATGCAGGTGTCTGTTGCCAGATGAGAAGCTGCATTATTAGTTACATAGCTGCAAAGCAGGTGCTACAGACTCTGTTATTTGTTCCAGTGGTGATACCGCATCTAGAAAAATAGCTGCCATCAGAGTGACCACTATGCTATAAATTTACTACTATTAAATTTACTGTAAATCTACTATTAAATTTAAATTTACTATAATCCACAGTCATTTTTCAAGATCCATCTAATTTCTGCACAGACTAATCAGATAAATTAAATGGGGATGTGATAGATATAAACATCCCTGAATCTTTCAAGTCTCTGGTGATGGCACTAACCTCTGGAGTTCCCCTAGGGATGTGCTTTTGCTTCTTGGTTATTATCTTGATAGGGAGAAGTTCTAGAAACTTCCATTAGTCCTTCTTAAAATAATAGCTCATACATCAGGGTCACAGTCAATATGGAGATTTCTACAAATGATCTGGTGTCTCTACTCCAATTATACATTCTGGAACAGAGAAAGCAATCATATTGTGAATCTGGGGACCAACTGGGCTAATATTTCATCTGTCACCTGAACACTATAGACCTCCATTTGACTGCTGAACCAAGTGGCATTTGGAGTCTTCAGAAGTTTGAACCAGTTCAGAAGTACACAGAAGGGATAATTCTGGTGGATTCCAAGAACCCTTCCTCCATAGTGTGTTCTCTGCCTTCTCCCAGTTACTCAAACATCTACCTAGGTGTTGTTATGAAGGGATTTTTGCAGCTGTAAGGTCCCAAATCAGTTGACGTTAAGAATGAGAGATTATCCCAGGTGAGCCTGATCTACTCACATGAGCCCTGAGCTATTCCGGAGGAGAGATTCAAATCATGAATATTAACAAGGTTGTACAACCATCACCATTATATAATTCTAGAACATTTCCATCACCTCCAGAAGACTCCATACCCATTAGCAGTCACTCCCCATTCTTAGTGCCTCCTAGACCCTGGCAACCACTAATCTTTCTGTCTCGATTTCCCTGTTCTGGACATTTCATATAAATGGAATAATAATAAGACAATATGCAGCATTTTGTGTCCGGCTTCTTTCACTTACCATGATTTCTTTAAGATTCATTCATGTTATAGTATGTACCAGTACTTCATTCTTTTTTATGAATTTAGGTTTGTATCTTTTCTATGAATTTAGATTGTATTCCACTATTGTGATTACAAATTCATGAATATGTACAAGTTTTTCCGTGAACATATATACCTAAGAGTCAAATTGCTGGATCTTACTGTAACTAACCCTGTGGTTAACTTTTTGAGAATTGACAAACTGTTTTCCAAATTATAATGTGGTTGTACCATTTTGCATTCTCACTTTTGTGGCTTTTTAGATTCTCTGTCTTCATCTGTAAAAACAAAGGGTAAACTTGAGGTTTTGCAGGGAGGGAAATGTGGGAGCGAAAGGTAGAATGAAATGGTAGACTAAAACACTTTGTTCCTATCCAGTACTAAATATTATATGTAACATGTAACATTTTTTTTCCTAGGAATTTTAGGGAAACAGGCCAGAATAAACAGTAACTAATCAAAATTCAGTGAGAACTTTACCAGTTTTTTTTTATCTTGATGATTTGAAATTGTTTTTTTGTTTTTATAGAAAAGCTTGCAGAGGCTCAGCGCAGGTTTGCTACACTTCAGAATGAGCTTCAGTCATCACTGGATGCACAGAAAGAGAGCACTGGCGTTACTACACTGCGACAGCGCAGGAAGCCAGTCTTCCATTTGTCCCATGAGGAACGTGTCCAACATAGGAATATTAAAGACCTTAAACTGGCCTTCAGCGAGTTCTACCTCAGTCTTATCCTGCTGCAGAACTATCAGGTACTTAGAGTCTTATCCTGGAGAATGGGACCTTCAAATAATTGAGAAGTTTGGAATTAACCTTGAACGATACTTAATGGGCCAATCTAAAAAGGAAAATCTCTAGCATGTCGTTATTTTTTAGGTTCTTAATATGATGTCAGATGTTCTTACTGGCTAAAAACCACATATCAAAGGTAGCAAAATAGTGTTAATAAGACTTATATTGTTGAAGATCAGTTTTCTAAAACCTTTTTTACAGTATGCACGAGTAACCCTTGATTCATCGTTTACTTCCTATTTTTAGAGGCATCTCTAGCAGTATGTAGAAATAAGAAATTATGTATGTCCATCCAGCCACTGCTGTCTATGTAAGAGCTTTAGATTCCTCCAAGCCTATAACAAAATTTCCACAAAGACAATTAGACAGTTAATTTTCCTGAAACTAACACTAGTAATATAAAAGATACTAACTTTACAGCTTTGCCACTGAGAATCCTTCCATTGTATAATCCACATACTATAATATAACTTTATTAAAATCTGTATGGAATTACTGGGTCTATTTTATACATGAGACTAATATAACACTGTATATTAACTACATTAGAATGAAAATAAAATTTTTTAAGAAAGTAAAAAAAAATGTCTTCTGAAAGAAATGAGGTCACAACAAGCAAGTATAGAGACTGGATATCTAGGCTATTGTGATGTGTCACTTAACATTTTTAAAATCCAATCTGAAAAGCTGAATTACCATGTACATTAAATTATGGAAACAAAAAGCATTTCTAATTCATTTCTAATCCTTTACATATTCGTATACATATTTAAATCTACGATGAATTTATTGAAAAACAGGTTATTTGTTCAGTAATAAACTTTTAAATCGGCAGAAGCATCTGATCTTTAAAGAGACCTTATATACTATTCTTTTTCCATTTTATTATTGTGATTAGTACTGCTAATCAGTGGTTATATAAAACATATAAAAAATAAAAGATTATACAATGAAATTATTCTAAGGGTAAATATTGGAGTTTTAAAATAAAAAGTCATTATAATCTCATATCTGCAGTAATCTAAGTTGTTAATGCATGTACTTATTTCCCTTTCTTTCCCTGTCATAATTCTACCTTCTTTGGTAATTTAATATATTATCATTCAAAGAAGAATCCTGTTGGAAAATAATTTTAGAAGAATAGTAAAGAAATTCCTTTCCTTTGAAATTTATCTGTAGCTTTACAATTTATTTATTTTTTTTTATATTTAAAAAGAAGTAAAAATACATTTCTTCTGTCTTATAATGCTATAAAACATTAACATTTCATATTTCATTGATTATGCTTGTGTGTTTCAGAGAAATACCCTTGTTAAATTTTTTTTATTAACTTTCCCAGAAGCTTTTGCTTGGGGTCACTATAACAAGCTCCTTGGGAAAACAAAAATAATTGTTAATTATAAAGGTTCTTTTCTATTCTCTATTCTTTAAGGCTGGCTGTTTTGTAAGAATATGTATTGAAAGTGAAGAGAATGGAAAATTAATTGAAAGTAGTCTCTAAATCACAGTGTATGCCCCCCTAGGAGAATTTAATATGATTTCTTAAATTATGAGACAGAAATGATAAAAAAACAAATTAGCAAGCAAGCAAAGTCTAATTTGGAGTAAATGCTTAATTTGTTTACTGATAGGGATATGTGATCAATAAATTTGGGAGGTCTCTGGTTTAAAGAACTATACAAATCTACAGTTTCTTGCTTTTTTGCATGTATCAAAGAATAACAATTTGAGAATGTAGAAAAGTATAGTATTTTGATATCGTAGAAATGGAGGAAGAGTGCAAGCTCCTCTCCATTATCAGCCAAACCCTGTATGTATGATAAGTGTTACTCTTTTTGCACTCCCATCTCCAAACTGAGAATGGATGGAAGCAAAATGAAATTAAAAGAAACAGATGATCTTCCATTTTCTATGCTGGTTCATACATGCTTACATAATGGGGGGAAATACATAGCAATACCAGGACTGGTATATATATATATTTAGTGTATGATAAATCCAAAATATTTTTCTGATTGTATCCTTTTGATCATGAAGCAAAATAATACTAATTAACCTTTTTGAGAATAATTGAAAGACTTTTCCTTAAGAAAATGGAAATAAAAATGTTTTGATTTTAAGACTTCCATTAATTTACTTGAAGTAGAAATCATAGGGTTCATAATTTAGGGTTTCTTTTGTTACTGATGGCATACTACCTTGAAATAAATAGATAGGATAAGAAGAATCTTTTTTTTTTTTTTTTTGAGAGAGAGAGAATGTGGTAGGGAAGGGCAGTAGGAGAAGGAGAGAGAGAGTTTCAAGCAGACTCCTCATTGGGCGTGGAGCCTAATGTGGGGCTCCGTCTCACTACCCTGAGATCAATACCTGAGCTGAAACCAAGAATCAGTTGCTTAACCAACCGACCCAAGGAAGAGTCTTATCCTTTTGGTAGTAAATGCTTATATGAAAGCATTTACCATTTGCCATTTCCCTTAGTACTCAGTCATCAGTCAGCTCATCAGTGCATAGTGCTTATTATTTTTCTTCATTTATGATGGTGGAAATTATAGTGGTTTTTCTCATTTCTTTCTGTAGAATCTGAATTTTACAGGGTTTCGAAAAATCCTCAAAAAGCATGACAAAATCCTGGAAACTTCTCGTGGAGCAGATTGGCGAGTGGCTCATGTTGAAGTGGCCCCATTTTACACGTGCAAGAAAATCAACCAGCTCATCTCTGAAACTGAGGTATAGTAATCTCACTTATGTACTACCTATTTTCAATAGCATTAATGTCTTATTTTTAATGAAATAATTCTTCATCTGTAGTCTCCTTTTGTAATTTGTTGCTAGCTTTGAATACTATGTTCTTTACTCATGAGTTTTGTCTTTTGCTTTGTCAGTATACATTCACCAAGAAGTTAACAGAATACCATGTATATAAATGGTTCAGAATTATTTATGTATTACTCAAGATTAGTATAATTGAATGTGTCTTTCTAGGCTGTAGTGACTAATGAACTTGAAGATGGTGACCGACAAAAAGCTATGAAGCGTTTACGTGTCCCTCCTTTGGGAGCTGCTCAGGTTAGTATTTCTTTCAGTTGTTTGGTTTTGCCTATTTAATCAACACAATCTGTTTAGTTGATAAAATATACTAGTTTCATTACTTTCAAAAATATGTCAGGGGCGCCTGGGTGGTTTGTTTAGTTAAGCGTCCAGCTCATGATTTTGACTTAGGTCATGATCTCAGGGTTGTGAGATTGAGTCCCATATCCCACTTTGTTCTGGGTGTGGAGTGTGCTTAAGATTCTCTCTCTCCCTCTCCCTTTGCCTTCCAACCCTGCTCTCTCTCCTTAAAAAAAATAAAAAGAAAAGAAACAGCCAAATTTTAAAAGTAGTTATTACTATTGTTATTTTGTTTTTAAAAAATTCCATGCCAGGTCTTACTTCATGATGAATTGTAGTGTCTTCCCACCTTTCTCTTCTTACACTATATTCCTTCTCTTGTGACATGCTAACTTCTTGGCCTCCCCAAATTATAAAGATGAGATATTTAATTCATGTTATAGTCACCAAATGATTGTGGTTAAGTATTTAATGATATGGGGTGGGAAGATTCAAGTATGCTGGGCTACTTACAAAACTTCATCCAAAATGCCACAGTTACATCAAAAAACAAACAAACAAAAAACTATTTAGTGACATCCACACAGTAATTATACTAGAAACATTAAGGTGACATATTCTGTTTCATAAAATAAGTCTCAGTAAACTTAAAAGGATTTAAATCATAGAATAAGTTCTTTGAGCACAGTGGAATGGAAATCAATAACAAAAAGAGCTTCCTTATTCTAATAAAAGGCATTTATGAAAAAACCTATAACTAATATCAGACTTAATAGCGAAACTCTGAATACCTTCTCCCTAACTAGGGATGAAAGGAGGATATTCCTTCTAACCACTTTTATTCAACATTGTACCACAGATTCTAGCCAGTGCATTAGGGTAGGAAAAAGAAATAAAAGGTATTCAGGTTAGAAACAAAGAACTAAAACTCTGGTGGAGGTTTTGCTGATGACATGCTAACTTATATAGAAAAATCCAGTGAATTATTAGAATAGCTGCTAGAACTAATAAGTGAGTTTAACATGGTTGCAGACTATAACGCCATAAATAAACTGCATTTCTATGTGCCATTCAGAACAATTAAAAAAAAAAAAAAGGTGTCTAGGTGGCTCAGGTCATGATTCTGGAGTCCCAGGATTGAGTCCCACATCAGGCTACCTGCTCAGCAGGTAGTCTGCTTCTCCCTCTGCGCTTTACCCTGCTTGTGCTCTGTATTGCTCTTTCTCTCTCTCTCTCTCAAATAAATTTAAAAAAATTTTTTTTAAATATTTTTAATTTCTTTTTTTTTTAGGGATTTTATTTATTTACTTTGACAGAGAGAGAGCACAGCAGGGGGAGCAGCAGAGGAAGGGAGAGAAGCAGGCTTCCTGCTGACCAGGGAGCCTGGTGCAGGACTCAGTCCCAGGGCCCTGGGATCATGACCTGAGCCAAAGGCAAACACCTAATTAACTGAGCCACTCAGGCACCCCAGAATAAAACATTTTTAAATGCTATTTATAATTGAAATATGTAGGGATAGATCTGACAAAAGATGTATAAGATCTTTACATTGAAAACTATAAAATATTGCTGAGAGAAATTAAAAGAGACAGATGCATGAGAGATATATCATATTCATGAATTAGAAAACCCAGTACTTCAAAGTTATCATTTCTTCCTAAATTGATCCATAGATAGAATACAGTCCAGCTCAAAATCTCAACAGGGCTTTATATTTATTATACATGTTTATAACTGGTTAGCAAATTTAAAAATTTTATATAGAGTTAAAAAGGACCAAGAAAAAACAAAAAAACTTCACAACAACTTAGTTGAAAGATTGACACTACCTTGTATCAAACTTACTAAAACTACAGTAATCAAGACAGTGTGGTATTAATGTCAAGAAAAGTAATAGGTGAGTGAAGCAGAATAAAAAGTCCAAAAGTAGACCAATAAATATATGGTCAATTAATTTAATGTAAAGACAGTTCAGGGAAAAGGGTAGTCTTTTCAACAAATGGTGCTGGAGCAATTGACTTCCATGTGCAAAGAAAAGAAAACAACTTCCACACATCTTTCACATCATACAGAAAGTTAATTTTAGGTATACCATAGACTTAAGTGAAAACCTAAAAGTACACATTTTTGAAGAAAATACAGGAAAAAGTCCATCATGATGAATGGTTTATGCAGAGATTTCTAAGAAATAAAACCAGAAACTCCTCATCAAAATTTAGAACTTCTGCTCTTCAGAAGACAATAGTAAGAGGGTGAAAAGAAAAGCAACAGACTAGGAAAGAAATAGAACAGATAAAATATATAAATACAAGAACTTCAGTACTCAAAAATAAGAAAACAACCAGCTTAAAAGTGGGCAAGAGATCTAAACAATCAAAGAGGTATGTGTAGCAAGTAAACATGTGAATGTTCAGTATCTTTAGTCATAGGGAATGTTCATGTGAATTTAGTCATGTGAATGTTCAGTATCTTTAGTCATAGGGAAATGCAAATTAAAACCACAGTGATATAACGTATACCTATTAGAATGACTAAAAACATAGACACTAAATGTTGGAGGAGCAAAACTCTGATATATCATATGCTGCTAGTGGAAAGTAAAATCATACAACCATATTGGAAAACAGTTTAGCAGTTTCTTATAAATTAAACTTTCACCTACCATATGATCTTGCCATTATACTTATAGGTATTAACCCAAGACAAATGCAAGCGTGTTTTCATATAAAGATGTGTACACAGGGGGCACCTGTCTGGCTCAGGCAGTAGAGCATTCAGTTCTTGTTCTCAGGGTCATGAGTTTGAGCCCCATACTGGACATAGAGCTTTCTTTAAAATAAATAAATTGATAAATAAAGTCCTTAAAAAAAATGTTTCATGAAATGTTTTAAAGCAGCTTTATTCATAATAGCCTAAACCTGGAAACAGATCATATCTATCAGTAGGTGAATGGGAAAACAGTAATGGTATATGCATACAATGGCATAATACTCGGCAATAAAAAGGAATAAGTATTGATACATGGGGGGCACCTGGGTGGCTCAGTGGATTAAGCCTCTGCCTTCAGCTCAGGTCATGATCTCAGGTTCCTGGGATCAAGCCCTGCCTCAGGCTCTCTGCTCAGCAGAGAGCCTGCTTTCCCTCCCTCTCTGCCTGCCTCTGCCTACTTGTGATCTCTGTCTGTCAAATAAATAAATAAAATCTTTAAAAAACAATAACAAAAACATGGATGTATGGAACAATATGGGTACATCTTAAAATAATTACACTGAGGGAAAGGAACCAGACCAAAAGAGTATATACTATATGATGCTGTTTACCTAAAACTCTGGAAAATGCAAACTGTGTAATGACAGTAGATCCATGGTTTTCTGGGAGGTGCAATAGGGTGTGGTGAGCAGTAAAGTGTTACAGAAGGGCATAAGGAATCTCTTGTGGGGGGCAATAGATAAGTTCATTCTCTTGATTATGGTAATAATTTCCTAAGTGTTTAACATATATCAAAACATCAAATTGTATGCTCTAAATATGTGCAGTTTAGTGTGAGTTCTATTTAGTAAAACTATTAAAAAGTAAGAAAATCTTGAAAAATTAAAGTATTTGTAAATGCAAAAAGAACTGGTGAAGCTGAGAAAACATGGAAATGGTTATCCTTGGTGAGGAGGAAAGGTTTATGGATCTGGAATGGATAGGGACTTCAAAGGTAATAGAAATGTTCTGTTTCTGATGATGGGTGATAGGTGTAGGAACACTTTATTATTCAGTTCCTAATAGTTCAAATACATTATATGTATTCTTTTATATGTGATAAATTGCACAATTTTTTAAACTAGAAAAATTTTTTTTGAAAATACAAATGGCTTTCTTCCATCTGGATGCATTCAATCTTTAACAATTCAGATACCTGTTACTGGATAATTTGTAGGTCACAGAGATTCTCAAGGCTTTTTTTCATTTAAAGGTTTTAGGAAAACATTTAAACTATCTTAAATGTAGCATTTAAGATATTACACCTTTAACAACAATAGAAGTTCTTTATAATATTCATAGCAAATATTTAATCCCACAATATTTTCTCTCTCCTGTTTCTCATACCTTTATGTTTAAAATATCAGAACACTTTCTTTTATATTAGAAAACAGTTTACTTCCTTTTATCATTTTCTAAATAAAAACCTACCAGTGCCTTCTTAGCGCGTCAGTCTCATAAATAAAAACCTACCATAAAGTAGAGAAAAATACTTTTGAACCTACATGCTCTGGATATTCTGATATTCCAGTTCTCTGGAGAATGTCTATTGTATCTCAAAAATTCACTTTAGGGACACCTGGGTGGCTCAGTCGATTAAGTGTCTTCCTTTAGTTTAGGTCATAATCCCAGGGCCCTGGGACTGAGCCCCATGTTGGGCTTTCTGCTCAGCGGGGAGCCTACTTCTACCTTTCTCTGCCTGCTGCCCCACTTGCTTGTGCTTTCTCTCAAATAAAAAAATGAAATCTTTTAAAAAAATTCACTTTGTTACCCCAGTGTTAATAGTGTAAGTAATATAGAAAACAAGTGTTCTTAATTTTGCCATTGTCTCAATACCAAATATGTGAATTCCGAGTAATAGTGACCTACAAAATTTAAAGAGATATATCTTGTGAAAATGAAATTGCACTTAGATTTCTCCTACAAGAAAAACTCAGTATATATATAATTCAGTGTTTAAGATTAAATTCTTGGTTACTTAGTAACTCAGATTTTTGTAAAGGAATTCAAATAACTATATTATAAGAGAATTAAGGATGTTTCTCTGGTTCTGATTTATAAAAAATTCAGTTCTTAAAATATTTTTGTTTTCATGGTAGAGCTTTGGGACTCATACTACTAATTTATTATAGCATATACTAAATGTATGCAGTGTTTTGCCCTTTGATCAGCATGCTGTTTTTCTGTCTACAGCCTGCACCAGCATGGACTACTTTTAGAGTTGGCCTATTTTGTGGAATATTCATTGTACTGAATATTACCCTTGTGCTTGCCGGTAAGTTGTTTAAATTTTGAATTAAATTATCCTTAGGAATATGCCTATGTTATATTCTATTTCTCTGTCAAAACTACCACCAAACTAACAGAGCTGCTACCGAAAGAGAAATTTGCCAGGGCTAAGTTTTGGTTTTTACATATGATTTGAAGGGATGGGGTGGTATTTGGTCATTTGTTCATTTTTTTTTTTAATTTTGGGTATAGTTATCCTTTAAAACATTGCTAGATTATGACTTTTATTCTCCATCGTTTTCTTATTTTTATGTATAATTTCTTCATACTTGTTCAAAGTTCAGTTATCAGGAACCTCAGCTTCCTTGATCACAGTTGAGAGTAATTAAGGATGCAAAATTGACGTACTAAAGTTCATTCACTTTGCTTATTGGAGTCTCTCTCACGTCATTTCCAAATTGTATTTGCAATTACTTTGAATATAATTTTAAGAAATGTGGTTGTGTAATTTCCTATTCTAAAGAAGTTAAGAATTAGAAAGAAATTAGAGGAATTGCTGAAGCAAGGGAATTCCCAGCATCAAGAAATGATATAACAGCAAGAGAGACATTATCTTACTAAACTTCCCAACAGAATTTGACATACTCCTCAGTAGCATTTGACATTGTGGATCATTCCTTCTTAAAACCCTTTCTTTACTTGGTTTTCCTGGGAAACTGTATTCTGCTGGTAGTTCTTTCCAATCTCCTTTGCTAACTATTCTTTTCTTTGTGACATCTAAATGTTGGACAGTATGGCTGGGCTGAATCCTCAAATCTCTTTCTCTGTCAACTTTCATTTCCTACCTAGGCAATCTTATTCAAGCCTGTGTCTATAAACATTATCTGTATGCTAATGACTCTCAAGTATGTCTGCTCTCTCCTCTGAATGATAATCTAATTGACTATTTGGATTTGTAGTAGGCATTTCAAACTTAGGAGGACAAATTTTTTTTTTAGCCCCAAATACTCTTTCTTTTCCATAAATCATCACTCTTTGTCAGGGTATCGGGCCACAAACCTGTAGCCTCTCTTTTCTCTTATACCTTATCTCCAGTTGATCAGCAGATCCTTGCTTTCTCTTTAAAATGTGGTTTGTTTTTGGCTCTGCATTCAGCATAAGGTCTGCTTGAGATTCCCTCTCCCTCTGCCCTTCCCCCTGCTCATGTGCACTCTCTCTGTAAAACAAAATAAAATCTTTTTTAAAAATTAAAATTTTTTTTTAAGTATAGCTGACATACAATGTTACATTGATTTCAAGTGTACAACGTAGTGATTCAACAACTCTGCATTATGGTATGTTCGTGACAAGTGTAGGTACCATCTGTCACCATACAACACTATTATAATGCGATTGTCTATATTCCCTTTCTGGTACCTTTCATCCCCTGACTTATCCCTTCCATAACTAGAAGCCTTTATCTTCCACTCTCCTTCGCCCATTTTGAATCTGACCACCTCAACCAGTGCCATCCTTGTCTAAGCAACTGTTTTTTGCTTGGTATACTGCAGTAGCCTTCTGAACTTGTCTCACTAGGCCACTCTTGCCTCCTTTTAGCCACCAACGTCTTTTTTTTTTTTTTTTTTTTTTTTTAATGTAAGTTAGATCGTATCACTGCCCTCCTCAATATCTCTTTATGGCTTCTCTTACAATCAAGTTGAAACTTCTTACTATGGCCTAGAAGACCCTATAGGGTCTTGCCGTATGGGAAAACTTTATATCCTGTCATACTCTCCATACTCAGTTTCACTCTGTTTCCAAGTACATTTGTGGTGGTACTATTCCTTGAACTCACCAAGCTCATCCCATAAATGATCCCTTGCAATTGCCTAAATGTTTCTAACACGGTGCTACACATATAGTAGATGTTTAAGAAAAAACTTATTGAACTTGCTTTTCCTGGTTAACATTCTTCTTAAGA
Organism: Mustela nivalis; assembly: GCF_964662115.1. Classification (NCBI taxonomy): domain Eukaryota; kingdom Metazoa; phylum Chordata; class Mammalia; order Carnivora; family Mustelidae; genus Mustela; species Mustela nivalis. The sequence goes on from NC_139035.1 coordinate 16,623,289, forward strand.
TTGTCAATTATAAATTATGAAATTATAACCCAAGTTGTAATGACTCCTAGCAAGCGTATGAACTTAACCTGTTGACAGTGTATTTTCATTTGTGTTTTTAGACTTCTCCCTCCTACCAATTACTAAAAATTATATCTAATAAAATCATGAGTAAGCTCATGATTTAATATTGGCATAATTTATGATCATATTTTAATTTAGTTCTATTTCTTTAAATGAATGCAGTCTATTTATATAGACTACATAGAAATATTGCAATAAAAACCCAGCCCTTGATTTTTGAGCCACTGTTAGGAAAGAAACACTGACTTGTCTTAAAAAACCCTTGCCTGGGTTTCAGTCTCAGATCCACTGTTTGTTAATTGTTTTGGCTTTAAGGATATCATTTAACTTCTCTGAAATAACTTCCTTATTAGGTGAGCTTACTACCCTAAATTTACAAGGTTGTTTTAGAATTCATTCATTCAACAGGTAAATTTTATGTATGTCATGATTATGCTTGATATTATGAGTCTTAAATAAGAGAATCCCTTTCCTTATGAAGTTTATTATGTCAGAGAGATTAAAACAGTAATAATACACTACAAGACAGAAAATCTTAAATGTTCTAAGCAGTTCAAAGGAACAAAGTGATTACTTTAAATGAAAGCATCAGTGGAGACTTTATGGAGGAAATGGCATTTTTGCTGGACACTGATGGAGGGAAAGGCATTCTAAGAGGAAACAGATAAGCAGAGATTTAGTTGGTAGGGGACCAGGGTAGGGCATAGGAGGAGGGAGTGGGTTACAAAGGGGAGAAAGGATAAATCACCTAGTGTGAAGGAGAGTATTAGATAATAAGAGTGGAAGATACTTAAAATCACTTCATGGAGATCAACTAAGAAGTATAAGTAATACATAGGTCGCCTGGGTGTCTCAGTCGGTTAAGGATCTGACTCTTGATTTTGGCACAAGTTGTGATCTCAGGGTCTTGGGATTGAACCCCATGTCACCTGTTGGGCTCTGTGCTCAGCAGAGAGTCCACTAGAAATTCTCTCTGCATGTCCCTCTCCCTGCACTCCTCCCTCCAGTCACATGCACTCATGTGCACACACTGTCTCCCTGTTTCTCAAATAAACAAATCTTACAAAAAAAAAAAAAAAGTAGTACAAAACATGTTTATAGTTGTTAAGTACCAGATCAGTATAAATTATAAGGTGTATGTGATGGGAGTTGTTCTTTCTAAGAAAAACCTCAATCATTTGTGTGTGAAGTTTTTTTTTATTTTCAAGATGAGTATGGTTATAATTATCATCATTGTCAAATAATAAGAAAAAAATAAACTTCATTCTTTTTATGTGAGTGCATTGAAAAGTTTTTTTAAATTCAGGGACAAATTAAGGTTTTGTTTTCTTTTGTAAATACAGGCTTTTGTGAGACACTCTAATTTTTTGTTTTTAACTTATGTGGTTTATGCATTTAGGGTGGTGCATTATGTTCTCTCACCTCAGAACACTTCTTTGTTTGATCTTTATGTTGGGCCAAAAGGAGGAGGCAGAGCAAATATAAAGCCAGCTGTCTATCCTTACTTATCTCCCAGCGGGTACTAAAAGATAACAGTGTTGAGAGATGAGAGAGAAACACAGCAGTAGTAATGCATGTACAAGCACGATTCTTTTTTTCATTCACATCAAAAAATAATGTGCATAATTGCTGTAGTTTCTCAAGGGGATATGACCTGATATTTAATAATTTGTCTGAAATTCACATACTTCAGATAGTTTGATGAAGATGAAAAGTTACCTGATTAGATTTTTTAAAACTGTTCTCTTATAAATTTCTAGTAATCTTTATTTAATTTGATACAATAACAGTATACCATATTTCATTTTTTGGTTTCATAAAGATATGAGTTTGGCTATTTAAAACACATAAAACTGTGTGAAATAACAAGCACTCATACTCTAATAGTAAGAGTAGTGATTGTTTCGATCTCTTTGGAGGATAATTTCACAGTATATGTAAAATTTTAAATGCAGTCACTTTGGTCTAGCAATTTTATTCCTAGAAATTTATCTTACAAACGTATGTGGGTATAAGGACATAAGGACATACATGAGATGTATGTATTCACTACCATTTCATTTATAGTTGCAAAATCCTAGAAACCACTGAAATGTCCATCAGTTAGGAATTGTTTATAAAACTAAATGATATTACCTCTGTACAATGAAATGTCATGAAGGTATTAAAGTGAATGAATGAAAATGGGTATATAGCACTTTGGAGAACTGTTTGGCAGTCTCTACCAAAACTGAACATACACTATACTGGGTTGTTTCTATCCCCCAGTTAATGTGTATTGTGCTGCTGTGAACACGCATATTCATGGATTTGTTTGGGTACCTGGTTTCAGTTCTTTTGGATATATGTCTAGGAGTGGAGTCATTCAGTTATGTGCTAATCTATGTTTAATCTTCTGAGGTGCCACCAAATTGTCTTCCATAGAGGCTACACCATTTTTCCTTTTCACCAGCAATTTATGAGGGTTCCATGTTCTTTACATGCTTACCAACTTAATCATTTTCCTTTTTATTTATTTAGTTAGTTAGTTATAGCCATCCTAGTGGGTGTGAAGTGATATCTTGTTAATGTTTTGATTTGTATTTCCCTGATGACTAATGGTATTGAGCATTGTTTCATATGCTCAGTGCTCAAACTTGTTGGCTCTTTGTTTATTTTCTTTGGAAAAATGTCTAAGTCCTTTGCTCATTTTTTAATTGAGTTGTCTTCTTCTTAAGTTACAAGATTTCTTTATATGTCCTGGGTAATAGACCCTTACCAAGACACAAGATATGCAAATATTTTCTCCCATTGTATAGACTGTTTTTCACTTTCTTCATTATATCCTTTGATGCACAAAAGTTTTTAATTTTGATAAAGCCTGATTTATCTATATTTTTCTTTCTTTGAACTAATTTTTGTACATGATGAGAGATAGGGGTTCAACTTCATTTTTTTGCTTATGGATATCTAGTTGTCCCAGCACCATTTGCTGAAGAAAATATTCTTTTCCACTGAATGGTCTTGGCACTCTTGTTGAAAACTAATTTATTCATGAACTCCCAATTCCATTCCATTTGTCTGAATGTTTGTTTTTATGCAAGTACCACACTGTTTTATAGTAAATTTTGAAACCACAAAAGATGAGTCCTCTAACTTTGATCTTTTTCAACAATGTTTTGGCTATCCATGGCCTCTAGTAATTTCATATGATGTTAAGGATCAAGTTTTCCATTTCTGCAAAAAAAGACCATTGTAATTTTGATAGGGATTATAATAAATCTGCAGAACACTTGAGCATTGCCATCTTAACAGTATCAAGTCTTGTAAATCCATGAACATGGAATTCCTTTCGGCAATGTTTTGTAGTTTTTTAGCGTACACATCTTACACCTTAAGTAAATTAATTCCTACATGTTTTATTCTTTTGGGTGCTATTGTAATTGGAATTGTTTTCTTAATTCCGTTTCAGAGTATTTGTTGCTGATATATACAAAAACAACTAACCTAAATAGTAAGACGTGGTTTGAGGTCAGATCCTGATCTTGGGGTCATGGGATCAAGCCCTGCATTGGGCTCCACTCTCAGCATAGAGTCTGCTTCAGATTGTTTGTCCCTCTGTCTCTCCCCACACCTCTCTCTAAAATAAATAATTAAATCATTTTTAAAAGAAAGATACCCTAATATAGCACCTAATAATACCATTCTTCATTTTCTTTCCTTACTTTTTTTTTTCTTTTAAAACCCATATCACTATCTGACATTTTACAGAATAGTTTCTGGAAGACAGATATTTTTTCTGTTGTTTATTACTGAAATTCCAGCTCTTTGAATGCTTTTAGGTATAGTAGGCATGTAATAAATATTTGTCAAATTAATGAAAAAAAAATGAGGCTTCCTCAAGCAAAAGGAAAAAGAAACTGATGTATACTGAATACTTGTCATTGTTTTAGGCATGTAATATATGTTTATCACATTTGATCTTTTTTAAAAGTATAATTTCATCTTTATTGATATTTTTAAAATTTATATTCAATTAATTAATGTTGTATTATTAGTTTCAGAGGTAAAGTTCAGTGATTCATCAGTCTTACATAACACCTGGTACTCATTACATCATGAGCCTTCCTAATGCTCATCACCCAGTTACCCTATCTACCCCCCCACCTCCCTCCCTCCAACAACCCTTGGTTTTTTCCTATAATAAAGACCCTCTTATGGTTTATCTCCCTCTCTGGCTTTATCTTGTTTTATTTTTCCCTCCCTTCCTGATAATCCCCTATTTTGTTTCTTAAGTTCCACATATGAGTGAGATCATATGATAATTATCTTTCTCTGATTGACTTATTTCGCTTAGCATAATACCTCTAGTTGTTTCCACATCATTGCAAATGGCCATATTTCCTTTTTTTCCAATGGCTGAGTAGTTTTCAATTGTATATATACCACATTTTTATCCATTCAGCTGTCAATGGACATCTAGTCTCTTTCCATAGTTTGGCTATGGTGGACACTGCTGCTCTAGACATTGGGAAGCAAGTGCTCCCTCAGATCACTACATTGGAATCTTTAGGGTAGATACCTCGTAGTGCAGTTGCTGGGTCATAGCTCTATTTTCAACTTTTTGGAGAACCTCTGTACTGTTTTCCAGAGTAGCTGCATGAGCTTGCATTCCCACCAACAGTGCAAGAGGGTTCCCTTTTTCCACATTCTTACTGGCATCTGTCATTTCCTGACTTGATAATTTTAGCCATTCTGACTGGTGTGAGATGGTATCTCACTGTGTTTTTTATTTGTATTTCCCTGATGCTGAGCAATACTGAACATTTTTTCATGTGTCTGTTGGCCATTGGTGTATCTTCTTTGGAAACACATGTCTGCTCACATCTTCTGCCCACTTCTTGATCAAATTATTTGTTCCTTGGATATTGAGTTTGGTGAGTTCTTTATAGATTTTGTATACTAGACCTTTATCTGATACATGTCTCATCCTGTCAGTTGTCTTTTGGTTTTGTCGACTATTTCCTTTGCTGTGCAAAAGCTTTTTATCTTGATGAAGTCCCAGGAGTTCATTCTTGCCTTTAGAGATGTGTCTAGCAAGAAGTTGCTGAGACCGAGGTTGAAGTGGTTGCTGCCTGTGTTCTCCTCCAGGATTTTGATGGACTCCTGACTCGCATTTAGCTCTTTCATCCGTTTTGAGTCTGCCTTTGTGCATAGTGTAAGCAAATGGTCCACTTTCATTCTTCTGTATGTGACTGTCCAATTTTCCCAACACCGTTTGTTGAAGAGACTGTCCTTTTTCCATTGGATTTTCTTTCCTGCTTTGTCGAGGATTAGTTGAGTGTAAAGTTCAAAGTCTATTTCTGGGTTCTCTATTCTGTTCCATTGATCTGTGTCTGTTTTTGTGCCAGTACCATACTATCTTGATAATCAGAGCTTTGAAGTAGAGTTTGAAGTCTGGAATTGTGATGCCACCAATTTTGGTTTTCTTTTTCTACGTTCCTTTGGGTATTTGGGGTCTTTTCTGGTCCCATGTAAGTTTTAGGATTATTTGTTGAACTCTGTGAAAAAAAGTTGGTGGTACTTTGATAGGGATTGCATTGAATACGAGTGGTTTGCTCTAGGTAGCCTAGACATTTTAAGAATGTTTGTTCTTCCAGTCCATGAGCATGGAACGTTTTTCCGTATCTTTGTGTCTTCCTCAATTTCTTCTATGAGTGTTCTGTAGTTTTCTGAGGACAGATCTTTGCATCTTTGGTTGGGTTTATTCCTAGGTATTTTTTGGTTTTGGGTGCAAGTGTAAATGGGATCGACTCCTTGATTTCTCTTTCTTCTATCGCATTGTTAGTGTACAGAAATGTGGTTAACTGTGCATTGATTTTTATATCCTGCCACTTTGCTGAATTCGTGTATGAATTCTAGCAATTTTTGGGTAGAGTCTTCTGGGTTTTCCACATAGAGTATCGTGTCATGTGTGAAGAGTGAGCGTTTGACTTCTTGCCAATTTGGATGCCTTTTATTTCTTTTTTGTTGTCTGATTGCTGAGGCTAGGACTTCCAGTGCTATGTTGAACAGCAGTGGTGATAGTGGACATCCCTGCCATGTTTCTGACCTTAGGGGGAAAGCTCTCAGTTATCCCCATGGAGAATGATATTTGCTGTGGGCTTTCTGTCAATGGCTTTTGAAGTATGTTCCCTCTGTCCCTCCACTGTGAAAAGTTTTCATCGAGAAAGAATACTGTATTTTGTCAAATGCTTTTCCCATGTGTATTGACAGAATCATATGGTTCTTGTCCTTTTCTTTCATTAGCGTCGTGTATTGCATTGATTGATTTGTGAATGTTGAACTACCCTTGCTGCCCAGGAATAAATCCCACTTGTTTGTGTTGAATAATCCTTTTAAAGTACTGTTGGCTTCATGATGATAATTCTTGCATCCATTTTCATCAAGGATATTGATCTGTAGTTCTCCTGGTTGGCGGGGTCCTTTTCTGGTTTTAGGATCAAGGTAATGCTGTCCTCATAGAAAGGGTTTGGAATTTTTTTCTTCCATTTCTATTTTTTGAAACAGCTTCAGAGAAACAGGTATTAATTCTTCTTTAAATGTTCAGTAGAATTCCCCTGGGAAGCCATCCAGCCCTGGGCTCTTGTTTGTGGGGAGATTTTTGATTACTGCTTCAATTTCCTTCCTGGTTGTGGGTCTGTTCTGGTTTCCTCTTTCTTCCTGGTTCAATTTTGGCAGTTTATACGTCTCTAGGAATACATCCATTTCTTCCAGATTGTGTAATCTGTTGGCATATATATAGTTGCTCATAAATTGTCCTTATCATTGTTTATATTTCTTTGTTGTTGGTTGTGATTTCTCATCTTTCACTTGTGATGTTAGTTATTTGGGCCCTTTCCTTTTTCCTTCTTGATAATCTGGCCAGGGTTTATTGATCTTATTGATTCTTTCAGAGAACCAGCTCCCGGTGTTCATCTGTTCGCCTGTTCTTTTGGTTTCATTGATTTCTGCTCTAATCTTTATTAATTCTCTTCTCCTGCTTGGCTTAGGCTTTATTTGCCATTCTTTCTCTAGCTCCTTTAGGTGTAAGGTTAGATTGTGTATTTGAGACCTTTCCTGTTTCTTGGTAAAGGCTTGTGTCACTATATTCTTCCCGGTTAGGACCACCTTTGCTGCATCCCAAAGGTTTTGAAAAGTTGTGTTTTCATTTTCATTTGTTTCCATGAAATTTTGAAAATTCTTCTTTAAGTTCCTGGTTGACCCATTCATTCTTTAATAGGATGCTTTTTAGCCCCCTTGTATTTGAGTTCTTTCCAAATTTCCTGCTGTGACTGAGTTCAAGTTTCAAAACATAGTGGTCTGAAAGTATGCTAGGAATAATCCCAATCTTTTGGTACCAGTTGAGACCTGATTTGTGTGTACTAGTATGTGCTCTATTCGGGAGAGTGTTCCATGTTCACTCGAGAAGAATGTGTATTCTGTTGCTTTAGGATGCAATGTTCTGAATATATCTGTGAAGTCCCTCTGGTCCAGGTGCTGTTCAAAGTCCGTATTTCATTGTTGATCTTCGGCTAAGGTGATCTCTCTGTTGCAGTGAGGGGAGTGTTAAAGTCCCCTCCCATAACTGTATTCTTATCAAAATGTTTCTTTAATTTTGTTATTAACTGGCTTATATAATTGGCTGCTCCCAAGTTAGGGGCATAAAAATTTACAATTGCTAGATCTTCTTGTTGGATAGACCCTTTAATTATGATACACAGTCCTTCCTCATCTCTTATTAGTCCTTGGTTTAAAATCTAATTTATCAAATATAAGGAATGTTACCACAGCTTTCTTTTGATGTCCATTAGTGTGATTCATGGTTTTCCACCCCCTTGTCTTTGGGTCTAAAATGAGTCTCTTGCAGACAGCATATCGATGACTCTTGCTTTTTTATCCAATCTGATACCCTGTGTCTTTTGATTGGGGCATTGGCCCATTTACATTCAGAGTAACTACTGAAAGATTTGAATTTAGTGCCATTGTCTTACCTGTCAAGTGACTGTTACTGTCTATTGTCTCTGTTCCTTTCTGGTCTGTTACTTGTGGGCTCTCCCTTTGCCTAAAGAACCCCTTTTATATTTCTTGCAGGGTTGTTTGATGATCACAAAATCTTTTAGTTTCTGTTTGTCCTGGAAGGTTTTTAACACTCCTTCTATTTTGAATGACTTCCTAGCTGGATAAAGAATTCTTGGCTGCCTAATTTTCTCATTTAGCACCATGAATATATCCTGCCAGTCCTTTCTGGCCTTCCAGATCTCTGTGGAAAGGTCTGCTGCCAATCTAATCTTTGTACCATCGTAGGTTACAGACCTCTTGTCCTGAACTACTTTTGGATTTTAGCTTTATCTCTGAGACTTGCAAGTGTCATTATTATATGTTGGGGTGTTGACTCATTTTTTTAGATTTTGAAGAGTGTTTTCTGTGTCTTCTGTATTTTGATGCCTGTTTCCTCCCCAAATTAGGGAAATTCTCCATTATAATTTGCTTCACTGTACCTTCTGCCCCCCACCTCTCTTTCTTCTTCTGGGATCCCAACTGTTCTAATATTTTTTCACTTTATGTATCATTATCTCTCGATTCCTCCCCTTGTGATCCAGTAGTTGTTTATCTCTCTTTTTTCAGTTTGTTTATTCTCCATCATTTTGTCTTTTATATCACTAATTCTGTCTTCTGCCTCATTTATCCTAGCAGTTAGAGCTTCCCTTTTTTTGTCACATATCACTTATAGCCTTTTCAATTTTGATGTGATTAGATTTTAGTTCTTTTATTTCTCTAGAAAGGGATTCTCTAGTGTATTCTATGCTTTTTGAAGCCCCACTAGTACCTTTATAATCATTATTCTGATCTCTAGTTCTGACTTCTTACTTATATCAGTACTGATTAGGTACAGTAGTACCTAATTAATACAAATCAGGCAGTCAGTACTGCCTCTTATTCTCTTTCGTCAGGTGAGTTTTTCCTTGTCATTCTCGGAAAAATGATCATTTTTCTATTTGTAGAATTGCAGCAGTTCTTTTCTTAGGTCTCTTATTGAGTTTGCAGGTGTTTAGAATGATTTCAAAGCTATCTCAGTGAATTTCTGGGACCAAACAAAACTATGGTCTCCTCCTCTGCCATCTTTGAGTCTTTGGTCATATTAATCTTCTTGATAAACTCATGAGAATTGATATTATCACCATTGACCAATAAGGAAACGGAGATAAGAAAAAATAAAATAATTTTACCTCGAGTAGCTATGATTTGAATTCTGGTCTACAATATTTGACTCCAAAGCAAAGGCTTTTTCTACCCTGTTATTTTTAAATTATTAAATATGCTATGTACTATAGAGAATATAAAGTTAAGAAGTAAATAGTTATTTAAATTAAGGATAAGATAGTATATCATCAAATTTCAAATGAGTCTAATATTAATTATTAATTAATAAATTATTAATTTTGTGGTTATATAGAAAACCGAGAAATCTTTAGCCAAATTGAAATATTTGGCACATAGTGGGTTCAAAATGAAACAATGATTCAATAAATTTATGAATAGGTAAGGATTTGGCTTTTAATATTAAGTAGAATGTGAATTGGTGGAATGAAGGTGCAAGGTCATTTTAGGTATGGGGGCAACATAAGCCAATATGAAAAAGCAAATTTGTGAAAGACTAATAAAATTCACCAGGAGATAAAAATTAATGTTTAAAAAAGAGCACTGTGGGGGCGCCTGGGTGGCTCAGTGGATTAAGCCACTGCCTTCAGCTCAGGTCATGATCTCAGTGTCATGGGATCGAGCCCCGCATCGGGCTCTCTGCTCAGCAGAGAGCCTGCTTCCCCCTCTGTCTCTGCCTGCCTCTGTGCCTACTTGTGATCTCTCTCTCTGTCAAATAAAATAAATAAAATCTTAAAAAAAAAAAAAAAGAGCACTGTGGTTTAAAGAAGAGTGAGTTGAAGACCAGTTTGTGGTGAAGAACTTGAATTACAAGGCTAAGGTGTTTGAACATTGTAGCTGTTCAGTAACAGTGGTACTGAACATTTTTATGGGCATACGGACAATAGAATGTAATGGTTAAGACTGTGGGGTTTGGGGTACCTGGGTGGCTCAGTTGGTAAAGGGACTGCCTTCAGCTCAGGTCATGATCTTGGAGTACCAGATTTGAGTCCCTCATCAGGCTCTGTGCTCTGCAAGGAGTCTGCTTCTCCCTCTAAACCTACCCCTCTCTCGTGCTCTCTCTCTCATATAATAAATAAATAAAATATTAAAAAAAAAAAAAAAGACCCTGTGGGGTTTGGAGCAGAACTGTCTGAGTTAAAATCCTGGTTCTGCCCTCTACTTGATTGGTAATCCTGAGCAAATTACTCAGCCTCTCTGTGCTGTAATTTCCTCACCAGTGAAAGGGGGAGAATAGTTTTTAACTCATAGAACCAGTGGGAGGATTAAATGAATTTTTACATGTAAAAATAGAGAACAATCCTTAGCACATAGTAAGTATTCTATAAATACTGTTACCATTAATATGACATTACCTTGTTCACTTGCTTTTATTTTCAGTTGCTTTCATGCATACTACGTCTTAATTTTCACAGCAACTCTATGAGATAAGTATTACTATAGTCAGTTTAATAAGAGAGAGAGCAAAGCCAGAGAAGTTATATCATGCCAGAAATACTTAGCTGACAGAACTGATCTTTTGGTTTTAAACAATTTTGCTCTTATTCTCTATAATCTAAGAAACTAATGGAACAATGGACTAACATGTCAAATGTGAAGTTTTAGGAAAATTATTCTGGTGAAATTTTGCAGAGTGAAATAAAAAAGGGAAAGAATGTGGAAGCAAGTTTCTCATGCTCTTGAGATGATCGAGGCTTGGGTTTTATTTGTAAAAAGCTTTTTATGCCAAAGACTGTGTCATTGAGTATTAAGAAAAAAGATAACTAGAGGAGACATTATGAATTTTCTAACTCACCAATTAATTGATTTTTTTTCAGCTGTATTTAAACTTGAAACAGATAGAAGTATATGGCCCTTGATAAGAATCTATCGAGGTGGCTTTCTCTTGATTGAATTCCTTTTTCTACTGGGCATCAACACATATGGTTGGAGACAGGCTGGAGTGAATCATGTGCTCATCTTTGAACTTAATCCAAGAAGCAATTTGTCTCATCAGCATCTTTTTGAGGTAATCAAAGCAAGATACAAAGTCTCATGAATTTATTTCACATTAGCTATATATAGCTGTTTTCATGGATACTGAAATCCACCTTCTACTTGAAGAAGATTATTGACATAATATCTAAACTTTTATCCTACCTTTGTTTTATTAAAGATGTATCTGAGTAATGGTAAAAATAAAAATAACAATTTTCTCTTTGTCTTTCCCATCCTTTATCAGATTGCTGGATTCCTTGGGATATTGTGGTGCCTGAGCCTTCTGGCATGCTTCTTTGCTCCAATTAGTGTCATCCCCACATATGTGTATCCACTTGTCCTTTACGGATTTATGGTTTTCTTTCTTATCAACCCCACCAAAACTTTCTATTACAAGTCCCGGTTTTGGCTGCTTAAACTGCTGGTAAGTCCAGAAATTTGTCTACCATTGTTAGAGTGGCATATTGGTCATTGGCCTCCTCCAGGTGGAAACCCAGTCTGCTGTATTGTGCAACTCCAGAAGGCATGGTTCACTTCATAGTCTATGTGAGTGGTGCTCTAAAGCCAGGGGTGTAGAATATAGTGTAATTGGTATACCTTATATTGTACTGTGCAGTGGCCCTGGGAAAAATACTCATGCATTTTTTTTCCTCCTAAAAAAGAGGATGAAGTGTCCAGATATGAAATGATTTTGCAAATTAATAATAATTAATTCATGATCAATTTAAGTACTTTTAAATACAAATTATTTAACCAGCTGTGATAATATGTAGAACTCTTTGAATTTCTTTTTTTTAGAAGTGGTGAAGCTATTATTTTCCTGTAAATTGATAGTAGTAGTGAACCATTTTTATTTTATAAAAGATTAGTTCTCTAAGATCAGTAAGAGTATCTTATCAGATTGACATCTTTAATTTGAGAAATTGATTTTGATTATTGTTTATAATAAATTGCATTTCTTTTTCCACTTTACCTACTTCTTAATGATCTCAAAATCATACAATGTTAGCAATAGTATATAGAATTTCTTGCAAAAATAGCTACTGTTATTTTTTGTGATAGTGTAAATATAGCTTGGGGAAGGACTTTTGCTTACTCCTGAGTTAAACCAGCTCTATTTTCAAAAGTAATCAGGAATGCTCTCCTGTACTTGTTTCTTAGGTTGTGAATGACAACTAACAGTAAAGTGAAGATTAGTGATTAAACTAACTAGACTGTACACATACTTTCAGAATTCTTATAGTTATTGTCTTACTTTTTTTTCTACCTTAGAAAGTATACTGCCTTGAAAATTGTAGTTTTAACTTCTTTTCCCTTTTATATGACCATTAAGTTTAGCAGAGGTTTTTTTTGTTCTTACCGGTACATTTCCTATATCTAGCATTAAATTTTTTTAAATCTGAAGACATAAATTATGGCTTTCCTATTAAAACACATAGTAAGCACACAAGTAAAGAGCTAGTTATGTTATAGTACAGGTTAAGTATGTATAGCAATCAGGAAAAGAAAATGGCCCAGATCTCCTTGATTTATTTTCCCCCTAAGTTATTTATTTGTATTTCTTATTTCTTCCAGTAGCATTTTTATCACAAATTGAGAATATCCCTCTTTTCCTCCAGTTTCAGTAAATATAATAAATAAAAGAGCAAATCATTCCTATTAAGTATAGCACCACTAGGCCTAACTTTGGGTCTAAGTGTGGAACTTAGATATACAAGGTATTTTGAAAAGTGTGAAATCACCTTGCATACATTTGGTCATCATTTAGAAAACATGCTTTTAAAGGACTTTTTTTATGACAAAAATTTGAACCAGTTTTTTTGAAATTTATATTAAAAATAAATCATGTCCAGTTAGTACCATATTAGATTACCTTCTTATTTTGAGAGCATTTGTCATTTTATTGCTAGATTTTGTAGAATTGTAAAACTTAGTTGCAGAAATATGTAGTATTCTTCTGGTTAGAAGGAAATAACTTTAAGATTATAAATACCTATTATCTTCTGCTTCAACTATTGTGAAATCTCTATATAGTTATTTGAAATGAGGTCTGAAAGACTCAGAAAACTCAGACGTTAATATGGTTTGCATTATTGCAGTAACAGAATAATACCATTGTGTACATTGTGTGTAAATGAGCATTTCCCCAGTGCATCCTTCTCTATTTAAATAATAAGCTATGATTCATGCATGACCAGTTAGTCTTATTAGCAGAACGATTCCCCATTGAGTAGACATTTATCGATGCATCCGCTGTGTGCTAATAAATGAGGACTTATTGATGGAATAAGTTGGCAGTGATAATATAATAAGGAATAACAGAATAGTAAAATGCACCATCAGAAGCAGTGAAATGACAAAGAAGCACTATGGTTATATTTGTAATAATAATTGTATACAGGAAAAATGTTTATAGAGCATCTGAGTATTAATTGACCTATTAACTTATTTTAATTCAGATCTTACTGAGAAAACTTAACCTGAGACTTATATCTAGTGAATTAACAAAAATATTTCCACCCTAGTTATATTTCTCTTTTTTAAAAGCCTCATCGTAAAGTAAAAGTATATTTCCTTCTTTTTTTTCCTTTAATTTTCAGTGGAAAAGAATATATATCACTTAGACATAGTGGTAGGCACTTGATGTCATTTATAATCATATTTAAATCTGAATCTATGGAATTTATATGCTATAAATCTCCACCAAAAAGCTAAAAAAATTTTATTAGAAATTCATTTATTTTGATACTTACATGTCAAATTAGTAGCTTATTTGCATTAATTAGGTCATAAATCTCTGCAGATCTATATTTATCCTAATTGGAAATCCAACTGGGAAACATAAGCAATGGCTCACATTTTCTTTAAAAAAAAAAAATTAATTCTAAAAGGCTACTTAATGTATTTTTTTTAAGATTTATTGATTTATTTTAGAGAAAGAGGAGGAGAGTTTGGGGGAAAGGGGCAGAAGGAGAGAGTCCTAAGCAGAATCTACACTGAGCATAGAGCCAAATGTGGAGCTCCATCCTAGGATCCCAAGATCATGACCTGACCCAAAACCAAGAGTCAGATACTAAACCAACTGAGTCACCCAGGCATCTCAAAGCTACTTAAAGTTTTTAAATTAAAGTCCTTTCCTATATAATTTGGAAATTGATTTTTCCAATAATTTCTTTTGTTCTATAGTAAAGTACGCATGTCTCTACTGTGAGAATAGAGAGGTATTCTCATTAAATAGTGCACTTTTCTGGACATTTTAATGTGCTAATTTATTTCATCCTTTAAAAACCATGAGGTTGGTTCTATCAATCAACATTTTATAAATGAGGAAACCCAATTTCAAAGGAGTTAAATGCATAGCCAGTAAGTAATGGAGATGGAACTGAGCCTAGGCAGTCTGGTTCTACAATCCGTACTCTTAACCACTGCCATTTAACAGTGAGACCTGATAGTGACCTTACCTAAGGTGTTTAACTTTGATCTAGTGGTTCAAATTAAAGAATATAAAAATCAAAGAGTATGACTATTCACAAACCTCTAAAAGTAGAAATTAAACTTCATTTTCTTAACTATCTGCATTAACTTAGAAAATGATGTTAGCATATATCCTTTGTAATACCTTATTAGTGGCTTTTTGTGTATGTGGGTGAAACACCAGATTTTTTTGAATTGTTGCTAGCTTTCTTAATACTGTTACCCAGTGAATCATTATCATTTTAATCAAAATCACAATGTAGAAGTTGGAAGCCCTTAGCCAGAATTAGAATGGAAAGAGGAGAATTCTCCTTACTCAAAAAAGGGAATTCAGATAAATATAAGAAGAATCTGACTATGTGTAAATGTCAGGAGTTCAGTATGATCTGTTTATTTTCTACCCCCCTCACCTCTACCCTATCTCTGACAGAGCTACTTGCTCTCCCTTCTTTGTATTTCTAGGATATTTTGTGTATCTATCTGTAATAGCACTGATTACATAGTGCTGTCATTATGTCTTTAGGTACCTATTTACCCAACCAGACTTTGGTTCCTTGAGAGTAGAATCTGTGTTTTATTTATCTCTGTACTTCCACAATGGCTGACATTTGGTAATAATTAATCTTTGTTAAATGTTGTATGTCTATAATTATATTGATTCCTTCCTTAGATGTATTATACCAACATTTACTATCCCCTCCTTTTTTCCTTTTTTCATTTTCTCTCTTCTGTAAATTTTCCCCTCCAGTTTCCATTTTCATGGCATTCCCTTTCTTTTGTAATCCCATTTCCCTATCTCTTAGTGCATTCTCCTCTTCTGCTCTTAAGGAGGTTTTCCTTTATTAGCTAGCTTTTGAGGCTGGATTTGGCAGATTATGAGAGGGATGATAGCCTGTCTCATGTCCACAAGAAATTTGCTCTATGCTATCGTTTTCACGAAAGTCCATGACTAGGGATTGAGTTAATTTCCTGATCCTTTTGATGTTATATCTTGAATTATCCTCTTGTTCTCTCTCTTTGAATCTTTAAAGTCTGCTCTGCACCCCAGAGTTTCTTAAAATACTATATAAACTGGTACCAGAACCTCTTCATGCCTAGTTAACTAAGATCTCAACCACTAAGCCCCCACCTCTTACCCTACCCCCCCGAAAAACTTTATGGTTGCAAATGATAAAGCTTCTCTCTCTGGGTTATTGTACAACTTATTAAAAGAGCAAGAGAATGATCAAGAAATTGAGGCATGGACTCAAAATATATCAGCTCCAGAAAATATTGCAAAGCCTGTACTATGCCCTGCAGAGATCTGGACTAATTTCCAAAGACCCAGTCCAATACCTTTCATAGATAGTTGGTGTCCAGGATGGATTCATAATATAGCCATTTATCTCCATCAAATAATAAAGAGAATTGTTTACAAAACAAATAGAAAGAACCTGCCTAGTGTGAGGGGAAAGAGCCATTAGTCTCCCATGCTTAATATGTCTACTAAATGAAAATAGCTAGATGGTAAGAGAGCTGTAATTTTAATTTCTCAAAACTGCTGCTCTGTGAGAATCCCTTGTATTAGGAGTTCATTTTTACCTGTTTGAGATAGAAAGGGTCTGACAGGTTGAGGGTAAAAGCTGCCTTCATCCCATCTTCACTTTCCTTAGGGCCTCTCAAGGCATTCTGCACAATTGGAGCCTGTTTCTAATGGTTACATTAGTGTCTAAGTCTTCCTCTCTCTGCAGTGCCAGATTTCCCTTTGCATTGCTAAACAGTCTTCCACAGAATAGGTCAGGATGAGTTTGTTCAAGGTCATCTGTAAAAGGGGGATATGAATAGTATCAGGCTCATAGAATTGCTTTAGTTAATGGATTATGAAAAATACATTATGAGAAAAATACATAGCATGGATTAGTACACAGCAAATTTAATCTGAATTCATTTGACATTGTTTTATAACAGTGGGGATATGATTTGATGATTTTCATGGCATAATTTCAAGATAAATACCATTATTAACAAGGCATTAGTGAATTAAAAGTGACTTTGATTTAGAGAATAGGCAGGCATGTTTCAGGTGATGTACCATTCTTCCTTTCCTCTCCCTTGTAGGCAAAGAAGAGCTTTGTATTCAGTTAGCTAAGCTCTCATTGCAGCTAAGATGGGAGGATATTCCAGAAATTATCATAGCACATGGGTCCCTAGCAAAATTTACCCTATAGCCTAACACTAGACATACTCTCTGTGCTTCCATCTTCTGCCACCCTCTGCTTTCAGCTTCAACTCTTCCCACCCTCTGCTTTCTAACTATAGCTATTTCTGCCTTCTCTATCCTACTTTAATTTCCTTTCTTGGTTATCGATTCAACTCATTCCCTTCACTACTAATGCTCAACCTAGCCACTGTTGCCAGGTCCCTCCCTGTGTTAGTGATTGGTTCATTGGTTTCCATTTTATCAGCTAAAGTAATCATGCTGCATGGTCAGACAAAAATTAGAGAAATTGAATATGAATTTTCTTGTTTCTGTGTTTTTAAATTTTTTTTCATTCCCCCAGTTTCGAGTATTTACAGCCCCCTTCCATAAAGTAGGCTTTGCTGATTTCTGGCTGGCCGATCAGCTGAACAGCCTGTCAGTGATATTGATGGACCTGGAATATATGATCTGCTTCTACAGTTTTGAGCTCAAATGGGATGAAAGTGGGGGCCTGTTGCCAAATAATTCAGAAGGTAGGGTATGAATGTGCATCCATACCTCTAAACTGCCAACGTAAATCAAGAAATATTGGGAATGAGAAATTTAAGATCATGGTGAAAACTCATCCAATAATATTACAAACTTAATTAAATGTATTTGGCACTCTTTTAGCAATCTCTTTATCTGATACAATTTGGCTCTTTAATTATGTTATGATTTTAGCCATCCATTTGCCAAGAGATTTGCAACTTACACTTAAAAGAATTTAAAACCAGAAAAAAAAAAAATTCTAGTACATTGGTAGTTATATCACGAATGCTTTAATGCCAACAGTTTCCATTACAGTATTGCTGTATTATGAGCAAAAATACTGATTATTTAGAGAAGGATCACATGCTTTGAGAAAGTCATTATGGATTGTTTTTTAATTCTTACTGGGGATCTCGTTTTTTCTTCTGGCTCTTTTCCCCATGCTTGGTGTATTATTAAGGAATTTTGCCTTAATGTCAAAGACCAAATTTAGACATATTATGTAACATCTAATAAAAGTTAATAAAGCCAGTGGCAACACGTTTTCATTGATTGCCAGCAGACCACAACTCTGTTGCAGCTTGATCACACTATAATGCATCCTCAGAATTTGAAGAAAATTTGACTTACCAACTCCATTCTTCTCATTTAAAAATATAAACTCTGCTCTTCATTAAAAAAGGGTGAAGTAGAGTGTGTATAACCCATTGCCATAAATTATGGCACTTTGGAGCTCATGAAATTAACTAGAGTCATCAGGGATATTTTTATGTTTTCCAGATGTATTAAATTATGGAACTAACATTTTTCCTTTAATTAGTGTACTCATCTTCTAATTTTCCTATAGTTTTATCACATTGCAAAGAACGATTCAGAACAGGTAGTCTGAAATATGAGAGGGCAGATTTTCCCTGTCGGTTCACCCTATGGAGTTACCTTCTTTCCTTGGCTTATCTATCACTAAAAAGTTTGAGAACGTAGTTGTTGCAAAAAAGAGATTCTGAAACACAGGATTCTTGCTTTTATGGACTTTTGATAGTGGTTATAATGTATAGTGAAATGATCTGAACAGGTTATTCTCTTAAATTACAATTTTTTCTCTTTTGAAATCTTCACAGAACCCGAAATTTGCCACAAATACTCATATGGCGTGCGGGCCATTGTTCAGTGCGTTCCCGCGTGGCTTCGTTTCATCCAGTGCCTGCGCCGGTATCGGGACACAAAGAGGGCCTTCCCTCACTTGGTCAATGCTGGGAAGTACTCCACAACTTTCTTCACGGTCACGTTTGCAGCCCTGTACAGCACTCACAAAGGTATTCTGTGACTGCGAAGAGATCTTTTAAAACCCGAAGATTTTTCACAACTTATATCTGTTTCTTACTTTGGTTGCTCTTCCATTTGTCCTGCTCTTTTTTCCATTGAAGTTGGAATCCCCTCACTTATACTACTTTGTTCTTGAACACAATTTTAGTCTCATTCCAGGACTTACTAACATGTACCGCCAAAAAGAGTCAAAGTCATCCAGAAGAGGAAGGATTTGTGATAATGTGTAAAATCCTGATTATGTTTAATGTGCTCTATCTTAGACACCTTGGGCTTTCATTGGTTTTTTAGACCCTTGTTCATTAATGAGGTTGGGAAATGCTAGGTGAAAAAGATTCCCTCTGGCAATCATGTATATTTTTAATCGCATTCCTTCACCAAGTAGTAAGGATTGTTTCCAGCCCATTTAACTGCAAATTAAGTTCTCTGATCTCTCTAGTTTCTTATCTCCATAGCAACCAGTTATTACTTGAGACTGCTCTTCTGTTGGGAGGAGAAAAAAGCTTTTAGGTTCTGGGCCACATGCAGTCAGTCCTTTTGAATTTTTAACCTTTTTCCAAGAAATGTCAATCAAACCTCTTGCTTGCTTTTACTAAAATGCATTCTGTCTTTGTCTATTTAAATCAGCTATCAGCCCACCCCTTTGAGGCTGCACCCTCATCTGTGGGTGGTAAAGAAGTGTTACTTATTGAAATTATTATAATTATTTTTTAATACTTAAGTAATTTTTTTTCAGTGACTTTTTTGAATTGAAATACTGTATTTTAGGAGCCTTAACTAGTAGCTCCTAGCTACTTAGCTGAAGTATGTCTGATGGTCTTGAAAGCCTGGGTACTGGTGTTTTCGTGAGGCTTGTAGTTTGGTCTAGTAGAACACTTTTTAGCATACTTCCACTTTTTGCAGTAGATTCTGCAGTTACAGTAATATTGATAATGCAGCCAATAATTTTATCATTATGTAGGCATTCTGATGAAACAATATAATTTAACTAAGTGCTTCCGTGAGAGAAGCACATCCTGAAAGCATCCATAATTTTAACTCTTGCTAAGGAATGCTATTCTTTTAGTCTGGGCAAGCATCATGATTCACAAGGTTGTTACTAGACAATTTATAAGTCAGACAACTGATTTGATACATGGTACCTTATGCCTTAAGAGCCCTTTAGTTTTCTCCCATGCTGGGTAACAAAGTGGTTTTGGTTGAATATTTTAGGATGTAAGTTATCTTTAACTATACTGATACTATTCAGGATGAAGCAGAAAATCTTAATTCCTCAAATCTGTGCCAGCTTCACATTTAATAACCTAAAGCTAGAAGCATGGTTTGGATTGTATTGTGATCTTCAGACTTTTTTTTGTGCTCACATATTCCTTCAAAGAATTTTTAAAACGATATTATTATCATTTTTATTTTATTAAACTATTATTTAAACTATATTCTCTGACATTTTTAAATTTACATCTGAAATTTTTTATCTTAAGTTTATTTTTTTTTAAGATTTTATTTATTTATTTGACA